>NC_142582.1:11404094-11764094 GCF_965207765.1 Zootoca vivipara
GATGGTTGCGTCTGTTCAGGTATCGCTCACGGGACTCGAGCTACGTTTAAAAATAAGGAGCATGTCGACTGTGGGTTTAACATTTGCAAAAGTTATTTTAGGATTAGGGCTTGCATATTTGGCCCCCAAAAACCCAATTGATTCCAGTCTCTGCACAAAATCAAGTTGATTGTCTTGTGGTCCCACTCCTAAATATCTAAGGAACTTATTTCTGGTGGGCTAATACACACTTTCAGTGTGACTTTGCAATTAGCTTTATATTACGTTTTGTAATTAATGGGTTGGCTGGCAAGAATTGCACAGGCTCTGTAGGTAAGAGGACAGACCTTCTCTGCTGGGATTTAGATGCAAAAATGACGCCCCCCCCCCAGCACAGTAGGTGGAGGAAAAACCTGTGGCTGGTTGTTACTTTCTTTGCAGCTGCAGAAATTCTAACTCATTATCTTTGTGCATTGGAACATAGAAAGCACCCCTGCGATCCACTAGGAGGTGTTTGAACTGTCTGCAAAGTGACATCCCCATAGAATTTCATACAGGTGACTACCATGAAGGAACGACAGGGGAGAATTCTGCCTTGAATTCATGCATGACTGCTGCAAAACTCTGCCTTTTTATTTTGTAAACTTATGTAAGACAAACTGTGTAAATAAGAGTTGGATTTGGAAGTGGTACAGTAATTATGCCCCCCCCCCCTGCGATCATCTTTCATATACAGGTGTCTAAGCTTCTGTCTCTCTTTTTCCAAATGCTCTCAAAAGCTACCTTTTCTTTCTTTCTTTCTTTCTTTCTTTCTTTCTTTCTTTCTTTCTTTCTTTCTTTCTTTCTTTCTTTCTTTCCTTCCTTCCTTCCTTCCTTCCTTCCTTCCTTCCTTCCTTCCTTCCTTCCTTCCTCCTCCTCCTCCTCCTCCTTAAAAGAACATCTTTGTGTGCTGTTTTATTCAGTTGCTGAAACTGCTGGATAATGGAGGTCAGAGTGTTTGGGCTATTTATTTATTTTTAAACATGTCTTCTTAATGCCTATCTGTCCCAAATGACAGGATTGTAGACAGCTTGGGATCTGATAGTGAATTTGGGTGTATTTTTTTCTTTTTCTTTTAAAAGTGCAGTTAAAGGTGTGCAACAGCATCTCTGAGAAATTTTGACTAATCCCATTGAAACTTTTCACGGAGAATGAACCCAATTTCATTTGCGGGATGATCAATATTGAGCAGCGGTTGACTCGCAGAATCAATTGTGCCGTTTCTTCCCAGAGAAATGATGACTATGTCGCGGGCTGCTTTCATTCTTCTGAAGGAGCACCCAGATCTCCCCTGAATATTTTTTTTTTAGATGAAATTTGGTGGTGGTGGGAAATGAAACAATGGTTGGTTCCTTAATGCTTTGATTCCACCAGAAATAAGTCCAAGCAATCTAGAACTCCAAAACCTGGGAGGGAATTCAGATGAAAATAATTTTGGAAGCATCTCTGATCCTTGCTATGATGGAATGAAAGTAGGAGACAAGGGATTGAGTGATCCAGAGAAGTCCTCTCTCTTCCTCCCTCCTGTGTCACAGGGTCTCTCCCGTGCTGAGAGAGCCCTGGACCTCTCTCTCCACTTCCTGACTGCTCTCCTCAGCGTCCTCGCTGCCCTTGCTGCTTGGGGAGGAGCTGCTTCTGATGAGAGGGGGAGGGACTCTATACTCTCTTCCCCTTACAGATATTTATGATGTTTGCAGGCTGTGGTGGGTTGGGGGGGGCAGGATTTTTAAAAAATTAGATTTCATTTATTAATCTCTTTCCCTTAAATATCACAAAGTGATCTCACAGTAAAAAAAAATCAACAATAAAAACAGTTACAGTATATATAGTAACTTATATATATATAAAATTTCCAGGTCATAGCTGCCAAGTTATCCCTTTTTTAAAGGGATTTCCCCTTATGCTGAATAGGCTTCCTCGCGAGAAAAGGGAAAACTTGGCAGCTATGTTCCAGGTACAAAAACAATACAAAACCATTTTAATATATTTTTTTTGGGGGGGGAAATCAAATCTAATGCAGACATAGATGGATAAAAACTCTCAACTTAAAAGGCTTATGGGGAAAAGAAGGTCTTCAATAGATGCTGGAAAGAAAATAAAGATGGCGCCTAGCTAATATGTAATGGGAGAAAGTTGCAAATGGCTGGTGTCACCATACTAAGGACCTGGTTCCTCTATCATATACTGTAGAATGGAATTCCTGGTGAGATGGAATCTGCACTGATGAATTTGGTATATAAGAGGGGAGCTGATCTCTTAGCTGTCTTGCTTCCAAAATGTATAGGCTTTTATACATCAGAACGAACACCTTGAACTTAGCTTTCAGCAGCAGCATAATAAGGCAGCAGTAGTCTGCCCCAGTGAGTGTTAAGTATAGTGATTTAATTTACTGAAATTGGGAATGCTTAAGGTAAAGGTAAAAGGTAAAGCACCCCTGGACGGTTAAGTCCAGTTGAATTCGACGATGGGGTGTGGCACTCATTTCCGCTTTCAGGCTGAGATGGCATTCGTCCGCAGACAGCTTTTCTGGGTCATGTGGCCAGCGTGACTAAACTGCCTCTGGCACAACGGGACACTGTGACGAGTGCCAGAGCGCACAGAAATGCTGTATACCTTCCCGCCACAGCGGTACCTATTTATCTACTTGCACTGGGATGCTTTCGAACTGCTAGGTTGGCAGAAGCTGGGACAGAGCAACGGGAGCTCACTCCGTTGCGGGAACTCGAACTGCCAACCTTATGATAGGCAAACCCAAGAGGCTCAGTGGTTTAGACCACAGCGCCACCCGCGTCCCTACTGGGAATGCTTAAATGCATTACTGTGTGTTTAATTCTGGAATGTTCCCCAGTAACTCTCATGTGATTGGTTAATTTTGGTCACATGGGAAGTATCTTATTACATTTTCCATTTTGTTCTGTGTATACCGGTAAGTGATTTGACTGTAATGGCTGCATCTCCATGAAGAGGGAAGAAGAAACAGTGTTAGATAACTCTCTAAACACAATAGAGGAGAGGAGAGCTAATGTTTCTGTGCGAATGTATGTGACAGACAGAAGTGGATGTTCTCCCAAAGAAGCCGCAAGGAGAAGTCTGCTGAAAGGAGAAAGTGGAAACCTCTCAGAAGGAACTTCATGGCCTGGCTGGGTCATGTGCAGAAGGCTGAGTTCGAATCCTGGAAAGAGATAAAGACACAGTTTGTTTGAATGCTGTAGGAAGAAGCTGCAATCTTCAACTAAGAAAAAATAAGGCCAGGCTTGGATATGTATGTAAATACTTTGCATATATTCTTCTTTAGCTATATGTTCTGCGAGTAAAAGCTTTTGAATATTTTAAGAAGTGTATACAGTGGTACCTCGGTTTAATTGTTCTGGGGAGCCATTCGCTCCCCGAAAACTACTTCAACTGAGTGCTTATAGCGCGTGTGTGCGAAGCGCCAATAGAGCGCTTCTGCGCATGCGTGCACCACGGAACCCGGAAGTAAACACTTCCAGGTCCGTGGAGTACTCAAACCGAGAGTACTCAAACCGCAGCGGACGTAAACCGAGGTATGACTGTACCTGAAGGAGCGTCTCCTCCCCCCCCCCATCATTCAGCCCGGACACTGAGGTCCAGCTCTGAGGGCCTTCTGGCAGGTCCCTCCCTGTGAGAAGTGAGGTCCCCTCCACATCTTGGAGAACACTTAAAAGTGGTGTGTGTGCGGGTGCAAAAACGGAAACCTGTTTTTATACTGAAATTAAAATTCCTGCACCCAATGAAGGACATGTAAATGGCCCTAAACGGCCTCGGCCCAGCATACCTGAAGGAGCGTCTCCACTCCCATCGTTCAGCCCGGACTCTGAGGTCCAGCTCCGACGGCCTTCTGGCACTTCCCTTACTGCGAGAAGCCAAGTTGCAGGGAACCAGGCAGAGGGCCTTCTCGGTAGTGGCACCCGCCCTGTGGAATGCCCTCCACCCAGATGTCAAGTAAATAAACAACTATCTGACTTTTAGAAGACATCTGAAGTTTTTAATGTTTGATATTTTATTGTGCTTCTAATATTCTGTTGGCGACTGCCCAGAGTGGCTGGGAAAACCCAGCCAGATGGGCGGGGTATAAATAATAAATTGTTGTTGTTGTTGTTGTTGTTGCTTTTAATTTCAAGAAAAGAGTCAGTATTACACATAATGTTGACTTCCTAGCTGCCATTATCTACTCTGCCAACAGCGAACCCCTACATTTTGCACTAGCTGTGGGGTGTCATTGGGGTCCCTTTGTCACAGTGCTTGCTTCCGCAGCCTTCCCAATGTTTAAATAAGCCCTTGGTCTCCCCACCTGCGGTTCATTGGGCCCTGGTCTTCTTACCCCAAATCCTGTCCTGGAAGAACTAACTGCTCCCCTTTCTCCACGGCTCTCCCCATCCATGCCCACCTTTAAAAACTCAAGTGTCTGCTCTACCTCTTCAGGCGCCTACGAGGAAAATGCAGACTGTGACATTTCCAGAGCCTTGCCGATGATTTTTGATTTTGACTCTCTCTGTCAAAGCAAACTATTTTATCATATTTCATAAAACACTTGGGGAAGTCGGTAATAATAACGGGCTAAGTATTAATTGTGTTGGTAGTGGATGCCACAGTATGCAAAATCATTTCTCTCCAGTGAAAGTCAAATTGTTCAGCAATTATCACAGTTGTGCCGCTATGCACCATTAATTTTTAAGCTTGGGAACAGATACAAGCCTTCAGTTAGCGGCCAATATTTATTGTGTGTGTGTGTGTCACAGAAACCCTAAGAAATGTTTCCTTCTGTCATGTTGACTGAAACTTAAAAGCAATTAAAATATACTTTTTTTGCAATGGAGAAAGTGGGAAGAAGGGGTGTGTGCATTAAATTGGCAAATGCTTATGAATATTCTTGTGGAAAGAGGGTTATAGCTGGGAAGACGCAGGTATGAAATCCAGGAACATTGTCAATACTTACATTGGGTTACTAACCTAAAAGTAAATATCTACGTAAGAAATCATGCATGGCTGTTTGTTCCACAAGGAAAAATGTGCACCACTGATTTTTTTTGTAGCAACTTAGTGAAGCAATATGCCTTCAGATTTAACCTCCTGTGGAAGGTGCCAATACAAGAATTAATTGTTTGAATGCAATGACACAATATTAATAGGTAGAGGATCGGTGGAAATTCAAACCCATAGATCTCATGCATACCTTCTAAGACAATGCAGAAGGCGTTAACAGTGTTGCTTGACTCTACCCAAATCAATGTAGTGCCTTCAATGTAGTGCCTTCAAGCTTGACAGCTGACGCACGCCCAATGCATAGGTGCCAACTCCCAGATTGAAAAATCCGGGATTGGCACCAGAAGTCGCGCTGTGGCCATTTTGAAACTGGGCAGAGCAG
The DNA here is from genome assembly GCF_965207765.1 of Zootoca vivipara. Lineage (NCBI taxonomy): Eukaryota > Metazoa > Chordata > Lepidosauria > Squamata > Lacertidae > Zootoca > Zootoca vivipara. The sequence goes on from NC_142582.1 coordinate 11,409,499, forward strand.
CACCGGAAGTTGCTTCTACGCATGCTCTGCCCATTTCCAAAATGGCCGCAGCACCAGAAATCGCTTCTGCACATGTCCAGAGACTCCAGACATGCGCAGAAGGAGCCTCCCCGGGCCGGTAAGAATCCGGGGGATTTACAGTTTTTTTTAAAATCCGGGCTGCCAGCGGGAAACGGCTGGGAAAACGGGGGTTTCCCGGGGAAGACGGGAGACTTGGCAGCTAGGCCCAATGGGGGGTGGATGATAGGATTTGGAGTCCAGCAACATCTGGAGAAAACACCACATCGACTACTCTTGGTCAACAGTGACAAGCCAAGCTGGATTTCATCTCCATTCTCAAGATTGGCTGGTTTCTGCCTCTCACTGTGTCTAACTTGAAAGAGATGACATCATGCTCCATTTCTAATTTAATGTGGGATTTAGCCATGGAATCAAGTAAGCAGATTTTCTGGAGGTTTTTGTAACCTTTGATTATTCAAAGCACTTTAAAGGGAAAATATACCGTCTAATGCACTAATTAATGGTACAGTGTGTGAACTTCTAGAATCTAGAGAAAAGGGAGCAGGGCAAATGTCTGCTTTTGAATCTGTGTAAGTGTTTTCTTCTCTGCAGAGGGGCAAAGAGTCTTTTAAATATATGTGTTTGCGACAGATTGCATTGTGAAATGAACTCAGTCAAGTACTTCGTCAGACAGTCGGGGTCAGCGTCACATAATTGTTCCATGCGCTCAAGAGGTGACACATTCCAGGTGGCGATGCTATCAAAGTTTTGCTTCCTTCTGGTGGGAGAATGCTGACTTTATTGGTATCTTTGTAAGAGTTTTTTTAAAATATTTTATTTACACACACAAAAACCAAACATTATAATAATTATTTATTATTGAGTGCGTTGAGATCCCGCTGTACTCCCATGTCAGGATTCAAGGACGCTTAAAACATTTAAGAATATGAAATACAAAGTAATAAACTAGTTGAAAGCAATAGTTCGAATACATTAAAGCACACTTAGAACAAGCATTGAAGTACCCCGATGGGTCAGCATAGTCTGCACCTAGTTTTCAAAAACCTGCCCATGTTGGAACAGGTCTTTAGCCTGCCTGTGGAAAGATAACAAAGAGGGAACCTATCTAATCTGTCTTGAGAGGGAATTCCACAATATGGACAGAGCCACAGAAAAGGCTCTCTCTCAGGTCACCACCAAGCGAGCATCTCTGATGCTGAACGTGCTCACCTGAGGGCAGGTTCAGAAAGGGAGATATGATCTTTCAGGTAACCTGGGCACAGGCCATAGAGGGTTTTATAGCTCACATTGAATGGAGCCCGAAAACAGACCAGTAGCTAGTGAAGTTGCTTTAACGGGAGTAACACAATCCATGTAACGGAGCGATTCTGGACTAGCTGAAGATTCCGAACCCTTTTCGAAGGCAGCCCCATGGAGAGTGTGTTATAGTATACAAACAATCTTGAGTGGGAATGAATAAGAGCTCCCACTGCAGTCATATCCTACAAAGTTAAACTCAGACAGTGCCCCCCCCCCCAGGCTGTACCTCCAATACGTATCTAGATTATTATTATTATTATTATTATTATTATTATTATTATTATTTATTATACCACCCTATACCTGCAGGGCTCAGGGCAGTTCACAACATAAAATCACAAAATACATAATAATAATAATAATAATAATAATAATAATAATAATAATAATAAACAAGAACAACTCAACCATCCCCCTGCTCCCCAACACATTTTAAAAGGGCACTGGGCGTCAATCAGCCAAATAATAATAATAATAATAATAATAATAATAATAATAATAATATTTATACCCCGTCCTCCCCAGCCAAAACTGGGCTCAGGGCAGCTAACACTAGATATAAAACAATTGATTACGTTAGAACTTAAAAACAAGATTAAATACAACATTAAAATTAAAATGCAGCCTCATACAAAAAGGAAAAAGGGAAAGGGAAAGTGGGGGAGGGGATCAAGTTGGGTCCAGGCCAAAGGCCAGGTGGAACAACTGTCTTACAGGCCCTGCGGAAATAAATCAGATCTTGCAGGGCCCTGCTCTCATGAGACAGAGCGTTCCACCAGGTCGGAGCCAGTGTTGAAAAGGCCCTGGTTCTAGTTGAGGCTCATCTGACTTCCTTCGGGCCCGGGACCTCTAGGGTGTTACTATTTATGGAGTCGGACACGACTAAATGACTAAACAACAAGGTCCTCCGCAGGGCATACCGGGAGAGACGGTCCCGCAAGTACAAGGGTCCTAGGCCATGAAGCCAAAGACCTGGTTGAAAAGGAATGTTTTTGCCTCACACCTAAAGGTGTATAATAAAGGCGCCAGGCGAGCCTTCCTGGAGAGAGCATTCTACAAACAGGGAGCCACTGCAGAAAAGTCCCATTCTCATGTCGCCGCCAGTGGTGTAGTAATATGGGGCGGGGGGGGGGGGAGGTGCGCCGCAGGCTGGACGGGGCTGACCCTGGATCCTTCCCTCTGTGAATGGGGAAAGAGCTTGGAATGATGGGGGTGATTTTGATTAGACAACAAAATGCATTGCAACAAAACAGAAAAAAGAATTGCATGAAATTGCAAGTAGTCTTGAGTTTTGGCTCCAAAGCACCAACAAGAGTTCTTGCAGAATCAGCTCAGACCACCAGACTCTTAGCAGGGGCAGACTTTGGTAATATGGTGGAGTGAATATATAATCTGGGGCCTCCCCAAAATATTTATTATTTTCACAATAATTAATTCTGGCACAGTTGCATTTTTAATGCATCATCTCAGCAGATACCCATATAAATATAGGTTGTTGTTGTTGTTGTTACTATTATTATTTGCCCCCTCGGCTCAGTGCATAGCTGCCAAGTCTCCCGTATTCCCTGGGAAACCCCCGTTTTTCCAGCTGTTCCCAGCCGAAAAAAATGGATTTTTTTGGTTTCCCCCGGTTTATTCTGGCGCGATGGCCATTTTGGAACTGGGCGGAGCATTCTCAGAAGCGAATTTGATGCTGCTTTGCCCAGTTCCAAAATGTCTGCAGCGTGACTTCTGGTGCGGCGGCCATTTTGGAACAGGGCAGAGCAGCATCCAAAGTAGCTTCTGAGCATGCTCCGCCCAGTTCCAAAATGGCGGCAGCGCTACTTCCAGTCCCAGTCCCTTATTTCTCAGGCCGGAACTTGGCAGCTATGGCTCAGTGCCCTATGTGAGGGAATTGCTTGCACTGCCTTAAATCTGGTGCTGGTTTCAGTTAGCAAAATGGTAATAACTTCTTAGGGAAAAAATGGTTTAAACATTTATATCTCTATTTGCATACACAATAGCAACACGATGACTTTTGTGTAACTTGTGGGTTTGGTTCTTTTCTTTGCAGAACATGAAAACGCTGCAATGTTTTTCTTAAGGACATGACCTTTTCGCATCGACCCATTTTTTAAATTTTATTTTAATGCTTCCTCCCCCCCTCCAGTTTCACTGCGGAATTTATGAGATGACAAATAAACACATTGAGAATAACCCCAAATAATAATAAGAAATCCAACACAGCTGGATTTCCAGGGTCCACGTGACTCCTATTGGTGTCAGGATGAAACAGAGAATCTGCCCATTCCCTGGAGGGCAGGGCGGGGGGTGCTGGAATGGGAATGAAAGCGCCAAGCAAATAATTAACAGATCTTCTGTTTTCACTTTTTGCTTTACCATTTAAATCCTGCACAGTAAAATCATATGCTTTGCAGTTACATTTTGTGCAGGCTTTGCAAGGAGGCTGTCTTCTAAAACAAAAACAAACCCAAGTTTCCATTGACATACCTTTCAACTCAACGCCATCACTTCCTTCGGGTTTTTTTTTTTAAATGATTTTTCAACTTAAAATTTTACAGCAATATATCAAACATAAATAATAAAAACAAGATCCCAAGGAATCTCCTGGACTTCCATCCTCCCCTTTATGGGTCCTATTATTAATCAGTTCCTCCCACATCCAAAACCTTTACTTCTTCCATTATGTCCAGAATTCAACCTTAAACTACAAGTGATACTCCAATCCTACTAACGATTTTAACTGTTTACAGTGGTCTTTAAGATAAGTTATAGATTTCCCCCATTCCTTATTAAAATTTTGGTCTTCCTGATTTCCGACTCTTCCGGTCATTTTAGACATTTCAGCATAGTCCATTAACTTCATCTGCCATTCCTCTCTGGTAGGAACTTTACCTTCTTTCCACTTCCTTCAGTTTCAATGGAGCTTGATTCCCAAGAATACCTGCATGGAAGCAAGCATCTTTGAAAGCAATGGTATACATCCACATCAATATATTTGTGTTCAGGTTTTGAAGTTATTTGTGGAGACGGGACTCCCATCATGAAATGAAACAATGAAAAGAAACAATGCCTCAGACCTCTCCTACTTCAAGAAGGATCGTCTCGTTGTTTATTGATTTATGAATCATCTTGCTTAAAACGGGGGCCAATAACCTTTGCTGCTCCAGATGTTGTCCAAGTCCACTTTCCACCAGTCCTAGCTACCATGGCGGATGGTCTGGGGCAATTGGGAGTTGTTGTCCAACTACACCTGGAAGTCATGGGTGTCTCCTTACCTGGGAGTAAGCCTCATTCCACTCCTTGAGACTTCCTTGTGAGTAGACATGTGTTGCATTTTAAGAGACGCTTTGGTAGCACTTTCCTGTTGGCTTGTAATCCGGTTGATGATGGCTGCGACTTCTTGGTATCCCAGTATTTGCAGAATGCAGTGTGGCTACTGAACATTTTTCCGATAATAAAAATTGAGGGCTGCCCGTGTAAGAACAGTTTTTCTGACAACATGAGCAAATATGAAAAACATCAGTTTCAGAGGTCTCAGGGGGATACTCTTTTACTAAAGCGCTGGGATCTCCTAGTAAATATTAACTAGGAAAAGCAACTGCTAACAGTACATATGTCTAAAATAAAATGCATGTACAGTAACCTCAAAACATCGAGAATGCAATCCAAAGGCAACTCTTTGCCAGTCTGATGTGGGATTAGTTCCCCCTTTCCCCTCTTGTTGTTATATTAGATGCCAGAAAATCCTCGGTCTCAGCCAGAGAGCAGTTTCTTTGCTTTATATTATATTTTCTAGCAAAACTAGACCCAGGGAGGGGTGGGGTGGGGGGAAGAGCCCCAGCTGTTGGAACAATACTTTTAAAAAAAATGGATTTAAGATACCCTGAAGGATGACTTCCAGAATTGTATTTCTGTTGTTTTTACAATGGAGCCGTTTCCTTACCTAATGGAGCTTTCTTTGAAATGGTATAATCCATAACATGGATTGGCAGATCCATTCTCCACCCCACCCCACCCCACCCGGCCCAGAAACAGAGCAGGTTTCATTCATCAAAAATAAACAAATAAATCAAAAGCAAGCACGGTGGATTGACATGAAGTGCCTTCAAATCTTGGCAATGCAAGGGTGAATTTTTGTGCATTAGAAGGTTTCCTTTCTAGTATGGTTATCTTGCCCGTGTATCATCTGTGAGGAAGGCACTCTGAAGCAGGCATGCACAGAACAGTTCAGGCTTGTTCAGTTCAGTTCAGGCAGGTTCACACAGAGAAAGACACTTCTTTAAGTACCGAGCCATGCAAGGTTTTAAAGGTCAAAGCCAGCCTATTATCACACAGGAAAGAGTTCCATAGATGGCATTGCTGCCATTGAGAGTGCCCCATCTTGTACAAATGCCCTACCAGCAACTCTTGAATTGGACCCCCGTCGCTCCCATTGTTGTTTCAGGGTATTGTGTGTTTCAGCTTTGCTTTGAAACCGGTGAGTTCTTTTAAAGAGACAGATTTCATTTGAATGAGAGAGGCAAAGCGCCTTGTGGTGCGCTTTAAAATGGCCCTGACACAGAGTCGAATTGTCTAGATTTCCAGCTCAGAGCAGGCATGTCGCTAATGAGTTGCAGACACAGTCGGTAACAATAACAGTTTTCAAACCATATTCACAAGAACAATGTTCACTCAAGAGGAACAGGAGTCTTATCAGATTGGTGACTTTCTCAAATATCACGTTCAAATTTTCATATCCTTATAAATTAAGAAATACGAGAAAGAAGTGACCAGATGTTCAAGCCTTCCTCCTCGAGTCTTTAATCTGGTGTGACGGCGAGGACGTTTTAGCACATGTGCGTATGACAAGACATGCTTTTCCGCAGGTCGGCTTAGTTTCCCTCTTGTAACGAAACTTTGTTCTGCCTTCCGGGTAAGGAAGCTTCGTATATTTGCTGGTGCTCCTCAATACTTTTGAAAGATATGGGCGCAGCAACTCTCCGAAGGAGAGTGTGCATGTGGTTAAGGGGGGGGGGGCGAGATGAAAGACACCAGCGATGGCGACCCTTTGGCCCTCCAACTGCTGGCAAACTACAATTCCCATCATCCCTGACCATTGACCACACCGGGTGGGCCTGATTCGAACTGGAGTCCAAGAATGTAAAGAGGACCACAGGTTCCCCAGCCCTGTAACTACTCACACACCCTGTTGAAGTATTATGCCTGAACAGGGAATCACAACATGAACAGCAAGCCTGGGGGGTTACTCATCCTTCCCCCAAAATGTCCCTTTCCCCACCTTCTCCATTCCTGACCCTTCTGCATTGAGCAGTAATGTCTGAAGGAGCTATCTAAACATGTGGTTGACAGGAGTGCCATCAGGGGGAGAGGTGTCATAATTTTTATTAGATTTTATATTTTACAATTTTAAATACGCATTTAATCGTCCTTACAATATCAGAGACTTCCCTTCTTCTCTTTCCATGGGTTCATTTTGCATACCATAAATCCCTGCATATTTTACATAAACTAAACCATTTGGTATTCCATTATTACATCCATCAAAACTTATTTACAGTTTTGAATCTATCTTAACGCTGCCAACTTTTCAAGCGTACACTATTCTCTCCCCCCCCCCCGTATATTCAGTAAACGTTTTCCAATCTTGTTCTTCTTGTTCTCTTATTCTATATGTTAAGTCTGCAAGCTGCACATATTCCATCAGTTTAAGTTGCCATTCTTCTTTGGTTGGGACCTCGTTCGTTTTCCATTTTGGGGCTAACAAAACACAGGCCGCAGTAGTGGCCTACATAAATAACCTGTTTCGACACCTGGGAATTTCTGTGTGAATTGTCCCCAACAAAAAGGACTCTGGTTTTTTTCTCGGGGGGAGTGTGTTTAAACATTTTTTTTCAATTCATTATAGATCATTTCCCAGTACTCCCCCCCCCTTTTACAAGTCCACCACATGTGAAAGAACGTTCCCTCAACCTCCTTGCATCTCCAGCACTTATCTGACTCGGTCTTAACAAGCCTGTTGTTGTTGTTGTTTAGTCGTTTAGTCGTGTCCGACTCTTCGTGACCCCATGGACCAGAGCACGCCAGGCACTCCTGTCTTGCACTGCCTCCCGCAGTTTGGTCAAACTCATGTTCGTAGCTTCGAGAACACTGTCCAGCCATCTTGTCCTCTGTCGTCCCCTTCTCCTAACAAGCCTGCTCGGATTTTAACAAGCCTGCTCGGATTTAAATACCATCTGTGAATCCTTTCCAGGTAGTTCTCCTTCAAAGAAGCCCCTCTGAAATTTTCAAGAAGAGGGCCGGGCTCCCTCAATATTCCGCGGTGACGTGTGTGTGATGTGTGTGCGTGCCACATAACATGCTTACGTCACTCACGCACACTTCGTGACGCTGGCCCCCTCAATTGCAGGGGGCAAGCCGGCTTGCCTGGTGGTTGAACACGTTTAGAAGCCTTGTCCTGGGAACTCTGTATTACTGGGGTTCCCAAGTAAAAGGAAGTTTCGGAGGGTGTCTCCAGGCGGTTGTTATTGGTATAAGTGGTGGTGGGGGAACTGCTCAATGACCATCGAGACTACACCGTGGCCACAGCGTGCTGGCTGTTGGTGGGGGAAGTCTTAAAAAAATCGGCAGTAGGGAGAGGAGTGGTTGCAGGAATCCAGAACAGCAGCACCCAACACTGGGACATTTTATCCATTTCTAAAATTCATGGCGTCTTCCAAGAATGGCAGAACCAGGCAGATCCCTGGTTTGGGATCTATAACTGCCACATGATGGCAAAGTTAATACCTGGAGGTTTGGGGTGGGGATGGGGGCGAGACAACCGTCTTATCCAAACACCATCAAAATAGGAGAGGGAAATACCGTATGCTGCTAATTCAAATAGTCAGTTGGGGAACGGCTGGCTCCCGTTATAAGCATTGCAATTTGCTTTAGGGCCTGTAGCCTAATTCTTTCCTTTGAGTTAATTAAAATATGTTTGAGTGTGACAGGCACTTCAACATCTCTGTGCAAACCAGCAGGAAGCCCGTTTCCCCTCCCCGCCACCGAAATGCTTTCCCATCAAGAACAGGGGACTCTCCCTCTCCCCCCTTTCTTTCTTTCTCTCTCTTTCTCTCCGCTCAGAAGAATTTTTACTACAATGCTGCAAGGTTGTTTACCTTAGCTCCTTCACAAAAGATAATCCAACAAATTACATTAATTATAAACCAATATGTTCTGTTCAATTCCCTCGTGAGCCAAACCTGGGCATGAGCATCTGCTCTTATTTTCTGAGCTGGGTTTTGAGGACAAGATTCACAACAATGCTCAATCCATAATTAACAGAAAAATTAAAGATGCAACATCTTTGCATCCGCCTTTTGAGGCAGTTCTGTTTCAAAAGATGCATTGTCCTGGCAGCTTTTAATTCAAATTTAAGAAAGATTCCATCCATTGCTAGTTCTTTTGTGGTGTGGTGGTGGTGGGGTTCTGTTTGTTTAAAATATTTACATTTGTGTTGAGCTCAAAATAAACATGAAAATATTTTCCATATGGGGGTGGGGGGCTCATAAATTCCCCTTTGTGATACACTTTCCCTTGTCTGCAACTTTAGTTGTGGTTCCCTTTCTGTCTTCCCCGACCACTTTGCGAACAAGCAAAGTGTCTGCAATGTGCTTTTTTAGTGAAGCTGTTTATTTGTGAGGATCTTTGTTTGGTGTCTTGGGTGTGTGGATAATCAGATTCTCTGACTTCCTGTTCTCATCCGACCTTGTTACTGAAGACGACGCACAACAAATTCTATTTGAAAGTTATGAACAGGGTTGAGGGCGTGATTCAATTCAATGCACATTAGAAGGTGAACCTATCAGATCGGCACATTCTGAAGCAATCGGCAAAATGAAGAACGGCCTTCATTCGAAACTTGCACTCCTGCAAATTTTGCAATGCAGTTTTCTAGCCAAGTAATATCTACAAAAATATACAAAGGTTGCTTCAAAATGCATATATGAGTGAAAATAACATACAAATATATATTGTGTATTTCAAAAAAGTGGTTTGACTGTCTGTCTCTTCTCTATAGTGGAAGAGACTGTCTGTCTCTTCTCTATAGGTTCAGACACCTTTCAAGATATTGTCATCAAACTCAGCACAAGGCGAGGGCGGTGGTTTTCGTTGAGGTTGAGATGCTAGCCACCATTTTGAAAGAAGCTGGCAGAACAAAACATTATTGTGGCACGGCTTGGCTCCATCTTTGGCATGGTGGGTACCAAAACTGGGTCAATTCTGATGCCTCTGCATATATTTGTCAGGATGTTCTACACACAAGTAGAACCTTGGCTGGCATGTTCTCTCCCTCCTGGTAGATTGTTTGGGAGCTTCACAAGCTTTCCTCAGCCTGAACATCACAGCGACTGATGCCTTGGAGACATCAGCACACTTCATGGACTTGCAGAGGTTTGCGCTGTTGCGTAACAGAACTCAGTAGCACAGCATTTGGCTAATCTACTTTATTTCCATATAAACACACTTGGAGCACTGCAACATGGCTCCCTCTCTCTCTAGCATCAGACAGCAAAGAGAAAGAACAAAGGACAATAGTCCCACTTCAGGAACACACACTAAGACAAATACCCTGTCTTTGTCACTTCCCATTCCTGTGGAAAGTAAACACATACCGTCATGTGATAGACAACAAACCCATGACTGCACACGGGGAATGAATCTCCAACAATATTACCCCCTGTCAGGGATTGTGCTGAGGAGGAATGGTGGAAGCCACCCCCTCCCCCTGCTCCTGACCAGGATCCCGAATCTTCCCAGGAGCAGGAGGACAATATAGATTTGGAACAGTGGTTTGCAGAGGGACATAGTTCAGAAGGCAGAAGCTGGGAAATACTGGATGGGGAACAGCTAGGAGAAGAAACACTGGAAGAGTGTCTCTGGACAGCATTCCTCTGCTCAGCCCAAGGTCAAGAAGAGCTCAGAATGTCTCAGAACAGAAAGCACAGAGGGTACAAGCTCAGATTACAATTCATAGGAGTGATGTAGATTAATAGGGATGGAAGGGGGTGTGAGCCTTAATTGGGAGCACCGCCATTTCTAGAAGATGTGTTCTCTGTTCTCTCGCTGTGATTATTAAAATTTCTAGCTGGTAAGACATTCCTTTCTTTGATCGTCTTATCTGCTGCCACGGGGTGGGGTGGGGTGGGGGGAGCCGATTCCCCAAAGCCTGACATCCCCCATTTCGTGGGATTTTGCCAAATTGGGCATGATTGTTCCAAGCTGCACCGATTTGCATGCCTCTGAAGATATCCAAAGGGGAGGTGGCCATCTTTATTTACATTTGTATGCCAGGCACCATTCTGAATCAAGATGGCAGACTGTCATAGTCCAAAATGTGCTGATTTGGATGACCCTGGTGGTACTGTTGCCAAATTTAGTGTGATGGTTCTCTACAGGTTCAGATACCTCTCAAGATATTGTCACCCAACTCAGCAGGAGGGTTCCCAAGGAGGAAGTGGTAGTCATCCTCTATGTTTGGATGCCAGATACAATTTTGGATCAAGGTGGTGGACTGAAATATGATTATGGTGTGACTTCACTCAGTTTGGCATGACAATTTCAGGCAAGGTGATTGTATTTGTGCACAGGCCCCGGATTCACAAATAAAACCACCTATGTAAAAACAACAACAACAACAACAACAACAACAACCACCCACACTTTGTTTTGTTTTGTTTCCTATATTTCATTGGCAGCGCTGGACACTTTCTGTTAGTGAATTACATTAGGGGAAATTGCTTTGCAAAAAATGTGAGTATTCGCAAAGATACCTACTGATGGTGATGTATTTTAAAAAATTTTTTATTAAAAAATATATATATAAGAAAAAGGAAAGTCGCAAACTGCTGCAGAAATGTGGTGAACTGAAAATTGGAAACACCAGAAACAGAGAGAACTCGTACTTGACATATTCACCAATCGCTAGTTGTGAACAGTTGTATCAGTATATTTCAATATCTGCAAGTGTGTGAGCCCATCACCACAGCATCTAGCAGCAAAATCAAGCCATTATTATTATTATTATTATTATTATTATTATTATTATTATTATTTCCTCCTTCCTCTCCTGTTTAATCTCTGGGCTTTCAAAGCTTTACTTTCCTCCTCATTGCTCCCCTTCTTCATTGTCGACTCACTGTTGGCTCTGCTTTGCCTGCCAGTCAGGCGAGAGAAACCTGCCCTACCTGGGCTGGTTCTGTGGGCGGAGTCTCTTGCCGGCATCCTTGTGCACCTCCCATCAGAGCACAGTTGCATCAGCTCCTAGTGAAGCCTTCCCTGGCGGCTTTCGAGATATCAGTTTATGTGTAGTCTGAGGCCTGGAGACCAAAGAAGATACATCTGACAAAGGCACATTCTGTCACAGCTGTTCATGCTTAGCAAAAACTAAAACTAAAAAAAGATGTTGTGAGGGACAGGGGATATCGCGAAGTCCCTCCCCTCCTGAGTTCAAGCCCGTCCCCGAGCAAAGGGGAAAGCAGGGAGAGTTCCGATTCCAGTGGGGAAGCAGGAAGTCGTGTCCGAGGCTCAGGCAAGGTAGAGGAGCCAGGGTCCCAGGTGGGACAGGAAGGGGCAAGCAAGGGGGGAAGACCCATCCCCCCAACTCCAGAATTACGCAGGAAGAGGAGGGGCAAGAGGATGGGTCTGCCAAAGCTTTTGTGTTGGAGAAAGACGCGCCAAAAGCCATTAGGAGGTTCTGAAACCGACTGACCACATCACTCCGTGTAAATAGCAATGACTTGAGCACTGTAAATACGCAGCACCAATAAAAGAATAAAATGCAGAGCTGCGTCGCGTCGTTACTCTGAAGTAGTCCACTCCGGCCACCGTGACAGCAACCTCCTAATCATTTTTGGGCTACTTTGGAGTTGCCGGGATGAGCGTGTCAGAGGCGGAGAAGTGGCGGCAGATCGCGGAGCAAGCCCAGCTAGAACTGCAGCAGCTGGCGCTGCAGGCGCAGGGAGAATTGAAGGCAGCTAAAGAGGAGACTAAGAAGGTCCAGGACGACCGGCTACAACTTGCGGAACAGGTGAGAGAGCTTCAGGAAAAAGAGCAGCAATTAAGGGCGGTGGCGGTAGACCTCCAAAACAAGCTGGATGCAGAGAAAAACAAGGCGGGAGGGGCACCCCAAGTCCAAGTGCTGCCAGGAAGGAGAGCTGGGACCCTAGTTAGCAAGTTCAATGGAGACCCGAAGGAATTTCAAGGCTTTGAGACTGAGATTGTGTATGCTCTTGAGCTGCACCACGATGAGTTCCCTGATGATGAGCACAGAGTAGCGTTTATTGTGGAGCACCTTACCGGGGCAGCCAGGGAGTGGCTAAGACCGTTAATTGCAACAAGGAATCCTTGCATGAAGAATGTCCAACTCTTTCTAGAAGGTTTGAAAACGATGTATTCGTCCGATAGTCATATGGACCAGACTAAGGAGGAACTTCATAATTTACGCCAAGGAAATATGACAGTTCGCGCGTATTGGGCGAAATTCACCATGCTGGTGCACAGATTGGGGTGGGAACTGGGGTCCCCCCCAATGCAAGCGGCGTTCTACTTGGGGTTGCATGAGGAGGTGAAGGATGAGCTCTCGAGAGGTCCAAAGCCCAGTGATATGGATCAGCTGAGCAAAGCGGCTCTGGCGGTGGGGGTGAGACAGGAATCCCGGTGGAGCGACAAACAAGCAACGCGCGCAAAGCGGGCTTGGTTCCCACGGTCGCAGGAGAAACCACTCCCCCAACAACCCTTTCAAGCCACGCCTGGGGCCAGCCAGGACCAGGAACCCATGCAGATTGATAGCGCGCGCGCGCGGGCTTTTCAAACCCCAGCGGCGCCAAGACGCAAGGAGGGAAAGGGCGGGAATTGCTTTCTCTGCAACTCCCCCCAGCATCTCGTCAGAGCCTGCCCACATCGCAGGGAGTGGCAAGGAAGGGCGGGAACGGTGGTGCCCTCCCCCACTGACGCAGCACCACAGCAGGGAAACGGGAAAGCCTGGCTGCAGGAGACAAGGGGCAGCAGCCAGGCACAGTCAGCAGACAACAGCCCCAGCCCACCCACCCGCCCAGAGAGGAGCAGAGCCAGCCCACCCCTCCCAGAGCAGGAGTGGTTCTAGAAGTCACGCTAACGCTCCCAAATGGCTATCCCCTGACAGTCCTTGCCTTAATTGACAGTGGTGCCTCAGCGAACTTCTTCTCGAGAAACTTTGCAGAAGAGCACCAGATCCAGCTTCTGCAGCTGGATTTTCCCCTTCACGTGGCAACCATTGACGGCAGAGAGCTGCTGGGGGGGGCCATCACTCATCAAACCCCCCCCATGAGAATGACGGTGGGAAGGCACTCAGAGACACTGGCATTCAACGTCACCACCATCTCAGACCCCCCCATCGTCTTGGGCATGAGCTGGCTGGCGCGCCACGACCCCTCCATCAGTTGGCACCAGAGATGCATCACTTTTGGATCGGACTTTTGCCTGGAACATTGCATGCAGCACCAACCAGGGGAGGGGCCTCCGATAGCCACGGTGGCCACCATGCACGTCAAAGGGGGTGAGGCGATACCCAAGCCGTACTGGGACCTGCAGGAGGTCTTCAGCGAAGCGGAGTCCGACCACCTACCCCCACACAGGCCTTTTGACTGCCAGATCAACCTGGTGCCAGGGGCAACTATACCCCCAGCCAAGCTGTACGCCATGTCAGACCAGGAACTGGAGGATCTGCGCGCTTTCATCGACAAGAACCTCAAGCGGGGGTTCATCAGAGAAAGCAAGGCAGCAGGGGGCAGCCCGGTCTTCTGGGTGGACAAGAAAGACACGCAACAGCGCCGCCTGGTGGTGGATTTTAGACGGCTGAACTCGGTGACAGAGCCAGTGGCTTTCCCCATGCCCAGAGTGGATGATCTCCTGACAGCAGCACGCAGGGGCAAGATTTTCACCAAGCTAGACCTGAGGGGGGCGTACAACTTGATCAGGATCCGGGAAGGCGATGAATGGAAGACCACGATGTTCACGCCTCTGGGCTCTTTTGAATATCTGGTGATGCCCTTCGGGTTGCAAGGGGGCTCAGCCTGCTTCCAGGCCTTCATGCACCACGTCCTGGGGTCCCTCCTCTTCAAGAACTGCTTGGTCTTTCTGGATGACATCCTTATCTATTCCAATGACCCAGTGCAGCATGTGAAAGATGTCAGGGAAGTGTTGCAGCGCCTGAAGGAGAACCACCTGTATGTGAAGCTGGAGAAGTGCAAGTTTCACACCAAGGAGGTGGACTTCCTGGGCTACAAGCTGTCAGACAAGGGGCTGGCGATGGACAAGGACAAGGTGCAGGCCATCCTGGACTGGCACAGCCCCAGGACGCGCAAAGATGCCCAACGCCTACTAGGCTTCGCCAACTTCTACAGGAAGTTCATCAAGAACTTCTCTCGCGTTACGGCTCCCATCACTGACTGCCTGAGAGGCAAGCAGAAGTTCAGGTGGACACCAGAGGCGCAAGCAGCGTTCGAAAGCCTCAAGAGGGTGTTCGCCTCGGACCAGAACCTGTTCCACGTGGTCCAGGACGCGCCCCTACGCATTGAGACAGATGCTTCTGAGAAAGCTGTGGGCGCCATTTTGTTGCAACTGGACACCAACAGGGAGTGGAGACCCTGTGCCTTCTTCTCCAGGAAGTTGACACAGCCCGAGCGCAACTACACCGTGTTTGACAAAGAACTTCTTGCGATCCACGCTGCGTTCAAACATTGGAGACACTTCCTGGTGGGCGCCAAGCACCCCATCCAGGTGTGCACAGACCACAAGAACCTGGAGTTCTGGAGAACTGCCAGGGTGCTCAACCAGCGGCAGATACGGTGGGCAGAGTTCTTCTCGAACTTCAACTTCTCCATACACTACATCCCGGGAGAGCAGAACGTCAGGGCGGATGCCCTCTCCCGCAAGCCAGAGTACATGGAGGAGGAGGAGCCACCAGCCCCAAGGCACATTTTCCCCCCGTCGGCATGGTCCTGCGGAGCAGCAGTGGTGAGCGAGGCAGAACTCACAGCACTGACGGCAGCGGATGACTTTGCCAACCGCATCTTCAGAGAACTGAGAGGGGGGAGGGAGCAGGCAAAAGACTTTGCAGAACGCAGAGGGCTGCTTTTCTACAAGGGGGCACTGTACCTGCCCACCACCCAGCTCAGACGTACGGTCCTCAAACAGATGCACGACAACCCAACGGCGGGGCATTTTGGAAGGGACAAGACCACTCACCTAGTCATGAGACACTTCTGGTGGCCAGGGGTAAGGGAAGATGTTCGAGACTATGTACGGGGCTGTGACACCTGCCAGCGGGCAAAGGTGGTCAGAGCAGCGCCACCAGGGTTGCTGGAGCCCTTAGCCACGCCACACAGGCCGTGGGAAGTGCTGTCCATGGACTTCATCACAGATCTGCCTTCTTCCCGGGGTAAGACCGCAGTGTTGGTGGTGGTGGACCTCATGTCCAAAATGTGCCACTTTATACCGTGTGCCAGGGCAGTCTCTGCAGAAGAGACAGCCAAACTGTTTGTTGATCACGTTTTCAGACTGCATGGATTACCTTTAAGGGTTATTTCGGATCGTGGCCGCCAATTTGTTTCCAGGTTCTGGCGGCGGCTCATGAACCTCCTGCAGGTGGAGGTCAGCTTGTCGACGGCTAGACACCCGCAGACCAACGGACAAGCGGAGAGGGTCAACGCCATTCTGCAGCAGTACCTGAGATGCTACGTCAGCCAGAGGCAAACGGACTGGGTGGATCGCCTGCCACTAGCAGAATTTGCCTACAACAATGCAGTGCACGTCTCCACAGGGGTGTCGCCCTTTAAGGCCAATTACGGGCGCGACCTCAGATCTTTCCCAGAGAGGGAGGGGGAGGAGGAGGAGGAGGGCCCACAGGCTGAGGATTGGGCAGAGGAACTGGAGACGGTGCACCAGCAGCTCAGAGAACACTTGGAGAGGGCCAAGGAAGCGTACAAAAAGGGGGCAGATCGCCACAGGCGACTAGGGGAGGTCATCAGGGTGGGGGACAAGGTGTGGTTGTCCTCGGAGGGCCTTCCCACCAGAGGGAGGTGCAAAAAGCTGGCACCCAAAAGGCTGGGCCCTTTCACGGTCACGCAACAGGTCAACCCGGTGGCATACAGGCTGGCACTGCCAGAGGACATGAGGGTGCATCCAGTGTTTCATAGATCGCTGCTGTCGCCGTACAGGGAAAGCAGCAGGCTCCGAGACAGCGAACAAACCCCCGAGGGAGGGGGGGAGAGGGAAGGCAGGGAGCAACTCAATGAGGCCACGGCCATCCTGGATTCAAGGTGGGGGGTGGGGGGACTGGAGTACCTCATGGCATGGGAGGATGCTCCACCGTCCCAGAATGAATGGGTCCCAGCCACTCAGATACAGGAGGAATTCTTGGTGGAAGAATTTCACGCCCTCTTTCCCCACAGACCCAAGCCCTGGCACATGGAAAGGGAGGGGGAGGAGGAGGAGGCACGGGAGAGCAGCTCACCATGGCGCTGGGAAGCGGAGTTTGAGGAACCAGAGGATGAGGTATGGGTGTCACCGAGATCCACCCAGTCAGAGGAAGGAGCAGATTGGCAGAACGTTTTTACCCCCACCAGCTCTGACGCCACGGACTTTTTGGGATTCCCGTCCGCCCAGGCGGAAGGGGGGGGGGCTCGCAGGACTGGGGGGAGGTATTCACACCAACGGGCTCGGAGAGCACTGAGTTCTTAGGCTTCCAGTCGTCACCGACACATGGGGGGGGCCTGGGGAGGGGTGAAGGAGAGCTTGGGAGGGGGGTGGATGTGAGGGACAGGGGATATCGCGAAGTCCCTCCCCTCCTGAGTTCAAGCCCGTCCCCGAGCAAAGGGGAAAGCAGGGAGAGTTCCGATTCCAGTGGGGAAGCAGGAAGTCGTGTCCGAGGCTCAGGCAAGGTAGAGGAGCCAGGGTCCCAGGTGGGACAGGAAGGGGCAAGCAAGGGGGGAAGACCCATCCCCCCAACTCCAGAATTACGCAGGAAGAGGAGGGGCAAGAGGATGGGTCTGCCAAAGCTGTTGTGTTGGAGAAAGACGCGCCAAAAGCCATTAGGAGGTTCTGAAACCGACTGACCACATCACTCCGTGTAAATAGCAATGACTTGAGCACTGTAAATACGCAGCACCAATAAAAGAATAAAATGCAGAGCTGCGTCGCGTCGTTACTCTGAAGTAGTCCACTCCGGCCACCGTGACAGATGTGATTCAAGAAGAAGTGGTGATTCATAAATAATCACAGAGGACTTTTTAGTGTGTCAACAGAAAAGTTTCTTTGTAAAAGGGGAGAAATGGCCTGTTCTTTAATCTACTTCGAATGGATTAACCATTAGGTACGTATCCTGCGGTTGCTGGGCAACCACACTATATGCAAGTCTTCTCTCCCCCCCCCCAGCCCATAATTCTGTATTCTTTGCCTGGAAGTGAGCTATACTTGTGTCAAGAAGGTCAAAGAAGGGCCAAAAGCAAGAAGATCTGAGTTGGGGAAAAAAAATCAGATTTCTAGTGGTGCAAAGATAGATGTAGGGCATTTGCCAGGAGATTGGGTTGTTGGCACCTATGGGAGTAGATGAATTGCCTGATTATCGTCTCCCAAAGCAACTACTCTAAACTTAAAAATGGAAAGCATAATGCTGATGGTCAACAAAAGAGGTTTAAAGACTCTCTCAAGGCAAATCTTTAAAAATGTAGTATAAACACTGACAACTGGGAAACACTGGCCTGCAAGCGCTCCAGTTGGGAAACAACCTTTACCAAAGGTGTCAGGGACTTTGAAGATGCTCGAACGCAGGACGAAACCAATTGCACTGACAGCTGAATCTTACTTTGACACTGGTGATGGGACAATGTCCTCCTGAGGTCAGCAGCCTAGCTTACGGGGGCACGGGTAGGCTATCTTCCAGTTCCTTCCACCACCGGCCACCTGAAGCAGCTTCCTCACTCTGCCTGTTGGTAGGGCTGGCCCTGCCAGAAAGCATGGCCAGTGGTCAGGTGTCATGGAAGTTGGGGGGTGGTCACGGGTGGTTACATACTAAATCTGCAGACCAGGCACTGTTCACAGATGGTACGCTGTCACTCTATAAAGTGAGCCAAGTACCATATTCTAGTTCTGTTGTGATTTAAGTGAAAGCTTTAAAGTCAAGATTTAAGTGAAAGCTCTTAGGGAAATGCAGAATCCTCTCTCTCTCTCTCTCTCTCTCTCTCTCTCTCTCTCTCTCTCTCTCTCTCTCTCTCTCTCTCTCTCTTTCTCTCTCTCTCTCTTTTTCTCTCTCTCTCTCTCTTTTTCTCTCTCTCTCTCTCTCTCTCAGTGTGTGTGTGTGTGTGTGTGTGTGTGTGTGTGTAAAATGACTACATTAGGCCAATAACACACAATCTTATGAAACCCCAGTGCTGTGGAAGTGATAGCACTATAAAGCATTTTTTATATTATTGGATTTTAGAGTCATTTTGGAGCATTAGGATATTAGATTTCTCTGCATTTACAGTTAGCTTTTGGGTTGCCTGCTTGAGGTTTTGCATTGTCTGATCTTAGGTATAAATAGCATTCTTCTGATTAGGTTTTCCCCCTCTCCCTTTCTTTTGGTAACGCTGTAAAGCGATGTATTAATTACATGTGAGGGTTTTCGTTTTGCTTTTGGCTTTGGAGTGAGCTCAGTTTCTAGAGGATTAAATGGCATTTCTACATGTGTAAGGCATTCAATAAATCTGAGTGGCATTTGTGGTATGATTTTGTTTTTATTTATTTGCAAAGTGCAACAGGGTATTTATCACTGAGACCAGAGCGAGAGGCTGGCCCACAAGAGAGATCAAGCCAAGAATAAACTAAACAGGAAGAAATTAAAATGAGAAGCAGAAAACTCTGAAATGCAATTTTGCTTTGTTTTTGTTCTATATTTTCGTGTGTGTGTGTTTGTGGAATTGACAGATTTCTAACCATCCCGGCCAACAATCTGCTAATGTTTCAGCCCCTCGCCTCATGTTGCACTAGTGCAGGGGTGCGAAACCCATTGGCCCTCCAGGTGCGGTTAGACTCCAACTCCCATCAGCCCCTGTCAGCCCTGGCAATGATCAGGGACGATGGGAACTGTAGCCTAGCAAAATCCGGAGGGCCACATGGAATCCACTTCTGTGCTGGTGGTAGTGAGTCAAGGGAAAGTAGATCTTTCCTGTGCAACCCTGTGATAAGGGTCTAGGCCATAGGGTAGCCAATGTGTCCTACTTCACAGAGGATGGTCCTCTCTTTGAAGGGTCATCAAAAGATAGTCCTCTTCTTGAAGGGCTGTCCAATTTAAAGATAAAGGAAGAGCAGGGGAAGCCTTGAATCTGAGCAGGCACACAGGTTGTCTGGTCACAACCCTCCCCAAAGCGGTGGGATGTATTGTATTTCTATTTAAAGGATAGTAAGGGTTGCTAATTCTGCAGCTAGAGCCAGTGTGTGGTGTAGTGGTTAAGAGCGGTAGACTCGTAATCTGGGGAACCGGGTTCGTGTCTCCGCTCCTCCACATGCAGCTGCTGGGTGACCTTGGGCTAGTCACACTTCTCTGAAGTCTCTCAGCCCCACTCACCTCACAGAGTGTTTGTTGTGGGGGAGGAAGGGAAAGGAGAATGTTAGCCGCTTTGAGACTCCTTTGGGTAGTGATAAAGCGGGATATCAAATCCAAACTCTTCTTCTTCTTCTTCAGCTATACCAATACATTTGCACATGCAACTGATATACAAACTGGAGTCCTCCTGTCTGTGGCTCCCCTTTTTTGGGGGCATCGCATAAATGGCTGCCCCGCTAGGCCTTATGGGAGGAGTCCATGCTGCAGCTTCTTCCTACGACAACATTGCCCCAGTTTCGACCCGTCTCTGCTAGCATAGCATAAGCCATGGGTAGACAAACTAAGGCCCGGGGGCGGATCCGGCCCAATCGCCTTCTAAATCCGGCGCGCGGACGATCCGGGAATCAGCGTGTTTTTACATGAGTAGAATGTGTGCTTTTATTTAAAATGCATCTCTGGTTATTTGTGGGGCATACGAATTCATTCATTCCCCCCACCAAAAAAATATAGCACAGCCCCCCATAAGGTCCGAGGGACAGTGGACTGACCCCCTGCTGAAAAAGTTTGCTGACCCCTGGCATAAGCACTGTCAGATGAAGGGGGCGGGGGAGGGGGCAAACTGCCCCGTGTGCCATCTGGGAGGGGGGTGACATCGCGGCCGCCCCCATCCCTGCCCCCAGGGCGCGCGGTGCGCATCCCCAGGATACTCGCCACTTGCCGTGCACCCCCCGATGCACGCCATGTCCCCGGGATGGGTGCCAGCCACGCCCCCGGATGTACGCCGCTCCAGGTGCCGGAGCAGGTAGCTTCGCCACTGAGCATAAGAAGGATAAATCAGAAACAAGAAGAAGCCCATGCAGCCCGGGGATAGGGTGGGGAGTTAAGTTCTTCAGTTTGCCCTGCTCACTCTTCCACCTGCACCCAAATTTCTATTTATGCCTTTCTTTCTTTTTTTCTTTTTAATTAAAATTGTCTTTATTTCTTAATTAAAAATTTACATATCAACACAAATTATTTCAACATAAAATAACATAATCGAACATAATCAATAATAACACAACATTACATAATCCATACAAAAAAGGCACAAAAAAGAGGAGAAAAGGGGGGGGAGAGGAAAGAAGAGAGAAGAAAAAAAAACAAATTAAAGAGAAAAAAGAAAAAAGATAAGAACAAAAAAAATACCTCCAAACATTTAATATCGGTTCCCTTATTATATGAAATTTCCTGTCATTTAGATTCTGTATCATATCTCACATCTTCTTTTCTTTTATATTATTAATTACTTATTCAGCTTATGCATTTTAATTTAAACAGATCACCCATTTTGAACTTATACCTTCTTTATAGAAAAAATCTTCCACATAACTCCACTCTGCTTTGACTTCTTGTTTAGAATTTCTATTTATGCCTTTCAACATATCCAGCTTTCTAACCCGGATGAAGCTGCTCCAATGATATCTTTTGGCATCGGTTTCATAATTCTGCTTAAAACCAACAGGACGCTTTCTGTGCTTGGAAGCGAGTGCCATTCAGTTCGGTGGCGCTTTCTTCCAAGTAAGGAGAGATTCTCTGATTAGAGCTTCTGAGTGAAGCAGCCATGATGGCACAGGCAAAATCAAATGGCCGAGCCTCCTTCAAAGGAGGATACGAGATCCCTATTTGCAGTTCAATGCTGTGGGAGGGATAGGCATTTTACTGTGAATGATAACGAATCGCATGCCGACTGTTAAGTAAAAGAGCATGATGCTTTCCATAGCGTGAACCTCATGATCACTATTTAGTGCTTGCAATGTTCCAAAAGGAAACAGCTAATAAAAAGCGACTCCTGTATCATGACTGGCCTTTTCCTAATAATGTTATATACACAGGTACAACCAGTCTCCGTGTACTTGGAACTAAAAAAAAAAGCCCACAGTCGGCACTGCAAAGTTGTTGTGGAGATGAGAATCGTTTTACACGTTTTGCAAAATTCTGTCTCCAAGACACAGGACACTTCTGATATCCCCTAGCAGGCTGCCGATTTTAACAAGTGGGAAAAGGGTAGATCAGGGTTTCCCAAACTTGAATCGCCAGCTGTTTTTGGACTGAAACTCCCATCATCCCTAGTCATACCTGCCAAGTTGCTGTCAGAGAAATAAGGGACCGGGCCGAAAATAGCAGACCGGAAGTAGCGCTGCCGCCATTTTGGAACTGGGCGGAGCATGCTCAGAAGTGACTTTTGATGCTGCTTTGCCCAGTTCCAAAATGGCCGCCGCGCCAGAAGTTGCACTGCAGCCATTTTGGAACTGGGCAGAGCAGCATCAAAAGTCGCTTCTGAGCATGCTCCGCCCAGTTCCAAAATGGCCGCCGCACCAGAATAAACTGGGGGAAAACAAAAAAACCCATTTTTTCAGCTAGGAACAACTGGAAAAATGGGGATTTCCCGGGGAAAATGGGAGACTTGGCAGCTATGTCCCTAGTTAGCAAGACCGGTGGGGATTGTAGTCCTCAAGTTTGGGGAACCCTAGGGTAGATGAAATTCAGGGGAGACTGGATGCAATTGCTCAGTGGGGAGACAGGAGGCTAAAAAAGATAAAATAAAATACTTTGCTTAAGATGGGCCAAGATAAATGAAGACTACAATTCTACACACCAGCAATGTGGAAGATGTCAAAGTCAGTGCCAGGCGAGTATCCCAGGGGGCAGCAATTTCATTGATTGGGGGGCACTGTTGAAAAGGCTCACCAACTTTGGGACAGCTGATGGAGAGGACAACTGAGCATAGGGTCTTCTGGCTGCAAAGCATGCACCCTGACTCAGAGCTATGGTCCCCCCCCCCAATTCTATATATAGTGAATTTTTTTCATGTGCTCAGTGGATATTCTAATCACATGGCCAAATCTCATGGCCTCCATATGATCGCTGCTTTAGATTACATCACCCTGAGCTTTACTCTGTGTGCTTTAAAAATATTTCAGCTACTCTTCTTTGATGTCTAACTGGTGGAAGCTGTTTGGGGGGGGGGACTGTTTGTGAATTAGCCTGGGCAAAAAGGTAGTGGTGACACCCCTGAGACCGTCGTATTATTAGGTGCGCTTGAAGATTTCATGAAGCTGCTGTTGTTTTTTTCAGACTGTGAAGCCTATTTTGCATTTCCCAGGGGCAGAGATTTCATGCTGCTCCAGATTTTGTAAAGTGAGTTCCAGCTCCAAAAATCATACCAACATGAAAATTTTAGGGTAAAATGCCTAAGAAAATGTTCCGATTTTTTTGGGGGTGGGGAGGGGGATGTGTTCAAATGCAGTATGAATTTTTGTGCTGGTTTTAAAAAAATAAACAAATCACAGATTGATGGGGAAACAGAATGGAATGGAGTTACGACTGAGCAAAACGAAACTGGCCCAGCTGAGAAGCAGAGTGATCCGTGCATGCCCACATAATAGTGTAATACCAGAAAACTGACCGTCACTTTCCTGCAACAACGGCTGTTGGCGTTGGCTCTGGAATCAATGCTCCATGTTAACATAGCATTAGGAACGGCAACACCTTGTAAATTGTAAAATTCATGAAAATTAAAAGTGGATGAATATTTCATGATGCCTCACTGAAAAGCAACTTAATTGCTGGTGTATTATATTATTTATAAAACACGGAAAGCAATTTATCATGTTTTACCTTAAAAACAGACTTGGAGCTGTGAGCAGCAGAAGTGGAGCCATCTCTCATCGCGGAATGACTTTGGCGCTATTTCTGCCTGGGCTTGGGGGTCATCAGCAGCCCCATATGGCAATGAGGGGAGGAGGCAGCTAGATCTGTCGTTGCTATCCAAGTAGCTTAGGATACCAAGTGCCGGCGAACAGATTTGAGAGAAAGAAGGATATCACTGGCATACTCCATATTCAGAGGAGGCTGGCTGGCTGGTAGCCTTTTCTGTACATCACCTACCTATGGTCTTCTTAGCTGATCATTTTCCATTGTGGAAAAGCTGCCAAGGAAATGACTAGAGTGAATTCTGCTAGAAAAATGTTGCTCTTTTCTTCAGAACTGCACTTGCTTAACATTCCATACAAGGCATTCATTGAAATAAGCTTCCTATATTAGACTTGAATGCTTTTCACAGCGATCAGAGCTGAGCTCCCTACTTTTATATAAAAAAGAAACTCTTGGCTATATTTTCTATTGCTGTAAAAAGAAAAGAAGATCCTATGTGTTTTGTGTATGAGATTCTCCATTGCTGCCGGATTTTATCAGCATCGATTCAGCCCCAATTTATAGCTGCAACAGCACATAGCACAGTAATCTGGGCCAGGAAAAACCAGGAAACTCTGCAAGTCCATTATATAGTGATAGATGCCCCCTCCAGTCCACACTGGAAATAATTTGGGGAAACTGAATTATGTTGTTACACAAAATCGGGTGAGCTCCAGGTTTTCCCCACCCTTTCTCTTTGTGTTGTTTTCTTTCGACTGCGGCAGCAATGAAGGCAGCAACTTGGACTAAACTTGGACCCATGGAAATTTCATGGTTCCTGGCAGCAGGGTACTATGTATGCTTGAAGCAGTGTCCTATTTATAGAGGTCCTACTGTGGTGCCCACAGAATGGCAAGAAGAACCTGCAGGCTTGGAACAAATCCATTTGGATCACGACATATTCTAGAAAAAAATCCCAACCTGATACAAAATGGACCCATGATTTTGTGGCCCTGTCCTATCACTAATTAATTGAAGGGGGTGGGTTATTGGGTTGTTTTTGTTTTGATTATGTATTTTGTGTTTTTATAATGCGATTTTATCCTGTGAACGGTCCTGAGACCGGCAGGTATGGGGCGGTATACTACTACTACTACAACTACAACTACAACTACTTTGTTGTTGTTTAGTCGTTTAGTCATGTCCGACTCTTCGTGACCCCATGGACCAGAACACGCCAGGCACTCCTGTCTTCCACTGCCTCCCGCAGTTTGGTCAAACTCATGTTTGTAGCTTCAAGAACACTGTCCAGCCATCTCGTCCTCTGTCGTCCCCTTCTCCTTGTGCCCTCCATCTTTCCCAACATCAGGGTCTTTTCCAGGGAGTCTTCTCTTCTCATGAGGTGGCTACTACTACTACTACTACTAATACCACCACCTAGAGATGGGAAAGCCTGGAAAAAACCTTGAAAATTTGGGGGGGGGGAACATGTTTTTTTCTGGAAAAAATTGTGTGGAATATTCAAGCTGTATCAAACTGTTTTTTCAATTTTGCTGTAAAAAATGGCTTTGAAAAAACCCGCAGCAAAACCTGGTCTCAGAGAGAGAAAGAGAGAGAGAGGCCATCTACAAATCTGTACAGGGAATGATCCATTAGTCCAATGTTTCAAGGCTCACAATCCTACTTACAGTTATGTGGGGTTAGGATTGCAGCCTAGCAGCCTAGCTTGCTGCCTTGACTTCATAAAGGTAAAGGTAAAGGGACCTCTGACCATTAGGTCCAGTCGAGACCGACTCTGGGGTTGCGGCGCTCATCTCGCATTATTGGCCGAGGGAGCCGGCGTACAGCTTCCAGGTCATGTGGCCAGCATGACAAAGCCGCTTCTGGCAAACCAGAGCAGCACACAGAAACAACATTTACCTTCCCGCTGTAGCGGTACCTATTTATCTACTTGCACTTTGATGTGCTTTCAAACTGCTAGGTTGGCAGGAGCTGGGACCTAGCAACGGGAGCTCACCGTTGTCATCCTATCTCATTTTCCTCCCTTAGGCATGGGGATGGGGGAAAGAGAGAGAGAGAGATCTGGCAGTTTAGTTATAAGTCAACCAAATTTTGGGGTGGGAGTGGTGGAATTTTCGGTGATGGATGAATGGTCAAACATAACCAGACAAAGCCCTATGGTTCTCTTCACTTTGTCAAAGAGGTTCATCCTTTAACTGAGGAGTACAGATAAAATCCACAGATAACAAAGGAGACCACTTCTTTTCAAGTGAAAAGAACTGTAATGAGTGATGCATGCCATTCACTTATAAAAATCATTGTAGAGAGCAGATTAAGGTTGAAATCCTAACTGCACTTATGTAATATTGAGCCTCATTTGATTAAACAGGACAGACTTCTGAACAGACATAGTTAGGACTGAGGTTAATGCATATAGCCTCCCTTTGGCAATATATATCATGTAACGATTTATGTATCTATGTATAAGGTATGCATGTTTTTTTTATTATTTAAAAAAACCTTTTGTTGTAGAAAATTAAGGCAAAAAGCATATGTAGCAAGAGTTTGTCCTGCAATTGGGAGGGATGGAAGCAAATCTACTTGATAAATAATTTTCAAAAGATTTCTCCGACATCCCTACATCTTCAGCCCCTCATTCAGCCCAGACACTGAGGTCCAGCACTGAGGGCCTTCTGGCAGTTCCCTCACTGCGAGAAGTAAGGTTACAGGGAAACAGGCCTTCTTGGTAGTGGCGCCTGCCCTGTGGAATGCCCTCCCATCCGATGTCAAGGAAATAAATAACTATCTGACTTTTAGAAGACATCTGAAGGCAACCCTGTTTAGGGAGGTTTTTTTGGACTTTTACAGTATTCTGTTTTTAAAGTTCTGTTGAAAGCTACCCAGAGTGGCTGGGGAAACCCAGCCGATGGGCGGGTAGAAATAATAAGTTGTTGTTGTTGTTGTTGTTGTTGTTGTTGTTGCTGCTGCTGCTGCTGCTGCTGCTGCTGTTGTTAATTCTGCCCGGACTCTGAGGTCCAGTGCCGAGGGTCTTCTGCTGGTTCCCTCGCTGCAAGATGCCAAGTTACAGGGAACCAGGCAGAGGGCCTTCTCGGTAGTGGCACCCGCTCTGTGGAACGCCCTCCCACCAGATGTCAAAGAGAAAAACAACTACCAGACTTTTAGAGGACATCTGAAGGCAGCCCTGTTTAGGGAAGCTTTTAATGTTTAATAGATTATTGTATTTTAATACTTCTGGATGCCGCCCAGAGTGGCTGGGGAAACCCAGCCTGATGGGTGGGGTATAAATAATAAATTATTATTGTTTTTGTGTTTGTTGTTGTTTGTTGTTGTTATTATTATTATTATTAGTGTTCACTGCTGGAATCAGACATTCGTTTCATGTCCTCTAAAATTGTAAATTATGGCTTGATATTTCTAATTTTCTTAACCAAATGCTAATTGAGGAGAATTGTTGGGAAAATCCGGCTTGCCTAGCCAAACAAATTTTCAGTGTCACTCCAAACACCTTCCTCTCGACTGACTAGCAAACATTGCTGCTCTCACAGAGATCTTGGCAACTTGAATGCATGGACAGTTGGGCCAGGGACCATGTTTTGTGTCTCAGAACTGGATCCCAAATTCTTAGATTTCCAAGCAAAGGTTTCAGAAACGGTGGTGTTTTGGATACACACTAAGACAGGAGTAGGCAATATGGTATGTCCTCCCCTCATATATTACTGATCTACAACTCCCTTGTCCCTGTCCATTGAGTATGTTGCCTGGAGTGAGTCAGTGTAGACAATCTCTACATTGTACCGATATTATCAACTAAGTACTATCAACTACTTAGTCACCACACTGAAAAACAGTGCTGGATCAAAGGGCCTGGGAAGACAATGCAAAGTGTTTTTTTTTTTTAAAAATAATAATATAAAAAAGGAATAAACTTTTTGAGAGTCTGTTTATTTTATTTTCTCCTGAGCAAGATAAACACAGCATTATCTTAAGAACTACCTTTGGTCATCTGAGTTTGTGAGCGAATGTTTCATTAGTGTATGATGTGCCAAGGAAATAATGGAAAACCGTATAAGGGATCAGCATTGAACAATCTATTGAAGGATTTTTTTAAAGCAAGTTATTTACCTTTAACATTATTGAATAGAAAGAAAACTGAATGTGTGCTTATGGTAGCCTTCAACTTTTCACACCTGTATCATATATCATTCTTAAGAGTGACATCTTCTGTTACTATGGAAACAAATTTGACATTAAAATGTGTTTATTGCTGGGCTATCAAGAGAGTGATTCTGGGGAAAAACCCCCAGAAAAGGTCAAAATATCAGAGTAATTCATATTGCACTATACATTTCAACACATTCCTTCGAAGATGGAATGAAATGAGCTATCGCTCTTTGAAAGGAAGCACTTAAGCTTGGTCCAAATACTCTCTGACAATGGCGGGATATAGTAGGAGGCTGAAATTACAATCATATTCATGCCATCTTTGCACCTGGCATTGTGTTTCCACCCCCTATAGCCAACTCCTGCTGTGTTCTCATCATTCCATTATTGCAGACTATATTCATAGGGGCATTTCTCTCTCCTGTCCTCAGATGCTATACAAGTTGGTTTTTGCGGTAGATCTAAAACAGGCAAAGCGGTCTTTTGAAAGCGCCAACACAAATAGGGCATGCATTCGTTTCAGGACACGTGGGAAACTTAACCGAATGAGGGTCCATTTGGTTCTATCTCCCTGCACCCTGAAATGAATATAAAGAGAAAATAATGTGAGTTTCTCTTTGGTTCTCCCATTCATTCATTCATTCATTCATTCACTTTCATTCATTCATTCACTTTGGGTTCCATTCCGTCCAAGGGTGGAGACGACCTACAATCCTTGATGATTGCAGCAGTGACACGAGCCATTTTCTTGCACATCTCTACATTTTTTTTTGCCCATTCCTAACAAAGATCTGGACTAGTTCTTCCTCAGGGTCCCTTCCAACTCTGCAGTTCTATGACTGTGATTCTAAACCTTGAAGACTTTCCATTGGCCTGTTTTCTTCATGTCACAGCAAGGCAAGCCTAGGCTTAGTGTGCATGTGCAATCACGAGGACGTCCAGGTCCAGCTCCGAGGGCCTTCTGGCGGTTCCTTCACTGAGAGATGTGAAGTTACAGGGAACCAGGCAGAGGGCCTTCTCGGTAGTGGCACCCACCCTGTGGAATGCCCTTCCACCTGATGCCAAGGAAATAAACAACTTATCTGATGTTTAGAAGACAACTGAAGGCAATCCTGTTTAGGGAAGTTTTTAATGTTTGATGTTTTATTCTGTTTTTAATCTGTTGGGAGTCGCCCAGAGTGGTTGGGGAAACCCCGTCAGATGGGCGGGGTATAAATAAATGCAAACTTAGCATGTCATTCAAACCCCACCAGCTCTTCTGGACTAACCACAAGCTACAAACTAAGAGCAAACCTTTCTTACAGCTCTTCTCCCAGTTTCACTGATATCTAAGGCACTTTGGGCAGGGGAATGAACCTTCCCAGCTGCAATGGCCAAGTTTTGGAACTTCGTTTGGAACATCCCATACTTGTTCCATCTTTCAATACATTGCCAGCACAGGCCCATAGCGGCCATAGCAGGTGAAGGAAGGACCACAAGACTGAGACAGGAGTCTGTTATCGGGTTGAATTAGGCCACAACTTTATTGATAACAGGAAAGAGGAGGTTTGGCTAAGGCATTGGGCATGTATCTTTCATCTTGCCTGTTACCCGAAAGGAACCTGGTGGGGTCAAACCTGTGCTGGGGAGTCGCCCGCAACATGGATGCCATGACCCCACACAGGCTGCCATTGGGAGAGGTATATTGGCCCATTGGTCCACCAGTGGACTCCTGGACAGAGTCACCCCTCCTGGACCCTGCTAATGGGTAACCCCTGTGACTCGGCCCAGTATACCTGAAGGGGCGTCTCCACCCCCATCGTTTTGCCCGGATACTGAGGTCCAGCTCTGAGGGCCTTCTGGTGGTTCGCTTCCTGCGAGAAGCCAAGTTACAGGGAACCAGGCAGAGGGCCTTCTTGGTAGTGGCCCCTGCCCTGTGGAACATCCCACCACCACCAAAAAAACAACTATAAGACTTTTAGGAGACATCTGAAGGCAGTCCTGTTTAGGGAAGCTTTTAATATCTGAAGGACTATTGTATTTTAATATTTTGTTGGAAGCCGCCCAGAGTGGCTGGGGAAACCCAGCCAGATGGGCAGGGTCTAAATAAATTATTATTATTATTAGAAATGGACATTCTTTGATATGTCAAAATTACTGCTATTTTAAATAACAAATTAAGAACAGCAGTGGTAGAATCAATAGGTGGCAATTCCCTTAAGTGCCTGAAGCTCTTTGCCTGCATTTTCCTTAGTAACAACCCTTAGTATGTGCTTCCTTAAACTCACCCCCCTTTGTACACTGTTCTGTTTTAACTGTAGCATACAATTTTATTCAGTTATTTAGCTTTGAAAAAGTTTTATTATTTTATTTTAAATGCATTTAAATGCATTTGCATTGATTCCCCCCACAGCTTGGAGAACTTTTTGTATACTAAGTAGCATTTTACTATTATTATTATTAATAATAATATTTATTTTTTAAATATTTTTAGTGATTTTATAACAAATACAAAACAATAGATAAAAGAAAAAAGAAAAAAAGAAAAACAAAGAAAAAACATAAAAAGTACAAAAAAGAAAACATTTCTTTGACAATGTAATATTCCAATATATTTTCTTACTCTATCGACCTCCTCCTTCCCCCCCCTCCACGTTTCCATTTATAACTAATATAGCACTCTCTACTTCTTAAATCATTTCTTCTTCTAAAACTCTCATTGTAAATATTATTCTTGACCCTTTTTAACCACAAATTTCCACTATTTCAACCTATTTCAATATAGCATTGGATCAAGAGATCATAGTAATTAATTTACATTTAATCTTAACTCCTCCTTAGTATATCTAATTGCTTCTACAGCCTCTTTGTACTTCCACTTCCCTTATTGTCCGTTTTTAATCTTATATTTCTTCTCCAAATAAATCTTGAATTTCATTATTATTATTATTATTATTATTATTATTATTATTATTATTATTATCTGAAGGTCTCCAACTGACCTAATGACAACATTAATATCAATCTTTTATGCCATAAACAGAAACAACCCCTGTCACAACCACATGAAGTTTTGGCAGCACAAATTCTCTCTCTCTCTCTCTCTCTCTCTCTCTCTCTCTCTCTCTCTCTCTCTATATATATATATATATATATAAACATCATATATATGCAAAATTAAAGACAGATGAGGGGCCATATGTAGCAAGTAATCATGCAGCAAGCAAATGGTGAGATAATGATGGATGGGGTGAGTTCAGTCATACATAAGTGTGCTAATCTCATGGTTGGTAAATATGCTCAGCAGCAGAAAACTGCCAACTGAAAGAGAGTCCTACCTTGGACCAAAAGAAAACTTAAGTTGGTTGAGTGACATTGCTAATGAAAGGGCAAGGCAGAGCAGAGGAACCTTGAAGCAGTGTGGCGTGCTCAGGCGAGCGTCCAGGTTTTTATAGATCTTGGGTGAAGGAATACTGCTGTGATTTCCACCTCTCAAGTAGAAAACAAGGAGTTAAATGTTGGTCAAGCAGTAGCCGCCCCAGCAAACATTGCAACTCAGCCCATGTTTGGCTCCCTCTGTCACACAACCTTGGACATTTGAGTTTCTTTTATTGAGAGAGAATGTTGACCAGGATGTCCAGGGTTATCTGCCCGCTTTTCAGGACTGCGGGTCCGCATTCTTCACAGGGAGAGAGACCTTGGTTCGACACCTGCTCACAAGCAGTATTAATGTAAGAGACCATTATCTTTATGGTGCCGAACAATGGCAAATCCTTGAAGCTAAGGACACGAGTTAATATTTTAAATAAAGCCCGTGCGAAATGCATTCTGTTTTTTAAGCCACGAGCTAGGCGAAGGAAGATTGGTACAAATTTATCCCAGCTGTAACTGCTACCACTTCAACCGAGTTAAATCAATTAATTGAGATATCTTTCCTGTTCTGTTCCAAGGGCTCAGAATGGGGAATTATGATTCCTTAATTTATGTTATCCTTGCGAAAAAATAAAAAGCAATACAACACTAGTTCTCATCGCAATTATATATGCATAATTGTGCTGAAATCTCTATATACAGATTCTAAAATCCAGACTCAGGTTTTCCATTGTTGCAGCAGACTTGCAGCAAAACACTTAAGTGTGGTTATCAGAATCTCTCCTGTTTGGACACTCACAGGACAATTTATAACACAATCTCTATTGTGAATGGCGACCGGCCATATTCACCACCAACACACACACACCCCAACAACAAAAATAGCAGATTTGTTGAACTTAATGCTATGTAAAAATTTTGCCTAATAAATTCTACGTTGCAAGCCCTGATTCTATAAACATATAAGTGTGTATATATTCCTATGACATGCATGCCAACATTTTTGGCGGGGAGGGCGGAAGGGAATCTGATGTGAATGTTATTAACACTTTTACATTAACCTCATATATTGAAGCAAAATAAAAAAATTCATTCAGTAGCACCTTAAAGACCAACTGAGTTTTTATTTTGGTATGAGCTTTCGTGTGCATGCACACTTCTTCAGATACACTTGAAACAGAAGTCAGTCCCTTATGTATATACAGAGGGTGGGGGTGGGTGGGTGGGAATGGGTGATGGGCTGATGGGAGTGGTAAACCTGTAGATGGCTGTTAACGACTGCTGATGACTGCAATTGGTCCTGCGGGGGTGTGTGTGTGTGTGTTCTCCTACTGGTTTCTCTGTCTTGTGGTTCCTGATGTCGGATTTATGTCCATTTATCCTTTGGCGTAGGGTTTGGCCTGTTTGTCCAATATAGAGAGCTGAAGGGCACTGTTGGCATTTGATGGCATACACAATGTTAGAAGATGAGCAATTAAATAGTCCTGTATATTGATTTATTTTTTAAAGTATTAGGAACCTAGGAATTGGGTGCTCTTAAATCAAGCCGATTCGAATCAATAGGTACAAGTTGCCCAACAAAACTTGAGTGCCAAGGCCCCGTGATCCACAGTTGCCTAGTGATTAATAAACACATGGACACGAGTATTTAGGTTTATGGGTTCAAATAGGCCACAGCTTTATTGGTTACAGATGTGAACGGTTTGGCTTAGGTACTGGGGGAAGTCAGACTATATCTCGACTCCCGCCCATCTGCAGGGAGTCCAACTAAGGGTAAACCACCAATAGAGGGAGCCTTATGACTTACATCAAAGAGGGGCACCCTGAGGGGGTCCCCGTTGGGGTCGTGGCATGGCCCTAGCCCACGTCTGGGCATCGGACAGGATCCACACACACACACACCGAATCCCTTTAACAGGATACCCTTAATGAAGAGGGGCAGGCAGAGGCTGCAACCTCCCCTCCACCCAAACAAAGGCTTACCCAATGCCTAACCTCACAAAGTTGTGGCGTTTGCTACAAGGTAGGCGAAACCAAATGGCTAGTGTCAATTTGCCAAGTGGAAAAAAAAATCCAATAATATGGCGGCCGACATTTGTCCATAGCAACGTTGTGTCCGAGCAAAACATGAAAAAAGAGTGGGTTGGGAGATCTGCCGAAAGGGTGAGAGAGGAGGCCCCCCCCAGCCATGCTGCTGTTAAATCTCCAGCGGCCAAACATCCTACCGATGCTGATTGGCCAGCAGAACCACACTGGGCCTGGTTCCGCCCAGCGTTGGTGATGTGACTGGGACGGCACAAGGGGGGCATCAACTCCCCATCCCGACATCGGATGCCTGGGGCTCGGATGCCTGGCCACAATACTACCCACCCAAAAAGGTAAGCGGACCTACTAGATTTCAAAGTATCATTCATAAGAAGATGAACCTGCTGGACTCAACTCATCCAACATTATTTTCTCACAGTGCCCACTTAGTTGCCTGTGGGAATCCTGCAAGCAGGACCCAAGCACAAGGATCCTGAGGATACCAGCAACTGGTTTTCCAAATGGTGGGATCCAGAGAGCCCTGTGTTATTTCAGGAACTTCTCACAAGTCTCTCTTGTTGCATGGCTGTCCTCTCCAAGTGTTCTGTCCGCATACCACGCTGGAGTCCCAGACTGTAGTCTTTTACATTTCTCCATAGAAGTGAATGCTAACTGCTCCCAATTAAAGATGTAGGAAAAGGTACATTATCTCATTAGAGTGGACAGCTTCACTGGGCATTATGCTGTTTCTCCAACTTGTACGTCTGTTTTGTTTGTCTCTAGAACTCAACAGAGGCTATTGTATGTGTGTGGCGAGGGGGGTGAGTCAGACCTGCTCTGCGTATTCCTTTTATTTCTTGGTCACCCCGGAATGTGACAAGATGTCAGAAGAGGGGGTTGACATCTTGCAAGCCGTCTTTTGTATGTATGTAAAAAGTGTTTGGCTTTTTATTTTTATTTTTGGTGAGATGATGGGTTAATATGGGTTATTTTGTTTATAGCGCAATATTTAATGTTGAATTAATCTGATAATGTACTGAGCTGTCTGCAGTTCTCCTTAAGAGAATGAAGAACTGGTCAGTATAATAGATTAGAGAAATACAATAATATTAAATTTTACAGGCCTAATTGTTTTGTTCTAATCTGATTTCATTTGATTATCTGAATATAAGTAGGGCAAGTATGTCTGAAGCCATTATGTCATGAATCACAGAGCTAATACCATTTAGAATTTACTGTACATGGAGTAGATATTTATGGGAGTCTTCAAATGATCACTGGATGTGTTCGTTTTGCTGGAAGGTTGTACTGGATAAAACTACCAAAAAACCAAGGCCTGGTTCATTCAACTTTTTAAATAATAATAGTAGGAGTAATAATAGGAATATTCAATTTTAATAGACTACAGCAGTTCTATTCAACACTTTTGTGCTACAATGCACTCATATGTGGTAAATAAATATTTATTCATATATCATATTTTTTGTTACAGAGTATCAAGTGAAAAAAGCTGGAAGTGCCTCTCTCACACAGTTAATAAACATATTTAGCAACAAATCTTGTAACTTTTTGCCTCTCTTCTGTCACCTTCATAAAATCTTATGCATTTTCGATTCCTGCTCTGTTATGGTTGGTATTTGAGCCTCCCCACACCACCACAAATTCTGTGCAGCTCTTGCAGCTACCACACTATGCAAGATTATTTCCCTTAGGCCACAATCCTAAAGCTGGTCAAAGGTTGGCTGAAAGGTTGCTGAATGCAGCTTAAATGCATTCAGCCTTTCTTTCATCAGAAATGCTGCGACTTGATTGCTTACAGGAGCGAGGCCTTCTCAGTGTCAGTTTGGAAAAACAAAAGGAGAATTCCTAGATACCAAGATCAAAGTTTAGGGCAAGTACTCTTTGGTAAGAGCACACCTGCACAGATTGAAAATCACATAATAGGCAGCAAACTAAAGTGTGGAAATATAGGCTGTGAAACTTTTCAGATATGCCCTTCCAAGTGTATTCCAAAATTGCCCCCTTTAAAAGTTCCTCCCAAAGTTTCCCTCTTCCTCCAGCATAGGAAAAGACCACAAGTTTAAAAAAATGGTTTACTTACAAACTCTCCAAAGGTCAGATTCATGTGCTTTTCCATACATCAGTCAGAAAAGTTGCCTAGGCAGTAAAACGTAGCTTGGTTACAAAATGGTAAAAGTTCCTAAACTGTTGGAATAGGAAAATGCTTGTTTCAGACTCCGTTCTTGTCTGAAAAAAGAGAAGCTGAGTTGGAACAACCAGCTGAGACCTCACACACTGAAAGCACAGGTAGACTGGAAGGGAGTAAAGGCTTGATTACCTATTTCCTTCCAAAGTAAGGGGCAGTGACATAGGTAAGCCTGGAGGGACAGCTTACTCGGTGGTATTAACCCTTTCATGCCTTAAACAGTCACTAAAATAGTCCTTCCAATTTTCCACCTGCAAGAGGGTTAACCCCTCCCTCCTCAGAAATAGCCTCCCAACAACAAAATGCCAACCCCCCCTATGCCTACATTGTAGAGCAGGGGTAGCCAATGTGGTGGTGTTGGACTACAAATCGTGTCCTCCCTCAAAGGGGGCACGTGTTGCGGTGAGACCTGGCAACCAAACCCTTGTGTTGTGGGTGGGTACGATTGGATAGCCACAACACCCGATTGGTAGGTCCCTTGATGCTGGGTTTAATCTGACCAATGGGACGCTAGCCAAATGGATCAAGGGACCTACATATGCCAATGAACGTGACCCTGAGCTTTCTCTCTTGGTCAGTGCATCGGAACACCCGCCCACCTCTCCCTACATTTAGGGCTTGCACGCTTGACCTTGCTATGCCGTCGTGTGTCATCTGTCGTTGGGACAGGGGCACGGCAGGAATTTTCCCCACTTGGCTGATTGGCTGGTGCCATTTGGGTTTCGCCTGCCGCGTAGCAAATCATCACAACTTGTAAGGTTGCGGATAGGCTCTGGTTCAGGTGATAGGGATGGGGGAACGCTTTCGCCATCCCTATGTGAAGGGGTATTCCATTAAAGGAATCCAGGGACTCAATGGTTTGGTCAACCCTGCAAGGGGTTGTGCCTGTGCCTGAGTCCAGGGGGACATCTGGGTGGTGGGCATAGCATGTCCCCGGCTTTCCGCCATTCCAGGTGTTCACCCTAGGCTGACCTATGGTAGTGCCCTGGGTCAGTGCTACCTGCAATGGTGCAGGGAGCTAGTCGAACCAGAGCCTATGCAACCACTCACCTGATGTAATCAATAAAGTTGTGGTCTAAATTCTGCCGAAAACCAAACCAAAAATTTGAGTCTTGTGTGAATTTATTTATAGGGGGAGGTTTAATGGTCAAAACACGCAATTCCTCTCAACCCCAGCCAGCATCAACCATCAGAGAAAATGGGAGTTACAGCCCAGGAGTGGGGAGACTGGTTTGGCCAATGGGACAGGTCCTTCTTTTACCTACCTCTTGCAGATGAAATTAGGCGATGATTGTTGGGATTTCAATGGCTTGGAGATTGTTAAACTCAGAGGCAGCCTGGTGTCACCCTTAAGGGGTGGCGTCTGGTTCCTTGGGAAACATGATAGTTCAATGAAGTGAGTTTAGATGTAGCTGCTCCAGGTTCTCATGTCTGCTGTCCCTTGGACATGTCCCCTCCTATCCATATGGTGAGGGCCAATCCTCACGGTCCACATATAGCAGAGACATTAGACCACATGGTCCACCCATTTACAGGGTTGATAGGAATGATCACTGGAGGGCCTGGAACAGGGCATAGACTTTCTAATAACAGCACACGGTTGTGTCATGGGAAATGAGACAATGACTGTATGAGTGTCCATGACCAGCAAGGGCTTGGGGACCTTCCATGATCTAAACTTAGGAAAAGTTCAGACGACAAATGACTGCACCATTTTTCTTCTGCACCGTGAGCATTGTTGACTAGCGAGATTTTTCTTTTATCTTGAAATCTGTCATTAAATATGTAGGTGTAGTTGTTAGTTAATCCATGGTGGATAGTGAAAAATATTAAAATTTAACTTCTCCATGCTTCATTTCTCTTTTACTAGGACAATGAAAAATACAACAACCCACAAGAACTAGAGTGACTCAGACACTGCTTCACACATCCCCAAAGTAGAGCCATGCTTTGATTAATGGGATTGTAGAACCTTTAATTTTTTCTTCTTCTTCACTGGAAAGTAATGAGAGAGGAGACCTGCTGCTTAGATTGTTCTGCATCCACCAACATCTGCAGAGGTACAGATCTCTCTATTTTTCCAAACCTGTTTCATAAATTTAATTTCGTTGAATGGCTTAATTACAGTAACGATATCACTTTTATTTCCAAGGTCCAAATGAGTAATAAGATTGAAAAACTTCAAGAATGTCACTAGGCAGTCCGTTTTTCAAATGAGGATGGCTTCCAATAAACACTGGCCATTTCTTGATCGGAGTTTTCCTCCCCCTGACAAAAAATGAGAGTTTTGCATTGAAGGGGAACCAATGGTTTATGCGAGTTTGTGATGGGTGTGGGTGACAATTCTACCATATCCGTAACTACCCCCCCCCCACCAAATCACCACTGAAACCATTTTAATCCTGATAAAAATATAATGGGCGACATCTAACTTTGCACAAGCTTATTTCCCCCTCTTCTCTGTCCCTTGCACACACCCCAATTTGCTCCAGAGGGTCCCACAATCCTTCAGAGAAAATATTGATGGTGGGGCTGCAGTGGGGAGGAGCAGAAGGGAGAGTCCCATTGCCCCAGTGGAGGTCTGTTCGGCTTGTGGGCAGACACCATTGAATGTCATCCAATTTACATGCATGTCTCCATCACTATCTCTTTGTCACACTCTGCCCCCCCCATGAACTAAATCTAGGGCATGGAGATTCAAGAGAGGAGGAACTCGGGTCTCAGTGGTTCCAGCTTGCTTCCAAGGGGCAAAGTAAAAGGACTAAACTTTTGAGGGCCTGTACCTGATCCCTGCCCCAGATGCAAGGAGGTTCTCCTTCCACGGACAAGGAACCCCAAGATGCTACCACATATCTGTGGGTTCAGGGATCTCCTGGGCTCGCCCAGGTGAAACGACAATATTTGGGACCTTCTCCCACTTTCACCCTCATCATCACAATGGGTAGTTCCATTTAACGTGAATAAACATAAATGACCATGCTTTGCCAAAATATTTTCTGGAAAGGGCAGAGGCAAATATTTTTAGGAGCCTCTTTTCAGGGTGAAATGAACAGCAGGTGCAAGCAGGCATTAGTTGGCCTGGTGATTGCTTGATGGGAGTTGCTGATTCAGTGGTCCATCATCTGAGCTAAGTGTTGCCTAATAAGAGGGCCGGCCCTGGGCAACTGTAGCCATCAATCAAATGGCCTATCTTCAGATTTGCATTGGTTCCCCCCCCCCCAAACAGGTTTCAGGGCGCCTAAAATATCTTCTGGTTCCCCTGCTCCTTCCCACATCCATTGCAAATCTCTGATGCTTTCCTGGGTTGCAAGAATACTGAGCGTAGACTAGGGGAAGAGGACCTCACAGCAAACAACTCCTCTAGTCCTGGCTATAGGATGACTAATGCCTGATGACTAATGAGCATGACCTCAGCGCTTGGAATCGCTGCTGGGAATTTCTTCTGAGAGCCATTGTCTGCCTGGCTGAGGGGCATTCGCGTGCCTTGCCATTAGCCTTAAACACACATACCAGCACCTCGGCCTTGACCTCTTAATGGCCTAGTTTGGGGGAAAGGCAGGCTGCAGGAATCAATCGGCTTGAGATTTCCCCTAAGTTCGGCAATTTAACCTCCGTGAAGGATTTCGCTTCCTGTGATGAAAGGAGATAAGGATCTAGATATGTAAACACTGTTTTTTTTTAAAAAAAATCAAATCAAATCAGGAAGCATGGATTTCCAGGGCAAAAACAGAACAAAAGAAAAAAGTGTCTTGCTAATAAGACAATAAGTTACCGCTGCAGCTTATTTTCTCTCTCTCTCCTCTCCTCACTATCTTTGAATTCCACTAATCCTACGATTTCTTCTTTGGGCACAAGAAGCTCTTAGCTCTTCTTGGCTTTTGTTTCAGTGGAAGATGCCTGGTGGCCAAAGACAAACAATGCAGTGGGGGGAGGGGGGATACAGGATTCTCTGGCATTTATGGCTTTGTTAGCACATTAGAATCCAGTTTGTGGCAAGGAATTGACACCCCTGCTCTGAAAAAAAGGTTGAGGAGCTTGCTGGAGCTCAGAGGCCTTGCCTTTCATGGTGGGGAGCATAGAGTCCACAGTAGGCAGAGCCAGCTCAGAGGGCCTAGGTGGGCCCTATGACAGCCCCTACATTGTGCCAGGGAGTGAAATTTGGCTTAGCTTATTTATATATATATATTTTTCCCAGTATGGTTGTAGGGGCATGAAAACCTCCCCAAAATTGTGTGTATCTTTGGATTGTGGTGGTGGGAGGTGTTATGGTTGGTTATGATGAGGTGGCTAGACTTATCTGTTTTCTCACTTAAAAATCTTGGATGCTGTGCTCGACAAGCTGACGGCTTGGAAAATCTAATTGCATGTGGTCCCGGGAATAACATTGCTCCTAGCATCGTTTTCATGGATGCCTCTAGGAGCAATACTCCCTCACCATCTCTCAGCATGGCAGCACTTGTTGTTGTTGTTGTTTAGTCGTTTAGTCGTGTCCGACTCTTCGTGACCCCATGGACCAGAGTACGCCAGGCACTCCTGTCTTCCACTGCCTCCCGCAGTTTGGTCAAACTCATGTTCGTAGCTTCGCGAACACTGTCCAACCATCTCGTCCTCTGTCGTCCCCTTCTCCTAGTGCCCTCCATCTTTCCCAACATCAGGGTCTTTTCCAGGGATTCTTCTCTTCTCATGAGGTGGCCAAAGTATTGAGGAACGATGCCTTATGAGGAACGGCTTAGGGAGCTGGGTATGTTTAGCCTGGAGAAGAGAAGGTTAAGGGGTGATATGATAACCATGTTCAAATATATAAAAGGATGTCATATAGAGGAGGGAGAAAGGTTGTTTTCTGCTGCTCCAGAGAAGCGGACAAGGAGCAACGGATTCAAACTACAAGAAAGAAAATTCCACCTAAACATTAGGAAGAACTTCCTGACAGTAAGAGCTGTTCGGCAGTGGAATTTGCTGCCAAGGAGTGTGGTGGAGTCTCCTTCTTTGGAGGTCTTTAAGCAGAGGCTTGACAGCCATCTGTCAGGAATACTTTGATGGTGTTTCCTGCTTGGCAGGGGGTTGGACTGGATGGCCCTTGTGGTCTCTTCCAACTCTATGATTCTATGATTCATGATCTGTCCTTCCAGTGAGCGATGGCAGCACTTAGACTCTGTAATTTCCTTCCCATTGGCATTAGATAGGCGCCTTTGTGGTACTGTTTGTGGTGCCTGCTCTACGTAAATCTTATTTGTTTAGGTAAGGACCAAGCTCACATAGGTAGGCTTGCCTTTAAACGCATACTGAGCCAAATTTCTCCTGCCATCCCTATTTCAGTACAATGATACCTTGGAAGTCGAACAGAATCCGTTCCGGAAGTCCGTCCGACTTCCAAAATGTTCAGAAAGCAAGGCACGGCTTCCAATTGGCCGCAGGAAGCTCCTGCAGCCGATCGGAAGCCGCGTTGGACGTTTGGGTTCCAAAGAACGTTTGCAAACCAGAACACTCGCTTCCGGGCTTGTGGCGTTCGGGAGTCAAAACGTTCGACTCGCAAGACATTCGGGATCCAAGGTACGACTGTACAACTTATGAACAGGAATCATTCAGAACTCTACGAAAGCAATTTCTATTTTTTGCAAGTTATACAAGACAAAAGGCTCCTTCTCTTTTTTGCTAGTGATGAGCACGAGAGCTGTATTTGCGTTACCAAACAGCAAACACTCTTTTACCAGGTGCACCACATGGATTTTGCTGAAACACAGTCACAAATTCAATTCAATAAATAAAGAACAGCCTCTGCTGCCCCCCTTGTCAGAAAGCAGCGTCTTCTTCTATTGTCATTAAACACTCTCCCGCTCTCACGGAAACACATGCTCCTCGAAAAGACAGCCTGTTTATTAACCCACATGCTGGGCTTTTCTTTAATAAATGTGCTTTTGGTTTATTTATTTATTTTGCTTTTAATTTGCAGAAATTACAATCAGCCACACTTTTTTTCTTTTCTTTTTTTTTAAAAAAAACCACACCAACAAACCAAAAAGTGTTGGAGCGAAGAAAGCGAAACGAAATAAATGTTTTTGATTCCAGTTCCGATGGTAATGCTGCGCTGGACGTGGAAGGTAAATAAACTCTCTGTGTGGGTGACGGTCTAATAGGAAATGGGTGTGCCTTCCTCGCACGGCAGGGCCTGTGTCATGTGGCTAACATGTTGCACTCCTCCTAAACCCACACTTGGCACGGCAGCCTCCTCCTCCGACGTGGCGCTCCTGGCAGAACTGGCTTGAAAGAAACACCCCCCCCAAAAGTGCTTCTTCCTTTGAAACAAAAGAGGAATTCACAAGGCTGGTTTGCCCTGCGACAATACAGGGGCTGGTGAAGCCAAGTGGAAAAAACACTGCCACTTCCAGTGGCCAGAGCCATTTATTAGCTGTGAGATCAGGGCATGAGCTTGCCTCAGTGACACAGCTCTTGTTATCTTCCGATGAGAGCTTTTTGTGGTCGAAAAGCTGGGCAGGATCATATGGAACTGCTTAAGGGGAGAGAAACAACAACCATACACCCACCCCTTAAATGATTTTAAAGGAAAGCATTCCAAGCTTCCTCTCCCCTCACTCCTCCCCCCCCCCCCCCGGTCGGGATTCAACCTCTAATTGTTGCAGTCATCGATCGCAGTGTGTTAGAGGTTCACCAATCGTTCGAAGTGGGGCTGTTTGGAAGTGCAAGCCCCCCTGTTCACACTGGAACCAAAGCCAGCCCCCTGTGCCCCCCCCAAAAGGACTCAAATTGCAGACCCTCCAAGTGTCCCTATTTTCCAGTCCCAAATTTACAGAAACCGCGCCACCTCAGTTTCTTTTCTCTCACCTCTTTCTTTCTTTCTTTCTTTCTTTCTTTCTTTCTTTCTTTCTTTCTTTCTTTCTTTATTGGATTTTATAAGCAGGAATAATATTATACAAATAAGTATACCAAGTTTTCTCATGCCATTTGTATATCACAAAAATAGCATAATAAATGTGGGAAAATATCTACAACATAGGTTTCATTATTAGTGATCAATGTGTAAGTTCTTGGTTTATGAATTGGTTTAAACATTAGGAGTTTTCTTGGCAGGGAGAATGGAGTGGCTTGCCGTGGTGATGTATGGAAGTGAGAGCTGGATCATAAAGGAGGCTGATCGCCAAAGAATTGATGCTTTTGAATTATGGTGCTGGAGGAGACTCTTGAGAGTCCCATGGACTGCATGAAGATCAAACCTCTCCATTCTGAAGGAAATCAGCCCTGAGTGCTCACTGGAAGGACAGATCCTGAAGCTGAGGCTCCAATACTTTGGCCACCTCATGAGAAGAGAAGACTCCCTGGAAAAGACCCTGATGTTGGGAAAGATTGAGGCACAAGAAGGGAACGACAGAGGACGAGGTGGTTGGACAGTGTTCTTGAAGCTACTAACATGAGTTTGACCAAACTGCAGGAGGCAGTAGAAGACAGGAGTGCCTGGAGTGCTCTGGTCATGAAGAGTCGG
This sequence comes from Zootoca vivipara, assembly GCF_965207765.1. Lineage (NCBI taxonomy): Eukaryota > Metazoa > Chordata > Lepidosauria > Squamata > Lacertidae > Zootoca > Zootoca vivipara. The sequence continues at coordinate 11,452,351 of NC_142582.1, forward strand.
ACACGACTAAATAACTAAACAACAACAAATTTCCTTGGTGGTGAGAGGTTGGGGGTGGCTTAGAGTGTGGTTGGTTGTCTTTGGTTGGCTGTGGTGAGAATTGTTTTTGTGTGTGAGCGGGGTGTGAGTGTGTATTTTTGAATCAGGTTAGCCAGGGGGATTCTTGTTGTTGTCTTGTTGGGCTGTAATATGTGATAAAGGGGAACAAAACAGGGGTGAAGGCATCATCGTCTTCTATTTGTCCCCGTGTCAGTTTCAGTTTCTTGGTTAGTTTCCCCCCCTAATAAAGCTGTTTCCCATACTATTTGATACCATTGGTAGCTGTCCCTGATTTCTGATTTGATCCTGGAATGTCCCACTTTTCCTTACGATATCCCTATTTTCATTGGAGAAATGTTGGAGGGTATGGAGTTACCTGACCCCTGAGCCATCTGAAGGCAGCCCTGTATAGGGAAGTTTTTAAGTGTTTATTATGTTTTTATATATGTTGGAAGCTGCCCAGAGTGGCTCGTGCAAATAAAATTACTACTACTGCTGCTGCTGCTGCTACTACTCTTGAGTAGGACGTCCCTATTTTCATTGGAGGAATGTTGGAGGGTATGTGCTCAGCTAGAGGAACCAATTCTCCAACTCCTTATAAGCCAACTTCCTGTGTATTTCTTATCCTCTCCCCATTTCTACCTCCTTCTCTCACAACATGGACTCAATTGCTTCTTTACTTCTCCAGATTCCTTTTCACGATCCTCTGTTTGCTCCTCGTCAGGATATGTAGCACAATTGGCCAATAAATCAAGGCTTTGTGGCGGTGAACCAGGAGTGGCTGAAGATCTCCCAAGTTTTCTTCAGTCCTGGCGTCTCCAGAAGAATGTCCAGAAGGGAATTGCATGGACCAGTATCCAAAAACGCAAAAAAGGATCCTGTTAAATGATAGGGATATGTAGATAAGAAAAATAAAAGAATAAAATAAAAATGGTGTTTCCCCCCCAGCTCTAGCTTCAGCCAAAGCAGTTTGTGCAGAGAAACTTGGTTTGTTTCCATGGCAATGGTTTATAATTCTGCCCGCCCCCCATATTAGCATTTAATGTAGATTTATATATATTTTTTTATTGTGCTGTAACATATTAGCAAGATAGCATATATATTGCATAGCATAACTTGCTTCCACACTGAACACACAAAGTGGCCTTGAGGACATCACTGCTCAGTGGAATAATAACACTGTACTGACTTAGTTTACACAGTGAAGGCTGCCGTCCTATACACACTTACCTGGGACAGAGTCCTGTTCTACTCAACAGGTTTACGTCACTGAACACATCTTCAGGACTGAATTCCTGAGAAACAGTGTGTGCATAGTGGTTAGAGTGTGGGACTAGGACCTGGGATTGGGTTCTAAAATGGAGAGGAAGGAGAACTGTGTCCACCAGTTCTTTTGGAGGAGAGGAAAGGTAGAATATAAATGCAATATATAAAGAATAATAAAAACTGTTTTCCATGCTCTAAACTTTAGAGTTGAAAGTGCTATATAAACATAGCTGCCAAGTCTCCCGCTGAAAAATGCGGGATCAGCAGCGGCGCGGCACCGGAAGTAAGCGTAGAAGCAACTTCCAGTGCCGGCGCTGCCTGATTTCCGGTGCCCAGACATGCGTAGAAGCAACGTCCGGTGCCATTCTGCTGATTTTCGGTGCCCAGACATGGGCAGAGCGGCACCCGAAATGGAGCCTCCCTGGCAGGTAGGAAATCCGGGGGATTTCCAGGATTTTTTTCTATTCGGGATAACAGCAGGAAACGGATTAAAATCCGGGGGTTTCCCGCGAAAAACAGGAGACTTGGCAGCTGTGTATATAAATGATAAGCATGATTGTTAATTTGGTTTCATGAATGCATTGATGGCCAACGGGATTAACAACCAACTTATTTACTTACACCTGAAGAACATCTAGATGATGCTTTCATGCCCTCCAACATTTCTCTGATGAAAATAGGGACGTCCTATTCCATAATAATAATAATTTTAATTCTTTAATACCCGCCCATCTGACTGGATTGCCCCAGCCACTCTTGGTGGCTTCCAGCATATATAAAAACACAATAAAACATTAAACATTTAAAAAGCTTCCTTCTACACGGGAAAAAATATTCCCTAAACAGCTGCCTTCAGATGGCTTCTAAGGTTTTTTTATAGTTGCTTATCTCATTGCTTATTTCTCCTATGAAAATAGGGATGTCCTAAGGAAAAGAGGGACATTCCGGGATTAAATCAGAAACCAGGATAGCTACTCTAAATCCAGGACTGTCCCTAGAAAATGCACATTGACTTAAGTAAAGCCAGAATTTTAATAAATTGTGGCAGAAAGTGACCTTTTCTTCACCTCTCCTCACCCTGACAGCTTTTCCAAGTCTGGGGTGGTCTGGAGTGCAGGGCGTCAGGGAAAGATTGCGGTAAGCCAGGATTGCACCCTCTGCTCACCAGCTGGTGAGTGGAGTGTTCAATCCTGCTCAGCTTCACTGTGTGTGTGTGTGTGTGTGTGTGTGTGTGTGTGTGTGTGTGTGTTCCCCTGGGGACAGGTGTGCATAGCTAAAGCTCCTCCTTCCTCTCTGATAGCGCTGGATCATTCTGGGGTGCTCTGGGGCTGCCTCTCCCTGCCTTTGCTGAAGCCTGGATTCAGGACCAAGTGGCCAAATATGACACATAGCCCTACCCTTTATAGCAGAAGGTATTCAGCTAACAACATCAAAAAAACTAAGATCACGGCCACTGGTCCCATCACCTCCTGGCAAATAGAAGGGGAGGAAATGGAGGCAGTGAGAGATTTAATTTCTTGGGTTCCATGATCACTGAAGATGGTGACAACAGTTATGAAATTAAAAGGCGCCTGCTTCTTGGGAGAAAAGCAATGACAAACCTAGACGGCATCTTAAAAAGCAGAGACATCACCTTGCCTACAAAGGTCCGTATAGTTAAAGCTATGGTTTCCCCAGTAGTATGTATGGAAGTGAGAGCTGGACCATAAAGAAGGCTGATCGCCGAAGAATTGATGCTTTTGAATTATGGTGCTGGAGGAGACTCTTGAGAGTCCCATGGACTGCAAGAAGATCATTCTGAAGGAAATCAGCCCTGAGTGCTCACTGGAAGGACAGATCGTGAAGCTGAGGCTCCAATACTTTGGCCACCTCATGAGTCCTTGGAAAAGACCCTGATGTTGGGAAAGATTGAGGGCACTAGGAGAAGGGGACGACAGAGGACGAGATGGTTGGACAGTGTTCTTGAAGCTACGAACATGAGTTTGACCAAACTGCGGGAGGCAGTGCAAGACAGGAGTGTCTGGCGTGCTATGGTCCATGGGGTCACGAAGAGTTGGACACGACTAAACAACAACAACAATTCAGCTAACACATTCCATGCAATAATTGCTGCTAGCGCAATGGGGCTTTCCTTCCCCTCAACACACCACACACCCTCCTCAAATATGTTCCAGGAGGTTAGGGAAACCCCTAGAAAAGATTTAGGGGCTGCTGGTTCTGAACTCGGGAGGTCCATGGAGCTCATCCATCCTTGTAATCAAGTCAAAGCAGGTGGCTACCATCACTCCTTTAGAAACACAGGAAGCTGCCTTATACCGAGTCAAGCCAGTGGTCATAGAATCATAGAGTTGGAAGGGACTTTGAGAGTCCTCCAGCCCAGCCCCCTGCAATGGAGGAATCTCACCTAAAGCATCCATGGCAGATGACCATCCAATCTCTGCTTATAAACCTCCAAGGGAGGAGAATCTACAACCTCTTTTCAGAGTCTCTTCCACCGTTGAACAGCTCCTACTACCAGAAAGCTCTTCGTGATGTTTAGTCAATAATCCAGAGCAGGAGAAAAGAAGCTTGCCCCATCTTCAATGTGACAGCCCATCTAACTCGACTCTGACTGACAGAAAGTCACTTCGTGGGTTCTGAGAGGGGACTCTCCTAGTCCTACCAGGAGATTCTGGGGACTGAACATGGGACCTTCTGCATGCAAAGCAGATGTCCTACCCATGAGCCATGGCCTTGCCCCATGGTAGTAAATTCCAGTACACTATGGTGTCCCATCATCCCATCTCACCACTTGACAAGAGGCACCCTTTGTTTGCATTGAGACGGGCCCTCATCCCACCACATACAGGAAGCTCCTTGTTTCTTACAGTAGTTGAACAGCAGCTAGGACTTACGACGCAGCAGGAATTTACTGTAGATTTCGCGCTCTTACCCGGGGGGCTAGCTCACTCATTGCATCTCATTTCCATTTTTACATTGAAAATCTGGATTGTAAAATTTACTGTTCGTTGCACAGAGTTTAAACTCACAACCATTAGACTCTTACAACTCTACTAATGTTACTTTTATGGGCGCTGGCTATGGTCCTGGTTTACCATTTCATCAAAGAAAATATGATACAGCTGTCATTTGTGACCAAATGGTGTGATTTAAGTGGAAGGGCAAACTTTTCGTGGGAGTCGCATGTTGCCTCCTTCCCACACAAAAGGAATCTAAAAATGAAAAGAACTGTTCCACAAAACTACCAACAGTCACCTGGGACTTTCAGCTGACTTCAGTTAAAGCAGGGAAGCAGAGAAACCTGTGGCCCTCCAGATGTGGCCAGATCACAGTCCCCACCCTCCCTGACCACGGACCAGGCTGACCAGAGCTGATGGGAGCAGAGGGTGCAATCCTGCTGCCTGGCTTACTGCAACCTTCCCCTGACTCCAAGAACCATAGCTGCCAAGTACCCCGTTTTCCCCGGGAAACCCCTGTATTTTCTTACCGTTTCCCGCAGGTGTCCTAAATGGCAAAATTACCCCGGATTACGGAGCTCCTGCCGGTGGCCATGTCCAGAAGTGTGTAGAAGCAACTTCTGGCACTGTGGACATTTTGGAAATGGGCACAGCGGCATCGGAAGTCGCTTCTACGCATGTCCGGAAGTGCGTAGAAGTGACTTCTGGTGCCGTGGCGCTGCTGATCCCGGATTTTTCAATCTGGAACTTGGCACCTATGCCAAGAACATGACAGGTTCCCCATTCCTTGCTTAAACTTTTTATTATCTGCATTTATACACCACCTTTTCCCCTAATACAATGCATTCTGTTTGAACTAACAATTTGAACTAACATATGCAAATTGTACCCCAATATTATGCGCTTTTTGTGCACATATCTGGGGTGGACAATTGCGTCGCAAAATTCAGAGATGTTTATGCATTTATCCGGAGAGTGTGAATTGCGTAGATTCAGCTTTAAAGGAGAATTGAATCGAATCTCCTCCCCCCCCCCCCCCGTGAGGAAAAAGCAATGCTAAAGTCTTACAAATGAATCATAGCACTGGATCTTTGCTGCAGACCAACGTAAAGAAAAGCTAATTCAAGTCTTGCGTGAAATTATTGAAAGCTTTTTTTTTACTCAAAGCCTCTTCAAAACTCTCTGCAAAGGTAGCCAAGGAGCTGGCTTTACTTTCAGGAAATGAATTGAGAACACACTGAATATCTGCAGGTCAATGTCCTGGAGCTTTTCAAAGATTATATGTTTGAGCATTGTAGTAACTTCACCTTGAAATTAATTAGTTTGCAGATATTGGCTCATAAGGCTATTGTTTATGCCACCAACAGTTCCGCTACAAATGCCTGACTGCAGTTCGATTGTCTCTTCTTCACCTATCCCCTTTAAAATAAAAAAAATGGTAAACACCTCACCAGGCAGTAAGGTGCACAATGGCAGAACGATTTCAGTAGCTGCAGGAAGTTAAATTAATTGCTATAAGATGTTAAGCATCTTAAATGGAATCCTAGCAGAGGTTTAGAAGAGCAAAATTAACTGATGGGCCAAAATAAAAATTTATCTCTTTGTCACATTTCCACTGGCCCTCTAAGTGTCCCTATTTTCCCGAATTTACAGGAGCCATCCTGGTTTCTGATTTGATCCCGGAATGTCCTGCTAAGGACACCCCTATGTTTATTGGAGAAATGTTTGAGGGTATGGAGTTAGGCGACCCCCAAGCCAATGAAATAAGTACCCCTACAACCTTTAGAGGACACCTGAAGGCAGCCTTGTATAGGGAATGTTTCACATTTTATTATGTCTTTACATATGTTGGAAGCCACCCAGAGAGGCTGGGGCAACCCAGTCAGATGGGTGGGATATAAATAATAAAGTTGTTGTTGTTGTTGTTGTTGAAAAGGACGTTCCTATTTTCATCAGAGAAATGATTTCCTTCAGAATGGATAGGTTTGATCTTCTTGCAGTCCATGGGACTCTCAAGAGTCTCCTCCAGCACCATAATTCAAAAGCATCAATTCTTCGGCGATCAGCCTTCTTTATGGTCCAGCTTTCACTTCCATACATCACTACTGGGAAAACCATAGCTTTAACTATACGGACCTTTGTAGGCAAGGTGATGTCTCTGCTTTTTAAGATGCTGTCTAGGTTTGTCATTGCTTTTCTCCCAAGAAGCAGGGGTCTTTTAATTTCGTGACTGCTGTCGCCATCTGCAGTGATCAAGGAGCCCAAGAAAGTAAAATCTCTCACTGCCTCCATTTCTTCCCCTTCTATTTGCCAGGAGGTGATGGGACCGTTGGCCATGATCTTGTTTTTTATTTATTTTGAGCTTCAGACCATATTTTGCGCTCTCCTTTTTCACCCTCATTAAAAGGTTCTTTAGTTCCTCCTCACTTTCTGCCATCAAGGTGGTGTCATCTGCATATCTGAGGTTGTTGATATTTCTTCCGGCAATCTTAATTCCGGCTTGTGCTACGTTCTACTAAAGATGTTATGGATTGATCTAGTGGGGATCTTTGGGAACTGTCCTCAAGGAAGGGATGCGTGACCAAGTGGCCTACAGGATGGCTTGTTGTGGAGCCTGAATCCCCTCTCCAGCCTTTTCTCCACTTTGTCTTTTGCAGAAGAATATCACACCTCAGCCCTCCACTTAACGAACGTTGCATTGCAATTGAAAATCTAATTTCTCAACTGTTAAATAAATGAAGTATTTGGATGTTTGCAGAATGAAAGAAACCACCTACTGGTGTAGTCCAGAAATGAGGTTGAGAGAGACATATAAACTGACCTTCTCCATACTAAAGCTCTTCCTTAACTCCCCCCCCCTGGATAGTTCTCTGGGTGCCCCACATTTTGCCTTACAGATAAAAGCACATCACCCACTTATTATCACAGAGTGTCCAGCTGTCCTCACTCCTTCAAATAGCTTTTCCTGGCATGAACAGATGTTCAGTACCATCATTCTCCATAATAAAGATGTCCTTGGGGGTTTTTCTTTTCTGTTTGACATATTAAATTCCTTTGTACAAATGACAAGAAAAGCAGGCTTTCTTGCGGCTGAAGAATTCCCAGGGCTGGTGTGCTAGTGGTTCACACACAACCAACAGGACTTTTAATGAGTGTGATCCCCAATTAGCAGTTTTCAGTCTCCTGCCTAGGTGGAAAAGGAGGCCATGGCTATTATTTGGTAGGCATGGGTGCTACCATTTGGGGGGGGGGGAGGAGAAGCTGTGGGGATGAGCTCTGACTCTCTCGTCATCTTTCCTGTTGCCCACTGTTGCGGAAGGTGGTTGTGTGAAGTGGAGACATTTGTGTCCCTATTTCCATAGATGCAGGAGGCTCCTCCATGAGCCGAGAGCTACAGGAATGAAGTCGTAGGAGCTTTCCCCCATCACTGCCTGAGATTTTGTTCCCACTGCTTTTGAGCGTGCTGGCCGGACTCGTGAAACTTCTATTAACCATGAGCAAGTTGTGAAACCTAACTGCTTTGTCTTTTCCAAGATACCATGACTTTTGAATGACACCATCCTGAACATTTGTACTGGTTAAAAAATTCCAAAGCCTCCAGAACTGTTGTTAGCTGTAGAAGTAGTAGTATTACATGCCTACACACACACACACACACACAGAGAGAGAGAGAGAGAGAGAGAGAGAGAGAGAGAGAGAGAGAGAGAGAGAGCTGCTAGGCCTAGGCCATTGTGGAAGATGCATAATAATAATAATATATTTATACCCTGCCCATCTGGCTGGATTTCCCCAGCCACTCTGGGTGGCTCCCATAATAATAATAATAATAATAATAATAATAATAATAATAATAATAATGTGACAAAACATCAAACATTAAAAACTTCCCTAAACAGGGCTGCCTTCAGATGTCTTCTAAAAGTCAGATAGTTGTTTATTTCCTTTGACATCTGATGTGAGGGCGTTCCACAGGGCGGGTGCTACTACCGAGAAGGCCCTCTGTCTGGTTCCCTGTAACTCCACTTCTCACAGTGAGGGAACCGCCAGAAGGCCCTCGGCGCTGGACCTCAGTGTTTAGGCAGAATGATGGGGTTGGAGACGCTCCTTCAGGTATACAGGACTGAGGCCGTTTAGGGCTTTAAAGGTCAGCACCAACACTTCGAATTGTGCTGGGAGCCAATGTAGGTCGGCATAATGGTTGCCGACTTTAAAAAACAGAAACCTTGGGACAAAAGGCAGAAACCGCTACTGCTAATGGGTGACAGTGTCCTCTGAGGGATAATTTATCCTCCCCCTTGGGGAAATTCTGTGAAATGCTTCCCTGCTTACGAATAGGGTGAGGATTTCAAGGGATCCCCGAATATCCCCATTCCCCTTAGAGCCAGCCTATATACCTGCATCTCCCCTCCAACCCTGCTACAATGAATTCTACCGTCTCGATTTGATCTCCCTCAGAAGGAGATTTTGTCATGGTGGAGGCCAAAACAGTAACAGCTGCCAAGGGATCGTTATTATAACAGCAAAACACATTGAATGCTGGGATGGTGCCATGGGTGGGGTTCAACTGCGTGGAGGTTTTATAGGATGCCTATGTGTGTTGGAAACTTGGTACTAAAAAGTCTATTTGCAAACATTGTCCTCAACATTTGTAGTTTTTCTTATGAGTCAAAGTAAACAGGGAAATGATATGAAAAGGTTTTATGGGTAATTCTCCAAATGGGATATGCATGCAAAGCTATTCTCTCTAATGATCATTCTTTTTCTTTTTCTTTTTCAGGGGGTTGAAACACATGCATTTTAAAAGGAGCTGAGATCCATTTCAGTGCTTCTTGCATTGCTGAGCTTGGTGTCCTTTCTGGGTAACGTTCTCGCATCTTCACCTTTGAAATTAAAAATGAATTTGTCTTATTTAAAAGTGGTAGTGAACGGGGGGGGGAGAAGTTTTGTTTCAGGAGGTCTTCACAACTTGAATCCATTGGTTAATGGACAAAATAGCACAAAAGTGTTATTACAGTAGGACCCTATTACACACAGTTTTCAGAAACTGGGTTTCAAGTTCTGCCTGACCTCCATTTCAGAATTACACTTTTGTCTAACCAGTAAAGCCCATGATTCAAAAGGCCCTGTGTCTAGTACATGGATGGGGAACCAATGAGCCTTCAGATTTTGTTAGACTACAGCTCCCATCATCTATGACCATTGGCCATGCTGGTTAGGGCTGATGGGAACTGGAGTCCATGGTTATTGTCATGAACTGGTTGGGCACAGAGGAATGGTGGAACGAATCAGCTGTGGAACCACCAAGATAATAATAATAAAAATAATAATAAAAATAATAAAATAATAATTTATTTATACCCCGCCCATCTGGCTGGGTTTCCCCAGCCACTCTGGGCAGCTTCCAACAGAAAAATAATCTATTAAACATTAAAAGCCTCCCTAAAAAAGCCTGGAAACAATGCCTTATGAGGAACGGCTTAGGGAGCTGTATATGTTTAAACTGGAGAAGAGAAGGTTAAGGAGTGATATGATAGCCATGTTCAAATATATAAAAGGATGTAATGTAGAAGAGGTTGAAAGGTTGTTTTCTGCTGCTCCAGAGAAGTGGACACGGAGCAATAGATTCAAGCTACAAGAAAGAAGATTCCACCTAAACATTAGGAAGAACTTCCTGATGTTCGACAGTGGAATTTGCTGCCAAGGAGTGTGGTGGAGTCTCCTTCTTTGGAGGTCTTTAAGTGGAGGCTTGACAGCCATCTGTCAGGAATGCTTTGATGGTGTTTCCTGCTTGGCAGGGGGTTGGACTGGGTGGCCCTTGTGGTTTCTTCCAACTCTATGATTCTATGTGGACATTCTAACAGTGGCACACTGGAACCATAGCACAGGGATGGGCAAGCACCATCACATTGTCTAAGTGCTTGTTACTTATGTGTCCCTAACTCTGGTGTCCAGGGCTGGATATGGAGGAGAAGGCATGAGAAGCTTTGATGACCATCTTGCCCTCCAGTCAGCAGAATGATGGAACAGACAGATGCCTATTCCAGTGGCACACATCCCTACTCCTTTCCCTGTCCTTCTTCCTACGCGGAAGTGAGTGAAGTAAACAGACAAATAACAGTAGCAGGATCCGTTGTCGTGCTTCAGTGTTGGCTTTCAGCAGTGTACAGCTTACATTTTGGCTGTGGTTTTACAGTTTCCTCCACTCTTCTCTGTGTAACGAAAACATCTTGTCTTTCATCCCCTAAAAATATCAGCCTGATGAGGAAAACTGATAAAACATTGATTTCCCCTTTTGGCTCGTCTGTATCTTTTGACACTTTGCTCATAATTCTCGTCCTGTGGAATTTGTGGACTGGATAGTCAAAGGTTCCTTTTCAGCTGCCCATGTTGGCCTTATAAAATTCTCTTTCCCTTTTCATTCCTTTCCAGTGTGCCTACTTCCTATGTAGTGAGAGAGCTTCAGTTTCCTTCAACTTCTTCCCCACACATCCCATCCTTCAGCAGATGCTGTATTCTGCACTGGTGAGATGTTCTACGGGAGCCAATATCTACACAGCTCTGTGCTTGCAACCAGCGTGGAGCTCAGCAAATTCCAATCCAGCTACACTGCGTAGGAATCGCTTGGGTATCTTTTTTTTTTATAATCTATTTTATTAATTTTCCAATTAAAACACGATTATATCACATTCATTATTTCGAATTATACAAATACATATCAATTAAACCGAATATTATGCCAAATCATATAATATTTTCTGGAGTTCCCATGCTTCAAAAATTTGGGGATTCCTCGCACCCGTCTACTGCCGTCTTTTTCTAAAGTCCAAATCTTCTCTCAAAATCCAAAATAAGCCCGATCATTCCCCACCAGTCACTAAAATATTTTCTTCATTCATCCGATTTTTCCACAGCTGCTGAAATAAGTATCAAACGAGAGTTCACATATATTCTTTCTCCTGTGTGAGTTTTAATCGTCCTGCCCCCCCCATATATCTTCTGTCTGGAATGTCCTGTTGCGCCAGCCTTTCAACACGGAGCAGCGCCATCTTAAAAAGCTTAGATCACTTTCGTTTTCTTAAGCTTTTTATTTTTTAAACCACCGATCTTTGTAGAATTTACAGCTTTTTCAGGCAAAGAAACAGCAGTCACTTTATGCATAGACTCTTGATAAGTTTGTAGCTCTCCTTGCCCTGTAGCTGAACTTAGCTTCAGATCGCTGTTCAAATTCAAAGTGCGTCACAACCATAAATCCACTGAGCGCATTCCAGGAACTCCGACCATGCAGTTAAAGGGGGGCTTCTCTCTTCAGTAGTTTTCCAACTTCAAAGGATATGCTCAATAAAATAGTTTATAAAGTTCATTACTCACTCAGGTATTCTTTATCTCTCATTTGTTCCAAACAAACAAGGACGTCCCGTCCGGGAAGGTATGGAGTAACTCGTAGAGTATATGAAAAAAATAAAAAAGTTCGCTTCCCTTCTCGTTACGTCCCCATCAATCTTTCTTCCAGATAACATACAGCTTTGACTTCTCACCCTCAGCAGCACAAATTCCTTGGCAGTAAACAGAGCTTCTTCCCCTCCTTCCGAAGCATGTCCATGAATACGCCTAATTATCTTCTTTAATAATGGAGATCCCGCCATGCAGGTTAGCGTCCGGGAGTGCCGACATTTCATGAGTGCTCTCAGCCCAAGCCCCCCCCACTCCTTAATCGGAGTGGGTTTGGGGGCATCGCGGGCCCGCGGGCCCTCTCCGTAACCCCCGGAGAGGTAGGGGGGTTGCCTTTAACTCCCCTGGCAACCGCCGAATTCCTCATGAAGGTCGGAGAGATGGAACAAGGGTCAGCCATTCCTGCAGGCGGAAGCGGAACCGGAATCGCTTGGGTATCTTTAGCCCTTTGTGAGTGCGTGATGATGATAGGAGCTGAAAATCTCACAAAGCCCATTGCGCGCTGATGGAGCGAACTGAGTGAGGAGTCATGCAAACTGTGTGAAACTGAATAATATTTGTTCACTTGACCCGGATCTGGCTGAGGAGGAGCATTTGAACATGGGCAAGGGCTGGAGAGGGAAACAAATGGGCATGCAAGTCTCCCAAGGGAAACAAAAGTGCCACTGGTGATCTATGTGCTGTTTAAGAAGAGAGAGCTTCCATTATCACATCTTTCCTTAGAATCTGCGATAAGCTCTTTAGAGAGCTAACAGGAAGAGGCATCAGTTTGGAAATACAGAGGGAAATGTGAAGTGGATTTCCCCCTGTACACTTCAAACTGACTTGTATGGCGATACCCCGATCCCTCCCAGAGTAAATAAAGACACAGGACACATTGCATAAGGTTAAAGGGCATGAAAAGGCCACAACTTTATTGATTACGGATGTAGAGAGGTATTGGCTTAGGCATTGGATCTAACCGTCTATATCAGACTCCAGCCCACTCTGCTGGCAGTCTGTGAAGGGTTAACCACCATTGGGTGAGCCCTGTGATGCAGATCAACTAGGAACTCACCCTGGGTTCACCAATAGGACCAACTTAGGCCCTCACCTACCACGGCTTCGGACATGGCCACACCCCTGGACTCCTTAAGGGAGTACCCCTCGGCATTTTGGGGGAGGCGATGACAGCAACCTCCCTCCCACCTATAACCTTTCAGGAATAATCCAATGCCTACTGCCAAAAACCAAAGTTGTGACGAGTTGCTACAAGGTAGGCGAAAACCACCAGGCCTGAGCCGATTCGCTAAGTGGGAAAATTCCTACCAATGTCAAAAAGGGGAGCCCTGCCTAAAGGGAGGGTGGGCGGGAAAAACGAAGCGGCTGGGGGTCAGGTAAGAGAGGCAGAATCCCGGCCGCATGCTTGCTTAAATCAGCAAGCCACGCCCCCCGGAGCGTCCGGATTGGACGTGCCAAGGGAGCGCCGCATCCGGGAACCAGCCAATGGGCTGGGAGGATGGCAGCCATCCCCCCAGCACGTGTGAGGGCCCGTGGTGCCCACAATCTCCCCTCCTCCTACTGCGGAAGGGACTATAGAGAATTCTTAGTTCCTCTCCTGCTTCAATAAGTTACTGATTCCATCATCATCATCATCATCATCATCATCATCATCATCATCATCTCTCCTTCCCTTTCTCCATTCTTCTTATATTTTATTTGTCACCTGTAGGCAACTTACAAAAAAAAACTACCATCAAGCTGTAATGAGATGTATTTGTCCACCATCTACCTGTCTTCTCAATGCTGGGGGTGTTGGGTAAATTCCCCTTGGGGTTTCAAGTGCAATTTGGCTTCACACCAAATTCCCTTTAAAAAAACATTAGTTTTCCAATATTAACCCAATATTACCACACTTTTGTCAATTATACAGATAACAATATAAAAATTATTCCAAATAATTCCAAATTTATAAAATTTAATCCAAGTGGTTTCCCACGCTCCTTGATCAATGTTTTTTGTCCAGTTCTTATATTGCTGCCTTTCATTTTTAAAAATTAACTACTAATTACATTTCAGTTGGTATATTAATTGTTAAGATGACAGATGCATTTTTAGCAATAACTATTCATGTTATTACATTATCTAACTTTTCATAGGATTTCAAATGAGGTAGTCTAATTATTTTCCTTTTCTCTCTGTGTGTCGGTCTGAATATATCCAGTTATGAAGTCCTTGGTGTTTATCTGCTGTTCAATTCTTGAAATTCCTCCGTTTGCTGTTGCCTCTTAGCATAGCTGGGATGGGGCTTTAATCCTGGAGGATTCTCAAAATATCTCATTAGCTCCCTCCCATCGTGCTGTCATCCTGCTCAGTGTTTCCAGACAACAACAGTCCAACAGTCCATTCTTTCTCACAGGACAGGGTTCAAAGAGTCTGGGAGAGCATTTCATGAGGACACATGTCACTATGTAGCCCAACATATGTAATGTTTGCTGTTCATTCTTTACCCAACCACCTTCTGCCACCTAAACACGTCACCATCTCTCATCCAACCAGAGTCCCTGGAAAGCCTTTACTCAACCCATTTCCCACTGTGTGTGTGTTGGAACCTTCCTTGTACCTTAATACTTAACTGGCTCTTACAAATTGGGCAATCAGGTCACATTCTTGAATATGTGACACCGACATCACTGTGCACGAATTTAACAGAAATTCCACTTCAGGGGCCACAGACAGTTACCATGAGTGAGAGGGACAAGGTGTGTGTGGGGAGGTCAGAGTACGTGCTGTCATGGACCCAATTCGACACCCCCAGAACTGTGCCCACACTGCACCAACTATCCCACCACCTTCCCACCCCCCTCTCTTGGTAATGGGCAGCAAGCCCAGCACGGGGAAGTTAGGCAACAAACTGTGGTTCCCAGGATTCTTTGGGGGAAGCCATGACTGTTTAAACTGGCACGACACTGCTTTAAATATACAGTGCAGACAGGGCTTATAATGGACAAATAGTCTGACAAGTCACTTTCTTATGTTCCTAAAACAGGGTACCCCTAAAACAGGCAACCCCAAATGTTGCTGGATTACAATTCTGGGGCTGGTGCAAGTTAAAGAGTCCAATAACATCTAAGAGTGACATGATCCCCATTCCTGTCAGAAATGATGTGTCCCCATAGTGGAGGCAGTCTGGGTCGAAATTTTATGATAAATATACAAATATACGAATATACAAATGGAGATGGTGTCTCCATTTCAAAATTACTCTTTGGTATATCTCCCCTGAATGTGAAGCCGTGAGACATAGATTATTGATGGCACGGCAGGGCTCAAGATTAAGTTTCTTTTTTCGTTTGGTTGTTTACACTGTTTGCTGTGTAGAACAGAGGCGAGGATCCTTCTGTGCAGTCACCACTTTTTAACATCAAAATCATTTTCTTCCCAAAATGACATCCTCATAACAGAAGTGGGCGAGGCTGGAAGTTCTTCACAAAGAAATCCCCCAGGAGCCTCAAGAAAATGGGACTTGTAACGTGTTGGTGGACACGATTGTCTGGCTTCACCTTGACGAAAACAAACATGCACAAAGGGTGACATTATTTCCCAACAAAGAGTTAGCTAACCTCGCTCCCTGGAGCTACAGTTCCTCAAACTGGACAATTGCCAGTTTTCAGAAGCGTACAAGAAAACAATGATAAGGAGTCACATGAGCGATGCTTTGGTTTAAGGCTCTGAGTGAGGAGTAGAGAAGAATGAAACTACCATATTTCTCCGTGTATAAGACTAGGTTTCCCCCCTAAAAAATAATGTTAAAAATTAGGGGGGGTGTCTTATACACAGATATATCTCCCATTTTCTTAAATCTGAGCCTCCCAAAATAGGGGGCATCTTATACATGTATAAGATGTTATAGACAGAAAAATACGGTACTTTCTTGGATTCCATCCTATATTTTTATACCCCTATTTTCAGTTATGAGCCTGAACACTAAAGATGGTGTTAAAGACAGGATGGTAAGGAAGTGAATGATTTCTGTAAACAGATTGTTTCCCGGCTTTTGCCTACATGAATTACTTGGTTTGCCACCTGTTACTGCTTAGTCAACACAATAAAACTTAATCAAAATTTAGGCTAAAGGGGTTCTGATGGTCTGAAAGCATTTATTGTGTCTATAAAGTGATAAAGCCCCAAATGTTTCTAAATGGCCTGGTAGGATCTGAGATAAAGATTATAAATGGTCAACTGTAACAAAGGTTTTTCAAAATGCCAACGGCCCCATTGCCTTGTCTGCAGACGAGGTGCCAGGTTATAGGATCTTGTTCATAAACGTGTAATTTTGCAAATGATATAAAGGTCAAGGCAATGCGCCAAAGAAGTAGATGATGATCCAGCATGTAGGGGAAGATGTTTCCGTTGGCGGTTTTGAAAAACAACAGCTCCGCACACAATCCCATTGCCATTCCAGAGATGGAATGCCAGAATAATTATGGTTATTTATTAAATTTTAATACCGCCCTATACCCGCAGGTCTCAGGGCGGTTCACAAGATAAAATTCCTGTGGACTGTGGCTGGATACTCTTTGGGGAGGCAGAATTTAGAGTTGTGTGCAAACAGCCTCCTGAAATTCCCAGCCCTATTTGCAAGCATGGGAATTGGGGAAAATACTTCACTGGCTTTCTCCAGGGTGAGGAGAAATTCTCAAAAAGAAGTGAGGATTGAAACCATCAGGGGTGGGCACTGTTTCTTCCTTTTCCCTTGCAGTGTGTTGGCAACCTACTTACTATTTTGCATCTTCCAGAGTTCCCAGCACCTAAGCATCATTCTCGGGGCATTGGGGGGAATGTCATTTAGAAAAAACCCTTACACTAGAACATGTCTAAGATTGTACAGTTGATGTATATCCTTATACACCCTAGGACCTGCTTACCTGAGACACCACCTTTCGCCCATTCATCCTGTTTGTTTCAAGTGAGGTCCTCTTTGCGGAATTAGAGGGGCACCAACCTTTTATGCCCCTCTTTAAGACTATTCTTTGTCTTGCTGGTCTTGGTCATGGATAGATTCAAGGCACGTTTGGTTTTTTTAAAACTTTGTATCCACCCCCGCTTTTGTACACCGCCACAATACTTTTGAAAGGTGAATAGTTTATACGTTGTCTTTTACACAATTCAATGACTAATAAGCATTAGGCTGGATTCAACTAATGGACTCTGTGCAAAGACTCTGTTTGCGCAATGGCCCTTTCCTCCAGCGGTGGAGGAAGCCGCTCGGGTGCCTGGGGCGCCACATCCAGGGGCAGGGAGAGGGCGGGGCTCACCGTCAGGCCTCCGGAGTCTGCCATACTTGCTCCCACTCAGCCGCCCTACAGCTGCGGGGAGGCAGCGGGAGGGCCGTTTGGGCAGTGCAGATCCTGCGCGTGCCCAAGCCACCACGCCTCTCCCGGGAGAGACGCATGGCTCGGGTGCACTGCAGCCCCACGGTGATGCTGCCCGGCATTTTGTCACCCCCTTCAGTGGTGACACATGGGATAGACCACACCCACCGCACCCCACTTCCTCTGCCCCTGCTTTCTTTCCCCCAAAATTGGCTCCAGGTTTTTGTTTTGGTGGGGGAGAACCCCCAGAATAGCCTTCAAGGGCAGGGAAGGATCATTCTGTCTGGCAAACAGCAACAGCAGCAGCAACAACAATTTATTACTTATACCCTGCCCATCTGGCCGGGCCTCCCCAGACACTCTGGGCGGCTTCCAACAGAACATTAAAAACACAAGAAAACATCGAACATTAAAAATTCCCCTAAACAGGGCTGCCTTGCTTGCACAACAATCAAAGTGCAACACTGAATTCCACCCATTGTGTTTTGCCACTAACTGCGAATCCCATTATCGCACAGCATTTCCTATGCGAGGATGCATTTGGCCACTAGATCATTCCCCTCCCCCTTTGAACTTTGGGTGACTTCTGATAAACGTGGCATGCAAGTCTTCATCTTAGCAATCAACAGAGGACTCCACCCTTTGCTATTTCGCCTCAAGTTCTTCGGACAAAAGCCACTTGCTTCCACCTCACTGCCGAACTGCCATGGCCCAGGCTTGTGTGCTTTTTTTCCTAATAATAATGTGCTGGAAAGGCGAAAACATCACAAGGATGAGAATCACACAGACATCTTTACGAGGAATTTGGTATCGCTCACCCTGTAACTATTATTTCGGGGGAAACATTGCAATTGTGGTTGAATGGCAGATTACAGATTTATACCGACTTCCTAGCAATAGGCTCCTAGATTTGCAAATGTCCACATCGCCCCCTGGAAAGTTGCCACTGGCTCATCACTTACAGGAGAAGTCATATACTTTTTCTTCTTCATCATCATTCTTATTTTTTTTCGCCTCCCTACATAAAAGTGGACTTGCACTATTTATAGATGGATGAGAAAGTAAAACATGCCTCTTTTTAAAGTCTGGCTTCTGCCGTAGCCTGTAATTTAGAGTAATATAATAAGTAATTTAGAATTAAAGATTTGAGACGACAGTTCAGCATTAGCGTCTTTAAGACAAAACATTCAAAATAAATCTGAAGCCACGGGAATGGACTCTATCATTAGATGCCTACTTTGGGCTAAATTTGTACCTATGGCTGCTTAAATCTCAAGCGGTTTCATTGTGACCTCTTGAAAAATAATAATAATAAAAATAGTATTATTCATTGCGGCTGAAGACCAATATAGCATTTTTTTTAAAAAAAAAATCCTTGGGGAATTTTTTTTAAGGCACAGCTCTTTAAATCACATTAATTAGTTTTTATTCCATCATGCTGGATGTTTTTTATTTGGAAAAATGGGGCTGCTTATGAACATGCCATAGAATGGATGCCTTCATTTGCGGGATGGCACACTATGCTGTAGATGTGCCTCATTTAAGTAAAACACTTGTTGGAAGTTTGCTACAATTAATTTCGCCATGTACTGAAGCAGGTCTAAGGCACGCCGCTCAAAGGCTTTTTCATTTTCTCAGCATAAATCAGATATTCTAAACTCCTTTCTGTCGTCTTTGTGCATACAAGACTCTGACAGACAGTCGATGTCAAAGCAGACTGTTAGAAATGCTGCAAATAATGTATGTCAGGTAGTTCGGTTGAGTCCATTAACTGTGCAAAGACAACTTTTCCCCCAGTCACACCTCCTAGCACAGCACATGTTCCCTGCTAATTAAGCAGTCATCTTTTTAGTACGGCAAGGGAAGGAACCCTCTCTGTCTTCGGACTGCAAAGACTGGAGGGCCTTCGGATAAAGAGGAAAGCTGGGAATTGCCCATGCAGGCGCATTCTGTGGCTCGAGAGAGCAGTGAAATAACCAACACAGGACACCAGGGGTTGGGTGAAAATCAGACCAAATCTTTATTATCAGCTGGTAAGTGGGGTTGGCATGGCAGTAGGGCAAAGATCAGTGCGCCATTGCACTAGGCACTTGCTGATGGAATGGCACCCAAATCCCCTCTATGCATACCTGCCAAGTTCCGGCCTGAGAAATAAGGGACTGGACCGGAAGTAGCAGTCCGGAAGTAGCGCTGCCACCATTTTGGAACTGGGCGGAGCATGCTCAGAAGCGACTTTTGATGCTGCTCTGCCCTGTTCCAAAATGGCCGCCGCACCAGAAGTCGCGCTGCAGCCATTTTGGAACTGGGCAAAGCAGCATCAAAAGTCGCTTCTGAGCATGCTCCGCCCAGTTCCAAAATGGCCACCGCGCCAGAATAAACCGGGAAAAAACAAAAAAAATCCATTTTTTCGGCTGGGGACAGCTGGAAAAACAGGGGTTTCCCAGGGAATACGGGAGACTTGGCAGCTATGCCTCTACGGGAGTTACTCACCGCTGAACCCTGTTGTGGTATGAGCCAAGCGTATTGCTGGGAGACCAGGGTGACAGACCCTCCAAGTGCCCCTATTTTCCAGGGACAGCCTTGTTGGCGTATGTAAACAGAGTAACTATTGCGCAACAAAAAGCGTTTTGAGGAGACTGCAAAGTATAATCAGGAGTGGATTTAATTAAAGAGAAATAACAGAAGTTACACTAATCATAAGAACATTACAGAAACATGACCCATCGAGTGACCCAGGGTACTGAGCGAGGTACGCAGACCTCCTTATTTACTGTATGCGATTGCTGACACGCCTTAAATCAATACAAACTTAACATCAGCTGCTGTACTGCCCCACAGCTGCAAAACTAGGTCACTACATTTCCTTCTTTCTTTTAAAGAGATACACATTTCTGTGGAACAGTAAGGAACCTCAAACTGTAAATCACTCAACAAGTCCCAGATTTAAAGAAGTCATCTTATTTCTGAATGGATCCCAGAATGTCCTGCATTTCCTTAGGATGTCCCTATTTCCCCCCCAGAGAAATGTTGGAGGGTATGGTAGGACACCCCCGTTTTCACTGGAGAATTATTGGAGGGTATGGAGTTATACAACACCACCACCCTGAGTCAAGGAGATAAGTAAGTACAAGCTTTAGAAGACATCTGAAGGCAGCCCTATATAGGGAAGTTGTTTACTGTTTGATTATGTTTTTCTATATGTTGGAAGCCAGAGTGGCTGGGGCAACCCAATCAGATGGGCGGGGTATAAATAAATAAATAAAAAGAATATTATTGTTACGGAATAAGATGTCCCTATTTTCTCCGGAGAAATGTTGGAGGGTATGGGATAAGAGACTCCAGCCATGCAGAGGCCCTGACCTTTATGGCATGCCATAGCTAATTCTCACATTATGAGGGTCCTTATTACTGTGCTGATCCTGCCCTATGCCATTTCAATCCAAAGTTGTAACATAAGTAAGCCATATTTCACCGAAGGGTAAACCACCACCAAAAGGGCAATTGGGTAAGGAGGCAAAACATTCCTTTCCAGCCTTTAAACAGCAACCCAAGGAGCTCAGTGAGGCCCAAGCCTGAGGGTGGGTGGGAAATTGTTAGCAATGCTAAAATAAGGCATCTAATGATAGACTTCATCCCTACGGCTTGAGATTTATTTTGAACATTCCCCCCCTTAAAGATTCTAACGCTGAACTGTCACCTCAACTCTTTTAATTTTAAATTACTTATTACATTGCCCTAATTACAATACAGTGCCAGATTATTGTTATTTTTAAGCACCTTAGGGAGAAAGAAAGAAGCTACGCTATTGCCACTGTGTTAAAGCTGAGTCGCATCCTTGAGAAAAGTATTGGAGAGTGGAGGGTTTGAGGGAGACATTTGCACACGGCTCTAGCTATAGCCCATCAGAAGCGATGTCACCCCATCTCAGGGATGACACCCGGGGTGGGCCGCACCCACCACCCACCCCTTCCTCCGCCAGTGCATCCCATAGGAGCCAACTCCTAGGGGCCGAGGTCCCTTCTCCACCCTCCCAATAAAATGGGCATTGCCATTCAAATAGGGACAATGTTCATAGGGCAGCCATGGGCCCAATCTCAACCATCTTCCACTGAAGCAGCATTTATTTACGGCAAGTGCGCCACATCATTCATCTTTTGGATGAATCCCATCACCCCTGACAACAGACCAGGCTGACTGGGCCTGGTGGGAGTTGGGTCAGCTCCAACAACATCTGGAGGGCCACAGTTTCCAGGGCCATCTCTAGGCCCGGGTCCGGTGGCGCGGGGTGCCGGGGGCTGATGGAATGGCACCCAAATCCCACTGAGAGGCACGGCTGAGGCGGCTCCAGGCACGCCTCTCAGCTGTTCAACGGCTTCAGGCCACTCTCCGGAGGCCCGCGGGCCTGGGGCCGCCTCTACCGTGTGCAGGGGCGTCGCAACAGGGGGCAGGCAGAGCCCCCTGGCCCAGGGCCGGCCCTACAGCCAGGATGGGTGGTGCAGGGTGCCGGGCCGCCAGGGGGGCACCGCACAGCTTCACCCGCCTGCCCGCCGTGCTGGGAAGCGGGGCGGGGGGGGCGCCGGAGGGATCCGGCGCACCACGGTGCCAGGGTGCCAGGTATGCTTAAAACAGCCCTGACAGTTTCCCCATCCTTGGTGAAAGAAAGTGATTAAGAAAACATTTGGGGCATGAGCGAAGGAAAGATGTGTGTGAATGAGCAAATGACTCTCCATTTCAAAAGTAAGGGCCAGTCTTGTGCAATAAATGTAAGCTCTTGCAGCAAGAAAGAGGGAGGAAGATAACAGATTTCTCTGAAGGGTTCTCTGTGGAGATCCCTTCACACCCATACAGCTTTGGTTTGAAAGTAGGGTTGCCACCCAATGAAAGAAATTGTAACCGATGCTCTGTAGGAGCTTGAGCTGATCAGTCTATCTGCTGGAATTTGCCCGTGAATAAAATAACGCTTCTTGCAAAAGAAGCATGTTTCTTTGTTTCTCGGAGATCATTTTATTTTGTTTTTATTTTGATTCAATTGATGAATCGCTTCCCGTAAAATATCTCAAAGCGATTTCACAGTGAAAACATCAACAATAAAAATAATTAAAAACAACCCCGTATATGCAAACAATTAAAAATGATTTCATGTGTAAAAACCACTTCGGATCCAACACAGGACAGGCTGGGATAAATGTCTCCACTTAAAAAGGCTTGTTGAAAAAAAGGAAGGTCTTCAGGGGGCACCGAAAAGAGACGGGAGCCTGTCTGATACATAACGGGAGGGTGTTTGAAAGCGTAGGTGCTGCCATACTAAAGACTTGATGCCTACAATATACGGAAGGGACCTCCTGATGAGATGGCATCTGCCGACTTGTGTGTTGTTTCAAGCATCGCTTTTGAAGAGGAATTTCCTCGTCGGCAAGAAAAAAGGGTGAATGTCTCTTGTTAGACACTGTTTGCCATATTTCCTGATAAAGCGGGGTGCCTTTTTTATTATACAGTGGAACCTCGGTTTATGAACACCTCGGTTTACGAATTTTCGGTTTACGAACGCCGCGGACCCATCTGGAACGGATTAATTCACTTTCCATTACTTTCAATGGGAAAGTTCGCTTCACTTTATGAACGCTTCAGTTTATGAACAGACTTCCGGAACCAATTGTGTTCATAAACCGAGGTACCACTGTATAGGAATGCAGCACTCTTATTGGCAGAAAAGCCAACCCCAAACCCTGCCAGACTCTTCAGCAACTTGGAAGGTTTTCAACCTCCTCCTCCTCCTCTGAGATTGCCCTTCACATTGGACTCAAGCATCCCAGGGCTGGCATAAATTTCTCCCCATTCAGGGGAGAGCATGGGATGGGCATGGAATCCAGTGGATCCAAAGCTTCCTGTGCCTACCCATCAAAAGCTCCTCTTTTTGTTGTCTCCATCATTGGAGCTCTAACTACAAGGGAGTGGCAGTCATGGTTCTTTCTGCTCTGGTTGTGAGGGGCCTTCCAAGGGTGGCTCTTCCTCTCCAAGGGTTGTCCTCCTTCTCCATCCATGGAGATAAAGGTTCACATTATCCAGTGGCCTTTGGGATGGAAGGACCATAGGATTATGGCCTGAAATGGATCAGTCTGACCAATTAAGCACTGCACCCCTCCCCCCAAAAAAGCATTCACTGCTGTTGCCGGCCAAATGTATCACTCTCAGCTGCCGAACTAGCTAGTTACTGGGGGAATTAAACTCTAGCTCTCAGTTAGCAGAGTTTTGCAGAAGTCAGCCCTGGGTCGTTTGACCCTTTAATTAGATCCCTCCTATAAAAACTATGTGAGACACTCTCTTTTAAAGGTTAAATAACGTATAACGTTTTCTTAGTGCTCTTGCAGATTAAATATGCTGTTCAGGTGAATGATACTAACACGTTGCTAAGACGTCTTACATAGTTTAAACTGTTACAGACTAACTTTGAGGCAGACAGCAGCAAAACATAACATACCTGCTGCTCTAACTGTTCAAGACTGTTTACTACTAAGTGCTATAACTGAAATAACTGCCACAGAGTGTATGGCATCACAGAGTTCTGTGGCTCTTAGGGTTGCCAGACTCAATAGAAGACAGGACTTCTGTGCCTTTAATTGCCCTGCTCTCTTCTGAGTCTGGAAACCTTAAAGAGAAACCAGCAGACCCTTTGTTTACTTTCCAAGCAAAGGGTCTGCTGGTTTCTCTTTAAGGTTTCCAGACTCAAAAGAGAGCAGGGCAATTAAAGGCACAGTAGTCATGTCCTCTGTTGAGTCTGGCAACCCTAATGGCTCTTGCATTTAACCCTTGACATATGCATTTTGGATGCTAGCATCCCACAGCTGTGGTCAATCTAAAAAAGTGGTTGCGTGTGATGGCCTCCTATTGGATGGTGCCTGTTAACATAGCTAGTAAACAGCAGCGTAACGGAGGAAGTTGCCTTGCGATGAGTCAGATCATTGGCCCGTCCAGCTTAGTATTGTCTATGCTGACTAGCAATGGCTCTCCAGAGTTTCGGCGAACTGTTTCCCAGCCCTACCTGGAAGAGATGTTAGAGGTTGGAGCCGGGGCTTTCAACATTCAAAGGACATGCTCAACCGGTGAGCCACGCCCCACCCCAACAAGCCTTCTAACCTGCTGGCCCAGTTACCTTTTCTTCCCTGCTCAGCTTCCTTGGACTTGCTCTGCTCTGCTCCTCACTGTTCGATTCCGGACATTTTCCAGATTCAGCAGCAACCCCTTCTTCCATCTGACTTCCCAGGGTACATTTGCCCCCCTACAAGTAACCGAATGGACTGGCAGATTCTAGGGACTTTCAGCAACTTGCTTGGTCCTTGAAAGCACTGAACCATCACTTTCGCTTGTATGTTACTGGAGAAGAGTTTACAGTTTGGAGAAAAGAGAAAAACAAATGTTCTGCATTAAACTTCGTAACTTTGTGGTGGTGTTTTGACTTTTCGGAACATTGGGTGTGGTTACCACTTCTTTATACTTCCAATTAAGGATCTGTAATTCGAAAAACCGGTCTAAACTTTTCCTTTGGATGTCCCATACACCATTCTCATTGATTTCGCTGCTCTTCCAAAACCAGAATTTAGCTCAGAGTCAAGTAACGATAAAGATGCCTGAAAAGCAATGTTCTTGCTCCATGTTTTCCTAAATTTAGATCAGTATTTGGGATATTCTCCAAGATCAAGGAAAGGAAGAGTTGGATTTTACACATAGGCTGAAATAAAACACAGGTCTTGCTATGTTAAGTATCTGTACTGTTTTAAAGGTATATTTACCTGCTGTGGGAAACAGAGCATACCCTCCAACATTTCTCCAATGAAAATAGATCATGATGATGATGATGTTGGATTTTTTGAATAGTCAAGTTACTTTAGAGCCGGTCTAATGTAAATACTATCTGTTTAAGAGAAACAGGTGCAGGTGATTTCTGTTAATTGTTCACAGGCGTGGGCTCTGCTCCTTGTATATAAGGCTCTGCCAGAAAGCATTCTGTATCTCTTAGTTAGATCTTTTAGTTTGATTCATCTCTCAGTTGAATGTATCTCTCAGTGAGATCAGTACCTTAGTTGGAGAATACTTAGTTGATTCTCAGTTGTTCTCAGTTTAAGAGATTCCAAGTTGAATCTTAGTAAGAGAGACTCTCAGTTTAAGAGATTCCTTAGTTGAATCTTAGTATGAGAGTTGCTTAGTTATAATGCTGGTTTGCTGTTAATTCTTGGGTAGTTTAATGGGAGTTATGTGGGAGTTTGTGGGAGGTTTGGAATGGATTGAAGGTTGGGATGTGGGTAGATAAAGTTGCTAAAAGAGAAAGCATTTATCTTTAGTTTAAAGTCTCTTTTGAGTCAGTTTGTTTTTTCAGTTAAAGAAACCCAACCATTTGTATTTTCATCTGTATACTTTTACAAGTGTGCAGCTAGTAAGGGGTTTCATATAAGGGAGATAATTCCCTACGCTCTTGGTGGTGTTTTCTTAGCCAGGTCGACTTCTGACTGCGTATACTCTGCATGAAGTGTACTTTAAAGGGCCGCTGGAAACTGGGATATATGATTTAGGTTAAGCAAGTTTCAATACCCAGTTTTCTCTGATATTATTCTTATCATATATTTTCCCCCAAAAAGATGATGATGATGATAATGCTATTATTCATCCCCCGTCCATCTGACTGGGTTGCCTCAGCCACTCTGGGCGGCTTCCAACAACATATAAAAACATAATAAAGCATCAAACGTTAAAGACCTCCCAAAATAATAACACCTTAGAGAGCTCTACTTCTCTGCATCTTTCACAAACTACAGTTCCCATCGTTCTTTTTTTGGGGGGGGGGGTGTAGTCATGGTGTAGATCTGCCCTAAAGTGAGCACAACATGCCAAACCACATAAACTTCCTGTTTGCAAGGCTGCATCCTGTTTTGTGCACGAGGGAATTTGTAAATGCCTTCTCTTCCCTTAAACTGAAGGAGGGGGGGCGGGCTAATCCTGGAACTCTTCCTCGCTTCTTCCTAAATATCCCAAAGCTTTTTGTTTATAGATAAAAGGAGACAAAATGTTTTAATTTTTTTCTACTTCTCAGACCCCCCCCCCAAACCCCCTAATCTTACGTAAACTAACTCAATAAATTATGAGGTGAAACTCTGGAGATCAATAATTCATCAGTGCTACGGCTTTTTTCTGCCTTGCTGCAAAACATTTGTACCCACTTGTAATATTTTGTTGTATTTTTAAATACTGTCATAACCTTGAGACCAGTGGCACTGTGCCTATAGTAATTGTTTCCTAGTGACATCCCTCCCCTTTTAATATTTGAAGCCGAGTTCCGAACATGTTTACTCAGAAGTAAGCCCGGCTGAGCTCAGTGGTAACTTACTTCCCGGGGAATAGGTTTAGGGTCGCGGTCTTAAATCAACGTAAAATGGTTTATAAAAGAAGCTTCCATTTTAAAAAAGAAAGCAAAAGGAATTGTGATTCGTGTGCCAATTGTGCCGCGCAGTGATAATACATAGACTTTGCAGAGGTGCCTCTCTGCCTGATCGGTCATCCTCTGCTTTTAGGATACCTCTTTCTATGGTGACCTTGCAAAGTGTGCTTTTGTAGGTGCAGGAGAATTGACCATCAGTAGAAAGTAGTTGTAGACAGAGGTGGATTTGGGCAGCGCAACCAGCTCCCCCCCACAGGGAGCTGAGCTGAGAGGCCGCCTTCCCGCCTCCTTCCCAAAGCCTAGTAAGCATTTGCTTTGGGAAGGAGGTGTGAGGGTTCAGACAGGGTCCTAGAGTCTCTCTCCCCCCTTCCAAAGCCTAGTTAGCACTTGCCCAGCTTTGGGAAGGAGAGAGGAGGCCATAGAGAGGCAACGGGATGCTCTCTGGCAGCTGCACTTGTTACTCAAGACGGTTGGAGGGTGGTTGCTAACAGATTGAGGTTGAATCCGGACAAGACAGAAGTACGGTGGGGGACTTGCTGGTCCTCAATGGGGTAACTGTGCCCCTGAAGGACCAGGTGCGCAGCCTGGGAGTCATTTTGGACTCACAGCTGTCCATGGAGGTACAGGTTAATTCTGTGTCCAGGGCAGCTGTCTATCAGCTCCATCTGGTATGCAGACTGAGACCCTACCAGCTCGTGGACTGTGTTGCCAGAGTGGTGCATGCTCTGGTTATCTCCCGCTTGGACTACTGCAATGCGCTCTACGTGGGGCTACCTTTGAAGGTGACCCGGAAACTGCAATTAATCCAAAATGTGGCAGCTAGACTGGTGACTGGGAGTGGCTACCAAGACCATATAACACTGGTCCTGAAAGACCTACATTGGCTCCCAGTATGTTTCCGAGCACAATTCAAAGGTTGGTGCTGACCTTTAAAGCCCTAAACGGCCTCTCCACCCCCATCATTCAGCCCGGACACTGAGACCCAGCACCGAGGGCCTTCTGGTGGTTCTCTCACTGTGAGAAGTAAGTTACAGGTAGGTAGCCGTGTTGGTCTGAGTCGAAGCAAAATAGAAAAATTCCTTCAGTAGCACCTTAAAGACCAACTAAGTTTTTATTTTGGTATGAGCTTTCGTGTGCATGCACACAAAAGATAAGAATCCGAGAAGTTGCTGAATTGGAACTAATTACCAAGCTTAAAACCATGGAGCCACCTGGAATGAATAGAGACATCAGATTCTTATCTCATTATGCATGATGAAGCTTTCTTTAGCGCCTCAGCCCTTGTTTTCCCCCCCTAGGACTAATTGCAGCCATCAGCAGCCGTTAACAGCCATCCACAGGTTTACCACTCCCATCAGCCCATCACCCATTCCCACCCACCCCCACCACCCTCTGTATAAGGGTCTGACACTTCCGTTTCCAGTGTATCTGAAGAAGTGTGCATCATAGCTGCCAAGTTTTCCCGTTTCTTGCGAGGAAGCCTATTCATCATAAGGGAATTTCCCTTAAAAAAAGGGAGAACTTGGCAGCTATGGTGTGCATGCACACGAAAGCTCATACCAAAATATAAACTTAGTTGGTCTTTAAGGTGCTACTGAAGGAATTTTTCTATTGTGAGAAGTAAGGTTACAGGGAACCAGGCAGAGGACCTTCTTGGTAGTGGCACCCGCCCTGTGGAATGTCCTCCCACCAGATGCCCCTCTGCAAACCACTGTTCCAAATCTATACTGTCCTCCTGCTCCTGCGAAGATTCAGGATCAGGGGGAGGGGGTGGCTCCCACCATTCCTCCTTAGCGCAGCCCTCATTACAGACTAACTTTGGATGAGCGGCAGGTGAGTGTGACTCAGCAAAAGCAAATGTCCTCAGCTTAGAAGAAACTTTTAGCCCGATGCCCTTAGCGTTTTTCTTTCTGGAGAAGACAGGTTCCCTGTGCTTCAGTCTCTCTTCTGTCAGGGAGCCAACTCTTATCCAATAGACGCCAATCTGTCTCCCTCCTCTCTTTGTCAGTCAAAGGTGTCATCCTCTCCTTCTCCTCCTAGAGTGGTGTCACTCATTCCTGCTTTCTCTTTTTATTAATGATTCCCCCCCCTGTCTTTTGCATGGATATGTCATTACTGTTCCATACTTCTCTTATGCAGATGGCACGACTGTGCATTTTAATGGCAAATCTGTTTCTCACATAACGACTGAACTGCAAAAAGATTTTGACAGACTGGATCCAAGAAAACAAACTGGATTTGAATGCAGCAAAAACTAAAACAATGCCTTTTGGCTTTCCTAATCATCTGAGCTCAAATTGCAATTTTCCTTGGAAGTCACAAATCTGCAGAAGATTAAAGTTTGAAAGTTGGGAAAGTTGTTCTGACCAATGAGAGAGATCATGTAGGAATGAGTAGATTTCCTCCATTGCATTGCTGTTGTTTTTTCATGAGATCACTCTGCCTTGTGCTTAAGACTGAACAAAAATGGCCTCTCTGTCATATTTGTAGGCGGTGAAATTTGGGGAAGGCATTTTGTCAACAGAATTTTTAAGGGGGTGTTGGAGGTAATTTTCTCCAGCACTTCCCCCCCACCTCGGAAAATTGACTTCTGATAATTTTGGATGAAGCCATATTGTTAGTTTATAATACAGTGGAACCTCGGTTTATGAACACCTCGGTTTATGAATTTTCGGTTTATGAACGCCGCGGACCCATCTGGAACAGATTAATTCATTTTCCATTACTTTCAATGGGAAAGTTTGCTTCAGTTTATGAACGCTTCAGTTTATGAACAGACCTCCGGAACCAATTACACCCATGCTTCAGTTTATGAACGCTTCAGTTTAAGTACTCCGCGGACCCGTCTGGAACGGATTAATCCACTTTCCATTACTTTCAATGGGAAAGTTTGCTTCAGTTTATGAACGCTTACTCCGCGGACCGTCTGGAACGGATTAATTCACTTTCCATTACTTTCAATGGGAAAGTTCGCTTCAGTTTATGAACGCTTCAGTTTATGAACAGACTTCCGGAACCAATTGTGTTCATAAACCGAGGTACCACTGTAGTGGGTGGAGGAAGTTATAGATATGGCTGTGTACAGCCCCCACCTAACCTGATCCACACTGACTCAGAGACCACCTGCCTTGCATCTGGTCCTGGAGAAATTCAAGGGCTGAGCTAAAGTTTAATTAAGGTTTGTAAAACCCTGATTAATTGTCAAGAGAGGACTAGGGCAGAAAAGACGCTGTGTGTGCTTTACTCCTGCAACCAAGAGTAGGAGGGTTTAATCCTGTAGGATGCTGTGCCACAGTGTCCTGCACCCCACTACCTCTGACAGTTGTGGGTCATTCTGGGCAGCCCTGACCCAGGGCTGTGTTGACATGACTCAAGTCTGGATCCCCCCCCCCCGAATTGGCTCAATTTGGTTTGAGTTTTGGCTGAATCCAGCGCACAGCCTTAATAATGGAAGCCAAGAGAGAAGGACTTGAAAGGACAAGGGTTCGATCCCATTGTTTCCTTCAGCAATATAATTTTTGTGCCCACAGTTCACAGATGGTGAAATTGGGGAAGCCATTTCATCCGGTGTTTTCTGGGGAATTGCTGTAATTCACCAACAGTTTCCGGAAGTTTCTGGGGTGAGGTGATGACGAAACACTCCATAAGTTGCTGGGAAATTGTTTTCTGAGAAATTTTGGCTCGGCCCTACCTGTTTGTCGCTCCTCTTGAATTTCAGTTTAAGGGGAATATTTTCTTAAATGAATGCCCAAATTAGAAAGCACTGTGAATTTCCCCCCACAATATCCAGTTCTTTCCTTTTGCACTTCATAATGTGTTCTTTTTCACCATTTCCTTATCCTTCTCCCTTCATTTTTGATATGTGTATTTCTCTTGCTTCCCAAATTATCGGTACCCAAAATGATACTAACTTTGGCATCCCCCTGGGCAACGGATAGGATGGGTGAAGCAAAGGGATTTGGGGACGGTAGTGTGAGTAATGGTACTAAATAACATGAGCCATTTGGGTAAATAGGTAGCTGGGAATTCTAACCTTGACAATGCTGCTATCTCAGTTTAAAGTCTATCACTATTTCTTTACACTGAAGCCTTAAGGAATCTGCTGCAGTTAAGTCTTCAAAGGAGCTTTAAGGAAGCCTCGAGGAATCAACTGCAATTAAATCTAGAGCTGAGCTGAAATTTCTCAGGAGACAATTTCCTGAGACAGTTTCTGAGATTTCCCTTTCTCTCTCTTCCCTAGGAAAAAAACCCCACCTATTTACAGAATCCCCAAAAAAACATTGCCCACAATTTTTGTGTGTGGAGGCCGCCATCTTCCCCCTGCCCCAACAACATATCAGAACAATGCAATATTCGGGGCATTTCTGGGAAATGGAAAATCATGGCCATACTTCCATTGCTGCCATCAAACAAAAACCTCAAGGAGAAAAAGTGTTTGTGCAACTGAGGCTCACCTCACCTGAAAGCTCCACCTGTCAGTGCAGATTAAAACCAGATAAAATCTAGTCTAATTTGTCAAAGCTGGAGTGCAAGGTACCATGACGTTGCTGTTTCATCAAGGTAATATAAGAAAAAACAACCTGTGCTGTTGATAAAGACAATGCAACACATAGAACACGTTGGCGACAATTGTTTCAAAAGTAATTTTGCATTATTTGTCTGATTTGTGAACAAGAGACAATTACTTGTGAAGTGCCACAGAAACTTTCAAGCTACCCAAAATAGAGTGAACTTATAATGTCCGATATAGCAAAGTTCTTACAGATTCTTGGCCTGATTTTTTCATTTTCTTTGTTCCAAATGAGTTCAAGAGAAAACGTTGTTCCCAGTAGCCGTAGGGTGCTAAAAACTCAGTCTATAAGGTTGTGGAAAAGACAGGATGCTGGCATTCTACCGCTGTTTCGCCCAAGCAGTTCGTGTTGTTGGAAAACTGCTGTTTCGCCCACAATGAGGCCAATTCGTAGGGGTAGGCAGATAGCACGCTCCCTACATTTTCTGGGCTTCTTCAGTAGTCTAGTCTCAAAGTATTGATGCATTTACAGGTGTTTGATATCATTGAAGATACAGTTTCTTGGCTAAAGTTTACAAGACTAAATAGGGGCTCTGCGTGCTTCCTTCTGAGGTTCCGGAAAGTTCCATAGACCTTCCTGTCTCCAGACCAAGCTCTGCAATAGACAAGAGTCCCTGAGCTGGCCACTCCTTTTGAATAGTAGCATTTTATTCTCAGTTGCTTTGCTCAGAGGTTAATTATTCTCTGAGATGAAGGGGGAAAGGACTATTGGGATTATTGACTTTAGCAATGCTTTGGGGAGAGGATTATAAATAGTGTTTAACCGGTGCAGGTCAATGATAATGACACTCAAACATCTAAGTGAAAAAAAGAAGCAGTTGCCTCATCTTTGTTAAGTCCAGCTTGAAAAATGTAAATACGGCACATATAAAAATCAGAGATGAATACGCATTGTTGCAATATTATGCAAGGGAGCATGGAAGGTCAGTACTACCATTAGGCAACATGAGGCAGCTGCCTCAGATGCTGGATTTCTGTCTGGGGCGTGGAGGCTTCCTGTCTGTCCCTCCTGGGACTTGCTCAGTTGTCCCCACCTTCTTGAGCCACAGAGAAAAGGTTAGGAGGAGAGCTTCTTGAGAGGTGTTATTTTGAAAGAATTAAGAAACCTTCCCCTTGTTGTTTTTATGCCCTTGCTGTGGTTCAGGTAGAAATAAAACAAAACCCCACACAAACAAAGGAAAACAGTTGGCCTACAGCTCCCATCACCTCTGACCTCTGTCCATTCTGTCTGGAGCTGATGAAAGTTTGAGACCAACAAGAACATCTGGGCAGCACTATCTTGGTTTCCCTCGCCATAGGGCTTAGCTATGGTCCCTTGGGTGGGGTTAATAGGAAGCAAACATCAGAATTTAATGATATGAGAGCCACTCTTTCCTTCACAGAGTTAGGCTAATAGTAGATTGATCGATCGATAGATACTGTTATAGATTTGTGGGGGCAAAACCCTAGAGATTAATAAATGGTAGGGTTTTGATTACAGTTGTACCCTGGTTGCCGAACGCCTTGGAACTCGTATGTTTTTGCTCCCAAACGATCTAAAACCAGAAGTGAGTGTTCCGTTTTTCGAACAATTTTCGGAAGCCGAACATCCGGTGCAGCTTCTGTGGCTTCCGATTGGCTGCAGGACACTTCTGCAGCCAATCGGAAGCCACATCTTGGTTTTTGAACAATTCCGGAAGTTGAACGGACTCCCAGAACACATTCTGTTTGAGAACCAAGGTACGACTGTATTTGGAATGTGAAGGGAGAAATACCAGCTGCAGAGAAATTCCTGGGCTAGCCTGTGCAAAACAACCTGGCCAAGCTAGGGTCATTAAGAAACTGAGAGCCATTGACAATGCCATTGACAATGCAAGAGAACAGAGACGGGTTTGGAAGGTTGCCAGGGTAATTGGGTGTGAGGCAACAGTAAAAGGGTGTTTTGAGAGTAAGGTGTTCTGGGAGGAAGAAGAAAGACTGGGATCCATCTTGGGCAGGCTAGCTGAAGGGAGGATGAGAGAGATGCCTTGGACTCCAGGGCTGCACTGCTGTGAGGTACAAGCCCCTCTTGAAATGACAATAAGCTGTGGACTCCCTCCACACAGACTGAAGGTGTAAATAGGTGAATAAACCATATTTCTTAAAGCTGCGGCAGTCTCCGCCATGCCTCAATTCTTCAAAGGAACACAGGCCCTGGGTGAGTGCCTGGAACCCCCTGGAATTTTGCAGAGAGTGGATGTCAGGAGCATGGGCAGGAGTCAGGCTCTGGGGCCTGTAGTGCTTTGCAGGACTGGGGCCTGCCTCAGCTTGTGCTGGAGAAGCAAGGAGTGGCCACTCAGGTGAAGACCTCAGCTTGTGCTGGAGAGGCAAGGAGTGGTCACTCAGGTGAGGCCACTTGATACCTCACTGCACCTGGTGGCAGGAGCTGGGAGGGATAAAAGCTCAGCATTTCCCTTCAGCTCTTTGCCACAGCAACGCTATCCCTGCCTGGTTGCATCTGGCCTCTTTCTCCTTACTCCTTGGACCCTTGCCTTGCCGACGCCTTGCTCCTTGGACCCTCGCCTTTGCCGACGCCTTGATCCTCAACCCTTGGACCTTTGCCTTCCCGACGACTTGCTCCTTGACTCCCAGACCTTCGCCTCTGCCTTGCTCCTTGACCCTGCGGCTGCCTGCTGCTGGACCCTCAACCCTGCACCTGTTCCTGCTTCTACACCACCATCTTGCCTCTGGTCCTGACGTCCTCAGCCAGGGCTTCAACTGCCCGCCAACCGGACCGTGACAGTGGAGATGGCAAATGACTTCTGTAGATACACACACACACACACACACACATATATACACATTCATACGTGTATACATATACAGACACATACACATACACAAAAAGAGAAAAACACACACCTGTTAAAGCCAGTGGGACTTCGAATAGCTTAGCTCTACAGGTGAGCATTGCCCCAACTTGCAGTTAATATCAGCCTTCATGATATTTACACAGCACTGTCAGCGTAAATCTGGCGTTTCAGGGTCATTGCCTACCATGTTAAAAGTGTCACTCGCAGTATTTTCTCGTGACAAAGTGTCCTGTCAGTATTGTTTTATCATAAATAAAGGGAACATGGGTTAAATCCTTGGCATGAAGTGGTAGCTGCCAGGCATAAATGCGGTCTGAATTTATCAAAGGTGATTGATGATGATTATTACTCACCACATTAAAAATAAACCAAATCTCTTGTGGGGTTAAAGTAATTTCCTTTCATTTGTTGCATGACTTGCATTTATGTATCAGCGAACACAACTCCTTGAAGGGACTCTGTAATTCTCCCGCCTAACACTTTGTCTGCTAAGCGTCTGTACATGTGTGTCTGCGTGACACTTATTTATTTATTTTACCCACAAGTCAGTTCTGCCCCATTTCTGCGTTAATCATATATATATATATATATATATATATATATATATATATATATATAAAATTAAAATAAACTTTATTGGATTTCAAATTAAAAACACTCGCAATCACACTAAAGAAACAATAATATAGAAATAATGATATACAAAACAGGATCACAAAATGGAAAAAAGAAAAAAAATTATACAAAATCATATACAAATTCATAATCAAAACTTGCAAATTTCAAATCAAATTCATACGTAAGTTATAATCCTAAATAAATAATATAAATAATAATAATTGTAAACATTTAAATATATATAAATCTGAGATATACTTAAAAGTGCACACATTCGCACTACGATAGTATTTTCAAGCATTCCTCCCTTTCAAATAGACATTTCTTTTTTTTTTAAAGTGCCTTTTCCCCTCACAAGATACACATCTATAAGTGTAATTTTTTTCTTTCAAAATGCACAGTTTTAAATACATTTTGATGCTTTCCGGGTCAGGGGTTCCTCAAAGCCTGTTGGATCCACCCCAGGAGGTAGAAATCAAGGCTGTTCACATTGGAATTTGCAAACACTGAATCCCTTAAGCTTCTCTAATAACCGCGACAGCAGTAGAAAATATAAACAAGGCAGCCATAAAAGCTAACAAGAGCCATTAAAAGACAATTAAACATCAATAAAAGTAATTAATGCCATTGAAAACCTCTGAGAACAAAAATATTTTTGCTTGCATTTTGTATGGAATAAGTCTTGGTGTGTCTGGCTGGCCACAGATGGGAAACCATAGGTAAGGAAGGCCCTCTCACCTGTCACTAGTCACCAAACAGTAGTGATCTCTTGTTCTGTTTAGGTATGGCTATCAGACAAGGCAGCAACCGGCTATGCTATAATTTGTGGGTCTTCAGGTAGCAGTTTCGTAATTTAGTGACTGCAAGTCAGGCTAAAGGACCAAAAAGGAGATTTGGGGTGGGTAGCCTTCCTTTGCTAGCCGGGGCTACCATTTCCCCAGGTGGGGCTTCAAATAATTTATTGAAGAAGCAGAGGTTTCCAAATAAATGTCGGCGTATTTGTGCTTCTATGGGTGACTAGCGTCAGACACATAATCATGGAGTCAATGGGCTACTAGTTGGACATTTGCATGGTTACGGTTTTCTTATTTTATTATTTTCCTGCAACAAAATGGTGCTTATTCCCAGGTTTATGTATTTATCATCAGGACAGCAGAGGGCAACTCCGCGTAGTCATGATGGCACTAAGATTTAGAGAGGAGAAACTGCACATGCTCAGAGTACTACTTCTTTAAAAACAAATAGGGCTTAGGAACCATTTGATGCTTGTGTTTTGTTCTAACACCACTGAGCCACCTGGGCTTGCCAATCGGAAGGTTTACGGCTTGATTCCGCCAGGGCCGGATTTAGGTTTGATGAGGCCCTAAGCTACTAAAGGTAATGGGGCCCTTTATATGTCCAACTGTCCTTTGTCAACAACAAATTGTCTCTGTTTTTTTGTGTTGAATATATGCTATATTGTAATTTATGGACCTAATAGGTATCTAAAGCCATTTGCGCACATAACAAAATATTTATTTTATCAAAGTAATTGTTGAACTGAAATATATTAATAGTTAAATTTGGGGGGTGCGCAAGAGAGTGGGGCTCTAAGCTATACCTTGTTTAGCTTATATGTAAATCCGGCACTGGAATCCGTGTGACAGGGTGAGCTCCCGTTGCTCTGTCCTAGCTCCTGCCAACCTAGTAGTTCAAAAGCACACCAGTGCAAGTAGATAAATAGGTACCGCTCCGGCGGGAAGGTAAACAGCATTTCCGTGCGCTCTGGTTTCTGTCACGGTGGTCCATTGCGCCATAAGCGGTTTAGTCATGCTGGCCACATGACTGTGGATAAACTCCAGCTGCCTCGGCCTGAAAGTGAGATGAGCGACGCAACCCCATAGTCACCTTTGACTGGATTTAACCGTCCAGGAGTCCTTTACCTTTACCTTTTAGTCTAACAAATGAGAAAAGCAAAACATCAAATGTCAGAGTATGTGAGGGAGAGAAGAGAAATGTTTGCTGTTTGCTTTACAGCTGAAGTAATACACATAAGGGACCCAGGTGGCGCTGTGGGTTAAACCACTGAGCCTAGGGCTTGCTGATCAGAAGGTCGGCGGTTCGAATCCCTGTGACGGGGTGAGCTCCCGTTGCTCAGTCCCAGCTCCTGCCAACCTAGCAGTTCGAAAGCACATCAAAAATGCAAGTAGATAAATAGGAACTGCTACAGCGGGAAGGTAAACGGCGTTTCCATGTGCTGCTCTGGTTTGCCAGAAGTGGCTTTGTCATGCTGGCCACATGACCTGGAAGCTATATGCCGGCTCCCTCGGCCAATAATGCGAGATGAGCGTGCAACCCCAGAGTCAGTCACGACTGGACCTAATGGTCAGGGGTCCCTTTACCTTTTTAATACACATAACTGTCCAATCCCTGCCCCAGTAAAGCCTCTATATCAAGGATCCAAAATTACCAAGATGCACCAGTCTTTTAATTCTTTATATCTTGAGTGTACTACCGCCAGTGTATAATAAAGTTCAAGCTATCCCTTAAAAAACCCTCAAAGTAAACAGCAGTAAGTTTGCTCTCTCCTTCCTACAGCGGTGGCCTGCCATTTTGAGAACATTACTTCGTGTTTTATAGCTTTCCGTGCTTTTTTATTTGCCATTGGCTGCGGTAGTGAGAGGGGAAGCCAACTGACTGTTAAGTTTGTTAAATGAAAGTAAACAACAGATTATTATTTTTCTTTTGGTAATGGCAGCTTATGTCCTGAACGTTTAAAACATTTTTTTAAAAAATAGGCTACCTTATTTGTGTTCATATTCATATCCTGGCTCATTGTCTGTGGCCCTCTGTGCAGCTAACAGAACTGTAACAATGAAAACAAAGCAATGTGAAAAATAATAGTGTTTCGATGCATCCATACAGAACCATCCATCCATTATTGAAAATTTTCAGATATACATTTTCATCCTTAAATATCCACCATTGTAGTCATACATTTGTTGACTTCCTTCCTTCCCCTTCCACAGTTCTTTGATTTTTCCCACAATTTCTGCATATTCTAAAATAAAACAAAAATCCATTTAATTTAGTTTCCCCTCCCCCACAATTATACGTCTTGATTCTGTGTTATACTGTTGAATTTACCTTAATCCTGCTAGCGTTTTCACTTGCTTATAGTTATTTTCCAAATATTCCACAAAAAATTCCCATTCCTCTTTATATACCTGGTCTTCTCACTCTCTTATTCTGCTGGTTAGGCCTGCTAACTCTGCATATTCTATCATTTCAAGCTGCCATTCCTCTTTCTTGGGAATCTCTCTCACCTTCCACTTTGGGGCTAACAAAATCTGAGCTGCTGTAGTTGCATACATAAATTTTTCTGGCTCCTGGGCACCTCTGTCTTCACCATTCCCAGCAGAAATGTGTATGGTTTTGGGGAAAATGTTTTTTAAAAAACATTTGTTTTTATCTCATTATATCTCATTTCCCAATACTCCTTAACCGTTCTGCATGCCCACCACATATGAATAAATGTTCCTTCTACTTCTCTGCATTTCCAGCACATATCAGATTCAAATTTATACATCTTAGCTCAGGCATCCCCAAACTGTGGCCCTCCAGATGTTTTGGCCTACAACTCCCATGATCCCTAGCTAACAGGACCTGTGGTCAGGGATGATGGGAATTGTAGTCCAAAACACCTGGAGGGCCGAAATTTGGGGATGCCTGTCTTAGCTAATTTGCTCAGTCATATACCATCTATGTATCATTGTCATATAGTTTTCTTTCAGACATATTTTCCAAGGAGTAAGTCCTCAGTGGGACTTACCTCTGAGCAGACATGGGTAGGATTGCACAGTTAATCTCCTATTTGGTCAAATTGCCCGCCGCCAAATGATTGCTGGCACAGGGTGGTATTCAACTAGGTTTTATTCATAGTCGACCCACTGAAATTCACGAACCTGACTTAACAGGTTCATTAATTTCCAAGGGTCTACTCTGACTTAAAAAAATAGTTGAATATTAGCAGAAATACCCATTTCTGAAAGGCGAGGTGGGGCTTCCTTAGGGTAGGAGTTCAAAGGTGAAGCCAATTGCCGAAATGCCCATCGTTTGGTTCTGCACTCTGCCACGGCCAGAGCACGGGAGCCAAAACGAGTCATCTGGAAATGGGATCAGAAGCCGGGGCGGCTTCTGTCAATCAGGGATGTCCTGGTTAAATTGGGACACTTGGAGAGTGTGAGTTCTGGCTGAAACCTCCCCCCCCCCGGCAGTCTGAATCATTAAGGGCTGCCAAGCAGGGGCGGAAGAAGGGGTGTGTGGTGGGGACAGTCTGCCCTGGGTGTCACCACTGAGAGGGGTGACAAAATGCCGGGCAGCACTCACCGTGGGGCCTGCAGCACACCCGAGCCACACGT
Organism: Zootoca vivipara; assembly: GCF_965207765.1. Classification (NCBI taxonomy): domain Eukaryota; kingdom Metazoa; phylum Chordata; class Lepidosauria; order Squamata; family Lacertidae; genus Zootoca; species Zootoca vivipara. Next base: position 11,491,262 of record NC_142582.1, read on the forward strand.
CTATCCTTGGAGTAACGCAGTGGCTTGGGCACCCGCAGGCTCCGTGCTGCCCCAAACGGTCCACCCACTGCCTCCTCCTTAACTGTAGGGCAGCTGAGTGGGAGGAGGCAGGCAGACTCCTCAGACGCCCCACGGAGCGTCCTGCCCCGGCTCACCCCGCCCCGCGGGTGGCTGGCTGCCCCTGGGTGCAGGGCGCACACGCTGTCCCAGTTGGCCGATCAACTTGCTCTGCCGCTGCTGCCAAGCTATACTCATTTACAGGGCCGTCTCTAGGCCCGGGTCTGGTGGCGTGGGGCGCCGCTGCACCTGCTGAGAGGCGCGGCTGAGGTGGCCCCAGGCGCGCCTCTCAGCTGTTCAGCAGCTTCAGGCCACTCTTCGGAGGTGCGCGGGCCTGGGGCCGCCTCCGCCGCATGCAGGGGCATTGCAACAGGGGGCGGGCAGCATCCCCTGGCCCAGGGCCAGCCCTACGGCAGGCTGGGTGGCACAGTGTAGCGGCGCCCACCCGCCACGCTGGGAAACGGGGCGGGGCGGGGGCGTTGGAGGGATCCGTTGTACCACGGTGCCAGGACGCCGGGTATGCTTAAGACGGCCCTGCTCATTTACCTGAGAATAAATTCAAGAGAACTAACTCAGTGGAGCTTAGTTCTGATTAAATATTATACGACTGCCATGCACACCTCTATTTTGCTGAAGAATCTATTTACCTGAGCAGTAACAATGGTTAGGAAACACACAAGGACTGGTTGGACGAAGATAAAAATGCATTTTACTTTCCCTAAAAGAAAAAAGAAAAAGTTGCAAACTACTTTGCCACCTTCCATGTGAATTTAGGCATTGACTTCCCTGAAAGATGGAGCGGTGAAGTGGAAACGCTGGCAGACCTGTGACAACAGAAGGGCTGGTGGGTGATGCCACTACATACTTATATCTGTTGTTGTCATGTTGACTTTTGTGCAATAAAAATAAAGCTCTTCGTCCGAGGCCCCTTGGAAATTTGATTGACTCCATTCTGTAATTGCTTATCATCCTTGAAGATACTTTTTGGCATTTTGTAAGCAGTAAATCTGTTTCACATTTCTCCGAGCTTTAAAAATACACCCTGTTTATATTAAGTGTGTGTGTGTGGAAAACATGACCACAAAGGTCCACCCGCCATCTCTGTTCACAGAAAAAAGTTCTCCTTTTTTATTCTTTAAATTTTTGCTAAATCCCCCCCCCCTGGCTGGTAGAATCTTCTTCCCATCTTCACAGACCCAAATTGTCCTGTTCATGTGGTCTTGGGATGTTTGTTTACATTTGCAGTTGCAAACTTTTTGAATAATAATAAAAAAATCTCCCTGAAACGACACTTTGTGATTATTATTTTTAAGACGAAGGAACGAGATTTGAGGAAAAGACCCTTTCCTTTCCTTCAGCACCAGGAAGCCCACCATTCTGAAGAGTGAGGCAGCAGGTGCTAAGTGTGAGAACAGCAGCCAGGAGGTTGGAAGGACAGAGTGTTGGGCGCTGTCATGTGACCTGCTCCATGAGCTCCCCAAAGGTAGCTCATTGCCCTAAGCTTCAGTGGAGAACACTGTTCTGTTGCCCGTGTTCAAGGAAGATTCGTGGAATTGCCATTGAGTCAACTTCTGTGGGGTCAACTTCATGGAGTCAACTTCTGTGTAGAGAATGAATAGGGGGGGGGGGACCAGGGCAAGATTTAGGTTTGATGAGGCCCCAAGCTACTGGCGGTAATGGGGCCCTTTATATGTCCAGCTGTCCTTTGTCAACAACAAATTGTTTTTTGTGTTGAATATATGCTATATGGTAATTTATGGACCTAATAGGTATCTAAAGCCATTTGCACATGCAGAATGTAGGCACCCTATATAGAGAAAGGAGCAAACCAGTGATATTTTAGGGAGCAGGCTAGGTCCATTACTTACATCATAGGAGCCTACACAACACAAAACACTGTTGCTGTTGTAGGTTTTATTTTACTTCTTCTTGTTTTTTTATTTATTTTGGAAATGTACATCCAGTTTTTTCCCTATAGCTTGTTTAACTTATATACAAATCCAGCACTGGGAGGAACCCACCTTGTCAGCAAAATGTCTTAGATCTGGCCTGATTTCGTTACTGGATGTGCATGTTTTATTGCAATTTTACAGGGAATAAATACCCAGTGGATAGTTATTTCAGGCAGGATGGGGAAGCCATGTAGACTGCGAAAGAATGCACCAGCACTTGGAGGTGCAGACCCTCCAAGTGTCCCTATTTTCCAGGGACAGTCCCTCCAACATGTCTCCGATGAAAATTGTTACGTATTCCGTGGTCTGTGTTTGCCTGAGCTTGAGTCTGGACTAAGGATTCTGAGCTCCTGTGTTCTGATTTGATGCATGATGTCCAATCACAGAACATTTCAGGATTTGGGCCTCTGCCATTGGCCCTTAAACTCAGGGCCATGATTCGCAGCTTGGAAGTTGATACAGCCAATCACGTTGGGAGTGGGAGTGGCCCAGGCTTTCAGAAATGTATATAAGCAGTTGCTTCCCCCTGTTTACCAGTTATGTAGTTCAATAAAGGTTTGTGCTGTTATCTCTGTGTCTTGCCTCATGGGAACCCACCTACACTTCACTGGCGACGAGGTTGGGATGCTAGGCTAGGTATGCAGCCCTGGCTAGCTTCCACAAGCTGAAATCACTGCTGGGGGGGACTGTCGCTGACTGCAGCCACAAGGCAGATCACATAGGAACTCAGAATCCTTAGTCCAGACTCAAGCTCAGGCAAACACAGACCACTGAATACATAACAAAGACATCCCCTCCAACATTTCTCTGATGAAAATAGGGGCGGCCTAAGAAAAAGCAGGGTATTCCAGGATCAAATCAGAAACTGGGAGAGCTTCTGTAAATCTGGGACTGTCCCTGGAAAATAGGGAACCTTGAAGGTCCCTTTCATCTGATCTTGCAGGGCCCTTACTATGTTCTGCTCTAAAAGGAGACAATCCTGGTGTCAGAAGCATGCAAGTTTTCATTTCAGAAGCACTGAAGCACAAAGACACTACATGCTGGCTTGCAATGCCTGCTCAAATCACTCTTCTTTTTATTATTATTCTTCTGATCTGGAGGCTGAAAAATGGCAGAGGTGCACTTTTTCCTTTTAGATTTTGAGTTGCCAAAAAAGTTGCCTGGCACATTTTATAAACAGCGAGAAGAATATTACTAGTTTGTTGCTAGAAGACAACTAAGTATTTCCCTTGTGGAGCTAGTAACTTCTTTACTTTGAAGGAAGAATTTGAATGATATCTCCAGGCAGTTAGAGCGAACTTTTTGGCTTGAGATCACTATACAGGGAAATTTCATTCCAGCTCCCCCCCCCCCCCCGCTCCCCCACCACGAACTTTGAAGGAAATAATTGTTCACAGTCAGAAAGTAAAGTTGGAAATCTTGTCAACACTTCTTCTTTTTTAGTCACACCCTTTCCATGGGAAGTTGCGTGTTGGCTACGGTGTTATTTTTTTAAAATTTTATTTTAGCAGTACAATTTATGCCAGTTGTGGTGTGCCCTTTTATTATCCCGCGGCGACCTCTCAGCAGTAGCTCATGCCTTTGTAACCACAAAGGATTGATTACTATAATTCCCTCCTAGCAGGAGTCACAAACTCGGCATCTAAATTGCCTTCTGCTTATTCCAATGGCTGTAGCCCATTTCTCCGCTGATGAGGATAGGATCAACCATAATTATATTTCATCTTCCTGGCCCACACGAGAATTTATTTGAAAAACATTCTGCTTTGTTTCTTTGGTGTGTCCCCATTTTGACTGTCTGCAGACTGTTTTCCCCCTGATTGTTTTTCTGCATGACAAAGAGAGAGAGAGAGAGAGAGAGAGAGAGGAACTAAAATGATTGTTGAGAACGTCATTTAAATTTAACAGTTGAACAGAAAGTAAGGTCTGATTCCAAGTATTTCAAAATCAGTGGGACTGGGCTGGCTGCAATTTTGGAATGCCAAAAGTGAATGTTGTTCTTGTAGCTAAGTCTACATCCAAAGCCTAAGTATGCCTAATTGCATTTTCACATATTCATCTGCTCATATCCGAGTCTCTCTCTTATTCTTTCCCTCCCTTTCCTCTGATATCTCTCCTTACTATTGAAATTCAGGTTGTAAGCTTCTTGGGCAGGAGACTGGGGTGGCGGCCTTGCTTTGCACATGTGACATATGATGGCATTTCATCATAACCTTAACTCACAAAACAGCATGGGATGTTACGATTGTTGCTTCCTATAGCAATTCGATGCTTTGCTCTGCTGAAGTACCGCGGCGTCCTTCCATACAAGACTTATCCAAGACTGGTGAAGTCTCACCTTCTTTTGTGATCTTGTCCTCGTTGAAGGAAGGGTTGTTGCAAAGAATCATTTGGCTGCTCTGAGTGTCAGAAGGCTACAGCTTACCAATAAACTTCTAAGGCAAAGCTTTTGAGGTGCATCGATAATTCACATTCACTTTGCCTACTCCAGACTTGGTAACAGGGGTGCCAAATTTTGGGGAGGGCAGGTAACCCTCACCCTCCATAATAGATCACAGCACACGCACACTATTTGAATGGCAATGGCCATTAACTTTGGGGGCCTTCAGGCTCTACCAATATTTTAGAGGGGGTGTGAAGGTATTTTGGCTCCTAAGAGTTGGCGCCTCTGCTTGGTAGTACTCAACATACAATTGCTACAACAGGCAGAAAAACCCAGGGATGGAAAGAAGAAAGAGCCCCATTGAATGAAGAATAGGTAATGAAGTTGATGGACTATGTGGAAATGGCAAGGCTGACCAGGAAGATCAGGCACCAAGAGGATAATAAATCCAACAAAGAATGGCATAACTTTATAGAATATATTAAAGAACCCTGTAAACATTTAAAAACCGTTAGCAGGATTGACATAGCACTTGTGTGTTTTTTTAAAAAAATTAAAATAAACTTTATTAAGATTTAGATTAAAATACATTCCATACATACTCGAAGACCACAGTCATGCCAAACAAACACAAATTCATATATGAATCATATATAAATCATAATATACAAAAATCATATATAAATCATAATGTACAAAATCATATAAATCATATAGTAATAAAAAAGAGAAAAAATACTACTAATAAAAAACTGTGGCTTTCATCTCCAAATAATAATAGTTAAAGCAATCATGATGTGTTGAAAGTAATGATAAACATAATATTCCAAAGCATGAAGAAAAAGAGAGAAAGAGAAAAAAAAGAAAGAGAAAACATACATTTATCTCGTCATTCGCGTCCAAAAACAACCAATAACAGTATCCTCTAAATTCATCAAAAAACTCGATCTCGTACCTATATTTCTCCCACTAAAGACTCCCACTTATCTCTATTCTCAGATTTCTTTAAATATTATTTCCTATTACTGCGTTCCCAATTAAATATAATTAAATAAGTATCCCCGATAATCATCAAATAAAGTATAACCTCAATTGACATTTAGCACTTGTAATTTAGATGCAGTTAAAAAAAAGAAGATATGGATTTTAGAAGCCAAGGGAGGGGGGAGTCTGGGGGTTCAGGGAACCCCATAAAGGCTACTGATATGAATTATGGTTTAATGTAAACATATGTGTGTGTGTGTGTGTGTGTAAAGATGCTTTTTAAAGTGAAAGAATGGAGTCTCACAAAGACCCCTCAGCAATGTTTTTTCTTCAGGGGGTTATTCAAGGGTATGCAGTACTGGTACCTCTTTTTTGTTTTGTTAAAAAGTGTGGCACTTATTGTAACAACTTAATGGTGAGTACCGGCACCTATTTTTCTAGAAAAAAAGCACTGCCCCTCAAAAGTCAGATAGCAAAAACCCCACTGAGATTTCATCTCCCCTTTGATTGTTTTTGAATTTGGGGAGATGAACTGATGGAGAAAGATTGAAAAGAAAGTGTGGGAGAAATTTCCACCACAGTGCTAATTTTAAATATTTGCTTCTGTTTGTTAATATTTTGCTGCTTTGTTGTTGTCATTGTTGTTATTATCATCATCATCATTATTATTATTTTATGATGGTTTGTTTTAATTGTTAGCCACTCAGAGAACGCTTTGAGATTTACATATGTAAAATAAACTAAGAAATGAATGAAATAAAATTGTTGACCGCGCCACAAATATGTCTCTTTGAGATCCCACCCCAAATAAAAATGACCAATCAACACTCCTTTGGAAACATTGCAGACACCCTTTCCTAACAGTGCCTTAGTTAAACTGAAGCGAAAACAGATTCTGCTCTCAGCAGTGCTCAGAAGGTGCCGATATAGAGGGCTCCTTGGATAAGTGCATCTTGCAACAAGCAGTGTTTTTTCATGCATGTGCACAGAAACATTTATTTTTGTTTCCATCAGCAGGACGTTTGGCAGCCTGAAAGAGTGGTCTCATATTATTTTTCTTTTACTTTTTCCAAAGATGTCTGAAAGAAAAGATTTCCTTGTAGTATGATTTCTAACTTGAAGCAGTTTGACAGAGAAAAGAATTCCTGGACCGGAGGGATGGGGACAAGAAAGCAAGCATTCTTTATGCCACAAAACTAGCCTCACCGAACCTGGTTCCTTCCAGATGTTTTGGACCACAACACCAGCTGTGCTGGCTGGGGCAGGCGGCAATTGAGCTCCAAAACATCTGGACGGCACCAGGTTGCATTCATTGACAAAGGTTGCATTGAACTGTCTTAAACCTTGGCTACGCTATCTTTTTTGCTTTCATTTCATCCTTTGATTCTTTCTCTTTCCTGAAGTAATTGTGTTTTACAAGAATTCAACATTTTCTTTGCTGTCCATCTGTCTGTCTGTCTGTCTGTCTGTCTATCTGTCTGTCTATCTGTTTGACATCCACTTAAGTGTCCACTTGGAAGCTAAAAACTGGATGGGTTTCTCAGGGTAAGAGATGGTCCATTACTGATGGCTGGCTCCCGATTAAGCCCCTAGCTCCACCCAAACTGCCAAAACTACCTTGGGTGAGGACTGATCAAGGATGTATCCCCCTTGTTGCCAGGGACATTGCTTGAGATAGACTTTTTCAAAAAAAAACCTAAAATTTGTTCATTCATGTTCGATCACTGGTGGGTAACCTTTGGCTCAATGTCTGGGCTGAGAGAGAGAGACAGACAGACAGAGAGAGAGAGAGGAGGGAGGGAGGGAACAAAAGGACAAGGGAGAGATGGGGTAAGGGCAGGGAAATGAAAGGGAGAAAGAATGGATGGATGGGAGGGAGGAACAGATAAGGGATGCACTACACACCCTTTTTTGGCTCCACAAATAAGTGCCCCCAGATTTCAAGTGCCTCTTTCAAGGCAATATGCCCCCCTATCCCAAATTGGTTGATATCGCAACCCCACAGGCAGTCGTGTAGATAGACATAAAGCTGAGAACAGAATTGATTCTAGTAGAAGGTGTCAGGGAATGGTCTGGATCTGAAGACTGGGGAATGCAGTCACAGGCAGATCAGCTTCTCTCAGATGAGGATGGGGAGTATTCACACACCCCGCCGCCTCCAGCGTTTTCAGAAGCAGAGAGACAGGCAGACACAGATACAGAAGCTGAACAGGTTAGGGAGGAGCTACCCAACTACGAGATAATGACAAGATATCCACAAGGGAGGGGGCAGTTGGGAGACACGTCAATTGAGAGTGTGGGGGGAACCCCCCCTCCGCATGGACTCAGGGGTCCAAAAGTATCATAGAACAAAGGAGGCGAGAGGGGGGGGACTTCTTGTTGGCACACTCCTTGCTGCGGAAGTAGGAAGTCAGATTCAGAGTAGGCAACTGCCCTCCTTGCGGAGAGCTGTGCATTTTGTGACCACAACATGAAACTGTAATAAAAGGACTATGAATCAATCAACTACTCGTTGATTCTTGCCTGTGAAGTTACCGAAGGGAGGGGAGGACTCTCTGAGCTTGACAGAAGGGAAGGGAGGAGCTCACACTCTCACCAACTACAGGTTTCCTTTTCCCAAGCTGTCATTTCCGGGGCACTTAAGTGCCCTCTGTGCCAAAAAGTGATCTGGGAGAAGAGAGGAAGGGAGGGGGATTTAGTTCAGATTGTATGCCTTGATTTTCCACCAAAGCCAAAGGTTGGGGTTTGGGACTCAAAGACAGCTCTCTCTCAGACCAACCCTCCTCTCTAGCAATCCTTTCCGGTGCCCCTGAGGTTGGTTCAAGAACTGCAACTAGTGCAAAATATAGCGGCTTGACTGAGGTGCAATATTGCCACCATATGATGCTGCTGAAAGAATTGCACTAGCTGCCAACTAGCTACCAGGCTAAATTCAAGGGGTTGTACTGGTATAGAAAGCCCTTCCAGTAGTGGTTGATGAGGCAGGGCAGGTAAAGAGGTGTTGCTCACCTGTCTTCTGAACACAGCATGGGACTCAACTACATTACCTGGGTCTAGTTACAGGTGAAGATGAATCAGCGTACAGGGGGAAGGTTCAAAAAGTATCTACATGGTGCCTAGAGAATAACTTGCACCTAAATATTAGCAAGACAAAGGAGATGGTGCTGGACTTTGGGGGGACGAGAGGGGAACCTGCCCCGTTGTATATTGGGATGTGTTTGTGTGTGGAGAGAGTCTCTTCCATTAAATTCCTGGGAATTTACCTTAGTGAGGACCTCACTTGGGAAAAACAATATAACTCAGGTGGTTAGGAAGGCCCAAGAGAGACTCCATTTCCTCAGGGTCTTGTAAAAGAACAATGTTAAAGAACAATTGGTGACCTCCTTCTACCGGTCCACAATAGAAAGTGTCCTCTCATATTGTATCACAGTGTGGTACGTCGGCTTGACAGCCATGGAGAAAGTCTTTACAGAGGGTGGTGAACACAGCATATGATCTCATGGGCTGTCCCCTGAGCCCGCTAGATGACATCGCAAGGGATCGATGCCTTAGGAGAGCGTGAAAAATTCTCAGGGACAATTCACACCCCGGCCAGCACCTCTTTAATCTTCTACCCTCGGGCAGGAGATATAGAAGTATAATCGGTTGTACCAACAGGCTAAAAAACAGTTTCTATCCATGGGCTGTTAGGCTGCCGAACAGAAAATAATATAGGGCAACTGACTTTTGGGGTTGGTGTGTTGTGCGACAAGCACACAGAGTACATTGAGATTGAGTGTTTTTTTGGGGGGGGGAGGCTAGGTTAATTTCATTGTACACAGGTTTTACATTGACAATAAGGGTATTATTAGTAGTAATAGTCAAATAACAATGTTTTGAACGCGTTATAAACATGCAACACCAGATGGTGCCCAAGACATTTTGGCACTTTAGGCGAACCAGAAAGGGGTGCCCCTCCCTTCCAATGAAGGAAGCGTGAGTGAAGTTCTATACAAGGAGCAACTGGGGAATAAAGATACAAATCTTGATTGGCCATCCCTGTGGATCCTGCCACCTGAGGCGGTCACCTCACCTTGCCTCATGGGTGGGTCGGTGCTGCCAGTAGTGATGCTCAGTGTTTGGAAGCCAAGTGAGCAATGATACCCTACCAACCACTACTAAGCCTACACCGCTTGGGACCAGTATACCTGAAAGATGGTCCACCTCTTCTATTCCAACCTGTCACTGATCTCTGCAGGAGAGGGCCTTGTGGCGTTGCACCTCTAGGGGTCTAGAAAGAGTTAAGTTGCCAGGGAGGTAAACGGCCAATGGGAGCTCTCCAGGCAGAAGCAGGGGTATATAAGGAGAAGCAGGCAGACAGGAGGAGATCAAGGAGTTGAGTTGAGGTGGATTTGATGAGAGAGGTAGAGAGGATTTTGAAATAGAGGGTTAGAGAAGCTAGAGAGGTGAGCAGTGGGGCAGAATCTATAAGAGTTAAGAAGAGAATTTCAGTCAGGGAGGACAAGGGGGGAACTAGACTAAAGTTTAAGCTTAAAGTAAACATAATTGAGAAACCAATAAGAATTGATATGCTTGTAAGATCTTTGCATTAAACTTAATTGTTTTGTTCACTGTTCATCTGACTGAGTTCAAATCAATCGTGTACCAGTACACAGATATACTGGTTGGTGGCAGCAAAGGGAAGAAATAGGCGAGGGAGGAATTGGGTCAATAGACCGTCAAACGTCCGGGGACCCTTTACCGGTGTAACTCGCCACAGGCCTCGTACAAACACCACCTCATTAGGACATTATTTCCATACAATGCAGGAACCAGGCCTTTAGTCTGGATGCACCTACCGTAAGATCTCCCTCCCATTAGATGCCAACCCTGTTATCTCTCCAGAGCGTGTTGAAGACTTTATGCTCCCAACAAGCTTTTTAAGTAGAGATGTTCATTCTGACATGTATTGGACTTGGGAATTTTTTTATTGGTCATTTTTAAAATTGCTTAAGCATTTGGGGTTGGTTTCATGAGAAGCGATTCATAAGCAACTCAATAATAAAGTAAAGGACGGCCAGGCAAAGGACTCTGGTCTTAATTCCTTTATGTAGTCTTCCTTCCTCGAGGGCCCCAATGTGCATAACGTGAATTGTGACCTCTCAGAAGGTCAAACGTGTTTGTTAGAATTATCTTAAAGACGTTTCACTCTGTAAACATGATCCTGCAAAATTGGTCCTGCGATGAAGAATCGATGCTTTGTGCAGGGGGAGAACCTTTGAGCTCCGCAAAACCAGGGTTCGCTCGCAAGGTTCCTTTTTTGTTTGTCGTTATAGCAAAACAGCATTTGCTATGTGCGCGCTTGCTGTTTAAAAATATGTTTGTTTAATCTAGCCATTAAGGAGTCTCCGGGGCCCCAGCTTCTGCTTCACTGCTGCTGGGATGCTTGGTCAAGCCTTAAAAACTTTATAGTTTCTGGCACAGCCCTGGAACAGAAGCTTTGATGCTTGGGATTCCTGCCTGCGCAGAGCGAATATAATTTTTTATCAGTACAGTAAATGTTTGTCATTTAGAATGTCAATAGCTACCTTATAAAAGAAAGAAAGGAAAGGGGAAAGACTTTTACAGGCCATGGTCTTGGGAGGCTTGGATCATGAGGAGGCAGAAGTGCAATAACTCTGCATTAGGTCACCCATTCAGATCCAGTCTGATGTCACTCTGGCCTTCTAAGAGTTATGTGCAAACATGCTGTACGTTGAAGGAAAACTATATGAAAATGATGTATTGTTGACTTCCGGTTTGCCGCGGTTTTCCTTCAGACGTGCACCTCTTGAGCTCCGAGGGAAAGAAGGGGGCTGCAAGGCTTCACAAACCCCCAAAAGGCTCTGGAGGGTATGCAGAAGGTATCCTGGGAAGATTGGGTGCAGCGCAGAGAGAGGACCTCAAACCAGCCTGTGAGGTGAAGTGAGGAGATCTTTGAGGTACAGTGGTACCTCTACTTACGAATTTAATGCGTTCCGAATGCACATTTGTAAGTCGAAAAAAAATGCAAGTCGAATCCCATAGGAATGCATTGGGAGAAAAAATTCGTAAGTCGAAGCAACCCTATCTAAAAATTCGTAAGTAGAAAAAATCCTAGCTAAACCACGCCCAAGATGGCGGACGGTGCTCCATTCGTAAGTAGAGTTATTTGTAAGTAGAGGTACCACTGTACTAGATTCCCCCCCCAAAAAAGCAGGTGAGATTTTTTTAAAAAAGGGTGTATTGTTGGTATTTAACACCTACAAAATTAGCAAAAAAATGTATAGAACTGCTTCAAATGTATGCTGGAATTGTAAGGAGAAGGAAGGCACATTCTTCCACATGTGGTGAACGTGCAAAATAACAAAAGCATTCTGGGAAATGATATGTAATGAGTTGGAAAAAATGTTTAAAATGACGTTTGTGGAAAAACCAGAACTTTTTTTTACTAGGAATTATAGATCCAGAAATACCAAAGGAGCAGAAAAGATTATTTATGTACGCGACGACAACAGTGCAGATGTTACTGGCCCAGAGATGGAAAGGAGACAAAGTCCTGACCAGAGAGGAATGGTTAATAAAGATGATTGACTACACCGAAATAGCGAAAATGACCGGGAAAATCAGAAACCAAGAAGATAAGAAACTTTAATAAGGAATGGGGGGAAATTACAATTAACCTAAGAGAACACTGTAAACAACTAAAAACTTTGGCAGGATTATAGCAACACTTGTAATGTATTTTTAAAAAATTAAGGTAAAAATTGGTTGTTAAGAAAAATCGAGAAATTATATGATGCAGTAGGAAAAGTTTGATAATGGAAACCATTATGATTATGATTATTGTTGTTTTAAAATGTATGTTGTAAAATTGAAAAAATAAATAAAAAAGAGTTGTGTGCAAACAGGCTCTCACAGGGGCGCCAACTTGCCCCCCCACATTGAGGGGGCGTGGCCATGTGATGTGTCATGTGATGCTGCCGGGCTTGTGCCGGGCAGGAGTGGGATGGGCAGAGAGCAATACTTGCTCTTGCTATTCCCAGGCGTCGCCTGTCTCCTGGGTTGCCAGGCAGAGGCTGGGGCTGAGGCGCACAGAGGGTACCCACTGGAAGTGGCAGCCCCCTCAGTATTGGGGGGATGCATACCCCTGCCCCCAAATATTGGAGGGGCTGGAGCCCCTTGCACCCCATATACCCGCCACCCCCGGGCTCTCAAAATTCTCTACCCTATTTGTGGGTACCTGATTATTAGGGGGATTGGTCATTTCATCAGATTTCTCCACTGGGAGGAGAAATTCTCCAGCAGTTTTTCAGAGGTGGGGCTTACCAGTACTCTTGGCAGTAGAACAGCTCCTTCCTTTCTCCCTCATAATAATAATAATAATAATAATAATAATAATAATAATAATAATAAAATATTACATTTCTATACCACCCTTCACCCAAGGCTCACATGATGGTTTACAGTATAAAAACAAAATAATTTCAGACCCTTTTCCCCCCAGGGACAGTCCCAGATTTACTCAAAGGGAAAGTTCTTTTCATTGTGGCCTCAGGGTAGTAGAATGAGCTTCTCTAGAGATGTGTTGGTGGCACATCTGCTAACTTCTGGTAGTGGCCAGGGATGGAGTAGATGCAATAGGAAACTGTAAGACCTGCCTTTCTACATTAGCTTTTTTGTGAACAGAGTTGCTTTTTAAAGCTCACCTGTGCTATTTTTTTTAAAAAAAGAGAAAAAGTAGGTCCTACAAAGCCTAAAATCTGCCCATGCTTAAATTATTTTGCAGCCACAGCCTGCTCCCACCCATTAGGCTGCAAAGCTTTCAATGCAGAGACCCACTAACCAGGCAAACATAATCTCTGGTACCGTACCTCTCATTTCGGAAATTAAGTACTGGAAACTCAAAAGACATAGCGTAAATGCATCCTAGGAACATTGTACAAATATTTGCTAAGCAGTCAGCGGTTAGGCTGGCCAAAGTCAGATGAACAACAGGACCTCTGCTCAGAAAGAGTCCTATCCCAAACTCATCTGTCTGTCCTTCTCCCGTCTCTCGTATAATTGCAGATACGAATTCTCCTGATAGATAAATAAATGTTGCAATGCTTAAACTGCAATGGAGATGAATATGGGGGACCCACCAAGTTGCTTCAACTTGCTAATCAGCCACTATCAGCAAATTTCAGCTTGAAGGAGGTTTATATGGAAGCAAGGAATGTGGCCAAAGACTTGTTGATACTTACTTGTAAGGCACTTACTGGTGTCACTAGTATTATTCGTATTTTAAAGGGCACTTAAAAATTGTTCAGTCTCAGTGACAGCGGTGTTAGAGCATGTACAGACTTTCCCCAGAAGTGGCAGAGAAATTCAATTAAGTTCCCCTTTAAAGGCAAACCTACATAATTTGCAGTTTCCAAAACAATACGAGAACTGGGGGAGGGGGGTCAACCTTTGAAATGTGCATTTCTTAAAATTTTAAAATTCTTAATCTCAGGGTCATGGGTCCGAGCTCCACATTGGGCAAAAGATTCCCACATTTGCAGGGGGTTGGAATAGATGAATCTTGCGCTCCCTTCCAACTCTACAATTCTATGATTCTAATTCTCTTCTAAAAAAACATTTACAAAATTTGGGGAAGAAACATAGCTGCCAAGTTTTCCCTTTTCTCGCAAGGAAGCCTATTCAGCATAAGGGAAAATCCCTTAAAAAAAGGGATAACTTGGCAGCTATGGGGAGAAATCTGCATGTTTGGCTGTGGAAAAGCATGCAAAAATGCATTGAAATAGGGGTACTTGCTGGCAGAAATGTGTGCATTAGTCAAAGCTGCATATAAAATGTGTTTCTGGGGGAGGAATTGACACTAAAATGATGACAGATTTCATAAGGATTTTTTTAAAAAAATAATAATCACAAATTGCTGCAAGATGTGGAGAACCTAAGAATTGCCATATTAGGTCTTGCAAAGGGAGAAGTGTTGTCAGTGTGCGGTTCTCAAAGTTGAGTCTTGCATTCAGCACATAAGGCTGTACTTGCTGTTCCCAATGCGGTATTGAGGATTATGGTTCGGGGGTGCCAACTTGAATGAAATATTGTGGGGGCTCAGGTAAGCCCCGCTGTGCACAATCAATCACATGACACAGTGTCCAGGGCAGCTGTCTACCAGCTCCATCTGGTACGCAGGCTGAGATCCTACCTGCCTGCAGACTGTCTCACCAGAGTGGTGCATGTTCTGGTTATCTCCCGCTTGGACTACTGCAATGTGCTCTACATGGAGCTACCTTTTTGAAGGTGACCCAGAAACCACAACTAATCCAGAATGTGACAGATAGATTGGTGACTGGGAGCGGCCGCCGAGACCACATAACACCGGTCCTGAAAGACCTACATTGGCTCCTAGTACGTTTCTGAGCACAATTCAAAATGTTGGTGCTGACCTTTAAATCCCTAAATGGCCTCAGTCCTGTATACCTGAAGGAGTGTCTCCACCCCCATCATTTAGCCCGGACACTGAGGTCCAGCTCCGAGGGCCTTCTGCCAGTTCCCTCCCTGCGAGAAGTGAGGTTACAGGGAACCAGGCAGAGGACCTTCCTGGTAGCGGCACCCACCCTGTGGAACGCCCTCCTGTCAGATGTCAAGGAAATAAAAAAACTATCAGACTTTAGAAGACATCTGAAGGCAACCCTGTTTAGGGAAGGTTTTTTTGTAATTGTTTTTATTGATTTTCATATTATATATTTATACATTCTTACAATACATTCTTACAATATTAGTAACCTAAAACTCTCAGGATTACCACTTCCCTTAGGGAAGTTTTTAATGTTTGATGTTTTATCGTGTTTTTAATATTCTATTAAGGGACCCAGGTGGCGCTGTGGGTTAAACCACTGAGCCTAGGGCTTGCTGATCAGAAGGTCGGCGGTTCGAATCCCTGTGACGGGGTGAGCTCCTGTTGCTTGGTCCCAGCTCCTGCCAACCTAGCAGTTCGAAAGCACGTCAAAATGCAAGTAGATAAATAGGAACCGCTACAGCGGGAAGGTAAACGGCGTTTCCATGTGCTGCTCTGGTTTGCCAGAAGCGGCTTTGTCATGCTGGCCACATGACCTGGAAGCTATACGCCGGCTCCCTCGGCCAATAATGCAAGATGAGCGCGCAACCCCAGAGTCGGTCACGACTGGACCTAATGGTCAGGGGTCCCTTTACCTTTACCTTAATATTCTATTGGGAGCCACCCAGAGGGGCTGGGGAAACCCAACCAGATAGGTGGGGTATAAATTAATTAAATAAATAATTAAATAATAATTACTACTACTACTACAACAGTGCACATACACTCTTTGAATGACAATGCGCATCAACTTTGTGGGGGCCCGCCCCCCTCAAATATTTTATTGTAGGGGCCAAATCCCCCACAGCCCCTAGGAATTGTCTCCTATGTTATGGGTTATGTATGTAATAGCAGTAGCCTGCTTGTTTTGGGGTGTTGGAATACAGCTCTCTTCCTTTTTCTTCTGGAAGCTCAGACTAATCCTGCAATCCTAAGCATGTCTACCCAGAATAAGCCCCACTGGTTTCACTGGGGTTTACTATCCGGTAAGTGGTGGCGCTGTGGTTAAACCACTGAGCCTAAGGCTTGCTGATCAGAAGGTTGGCGGTTCGAATCCCTGTGACGGGGTGAGCTCCTGTTGCTTGGTCCCAGCTCCTGCCAACCTAGCAGTTCGAAAGCACGTCAAAGTGCAAGTAGATAAATAGGAACCGCTACAGCGGGAAGGTAAACGGCGTTTCCATGTGCTGCTCTGGTTCTCCAGAAGCAGCTTTGTCATGCTGGCCACATGACCTGGAAGCTGTACGCCAGCTCCCTCAGCCAATAACGCGAGATGAGCGCGCAACCCCAGAGTCGGTCACGACTGGACCTAATGGTCAGGGGTCCCTTTACCTTTACCTTTAAGTGGGGTTAGGGTCTATGCCCCTAGGTGCCCACTATTAAGTGGTTAATAGCTGGCAGAGTCACCCCTGAATCAGGACTGGCATAGTAATTAAAATTTAAGTCCTCATGTTATTTATTTAAGATTTCATGATATTTACTCATCTTCTTCAAATAATGTAGAAGGTGGGGTTTTTTTGTCAACAGGAAGGATTTATAGACTTTTGTCTATAAATGTCTTATGGTGGTTCTTGCTGGTTGAATTTTAACTTCAAAAGTGCAATTTGTCTTCCTGTACAGCAGCTGAGGAGCACCGGATCTCTCCACCGCAAGGAGATTGCTTTGGGTTCTTCTTGAGTATAGTCAACTGCGAGGTTTCACAGCACTTATCAAGTATACTAATAAAGCTCTCAGTAGCAGTCATTGCACTAGTTTATTGAATTGCCTATATACATAAATGGCCCAACCCCTTTCCTCCCTAGCGCTATATATCTTTCCCCACAAGGCAGTACCGTGTTTCCCCTATTTTAAGACGTAGTCATTTTATAAGACGTAGCAGGATTTTTACACTTTTGCGGAATTAAGCCATACCCCGAAAATAAGCCATACCCCGAGCCACCTGGAACTGGTTGCTGCTGTTGCTGCTGCTGAAGCGCCGTGCAGCTCTCTATCCGTCCTCGCCCTCAACTGCTAATTTCTCACACGGGCGGGGGGGGGAGAAGCAGGAGGAGGCACAAGCACCGCGCGCTCGGCCCTCTTTCGGCGTCGCCAGGCGAGCCGCGCTGGGAGCCTCCCCACTCTTCCCAGAACTTTTTTACACTCGAGCGCCCGGACGGGGAAACCCCTCGGTGTCGGGAGCCCTGCTGGCCCCTTCCGCGCTGCCGGAATGTTGTGGGGCCGCATGGCCCGAAGCAGAGCAGCGGCGGGTGACAAGCGGCGGCAGGAGCCGCGCCGCCGAAACGTTCTGGGGCCGGATGGCCCAAGGCAGAGCAGCGGCCGGAGGTGACTGACGGCGGCGGGAGCCCTGCTGGCCCCTTCCGCGCTGCCAGAACTTTGTGGGCTGCATGGTCCACGGCAGAGCGGCGGCCGGAGGTCCGCTGGCCCTTCCGCGCCGCCGGGGCGACTGACGGCAGCGGGAGCCGCGCTGCCGGAACGTTGTGGGCTGCATGGCCCAAGGCAGAGGGGCGGCGGGGCGACTGACGGCGGCGGGAGCCCTGCTGGCCCCTTCCGCGCCGCCAGAACATTGTGGGCTGCATGGCCCACGGCAGAGCGGCGGCCGGAGGTCCGCTGGCCCTTCCGCGCCGCCGGGGCGACTGACGGCAGCGGGAGCCGCGCTGCCGGAACGTTGTGGGCTGCATGGCCCAAGGCAGAGGGGCGGCGGGGCGACTGATGGTGGCGGGAGCCCTGCTGGCCCCTTCCGCCTTCCGTGAGCAACAAAAAGAAAGCGAGCCAGCCAGCCAAGAGCTTGCGATCGCTCCTCCAGACCACTCCGCCGAGAGCCTCCGGCCTCTCGAGCGGCGATGCTCGGGCACCCAAATGGGAAGAAAGACCCCCCCTCACCAGATTCTGAGCGCTCCCTGCTCCCCGACGGATCGGGCAAAACCTGGCGCGCAGCGCAGGCGCGGGACGGAAGGCGCGATCCAGCCATTTAAAGCTGTGGCCGCCGCTGCTTTTTAGCCCCCTCCAGCTGTTTGCCAGTTTTCTGCGTCTTTTTTGTGGTGTGTGAGGAGCGCTGCCATAAGGCTGCGCTCCGGCCACCTTTCTAACCTCCCCCCCCCAGTTGTTTGGTAGCTTTTGTGGCGCATGAGGAGTGCTGCCATTGGGACGCGCTCCGAACTTTTTTCTACCCCCCCCCCCAGCGGTCTGGCCGGCTTCTCCTGCCTTCGCAGAGTGCTGCCAGCCCAGCAGCAGCAACGCCGGTCGCGGCAGGAGGAGGCAGGAACCATACTAAGACACCCCCCGAAAATAAGCCATAGGCTTATTTTCTTGAGTAAAAAAATTATAAGACGGTGTCTTAAAATGTGGGAAACACGGTATATAGTCTGCCGACTACACTGATTGAACAGGAAATTCATATGACATCCATCTTTTCATATATATTTTCTCTTTAAGAAGACAGCTTCTTGTTTTCTCTTTACTGTAATTGTGTGTATGGTGACTTAATTAGCTGTGAATGTTTGTACATCTCCAGACTGTACAAGTGTCCTTATTTTCCAGGGACAACTCCCAAATTTGCAGAACCCGTCCCGGTTTCTGATTTGATCCCAGAATGTCCCGCTTTTCCATAGGACATCCCTTTTTTCATCGGAAAAATGTTGGAAGGTATGGAGTTATGCAAACCCCGAGCCATCTGAAGGCAGCCTTGTATAGAGAGTTTTTTTAAAAAAAATGTTTAATGTTTTGTTATGTTTTGTTATATATGTTGGAGGCTGCCCAGAGTGCCCCTGGGGCAACCCAGTCAGATGGGCTGGGTATAAACAGTAGAATTATTATTATTATTATTATTATTATTATTATTATTATTATTATTATTTTATGGAATAGGATGTCCCTATTTTCACCTGAGAAATGTTGGAGAGTATACATCCCTCTTAGCCTGTTAATTAAAGGCCTGATCCAGCCAAAGATAAGCATTGTAGGCTACAATCCTCCCTACCTGGGAGTAAACTCCATTGAGCTCAATGGGACTTACTTCTCAATAGACATTTGTAGGATTGGGATGGTAAAAAATCCCATTCACTGTAGTGGGAGAATTAAGCACTTGCCTACATCCTTTCCACTGGAATCAGAGAAACTTAAAAGTGTTTAACTTGATTGTGTCCATGGGTGTTTTTTTTTTTTTTTTAGCAGAATGACATGTGCATGATTTGCTTTTGATAAGAGGAGGCTAGGTCTTTTGGTTGCCAGAATTAGAAGCCTTTAATAATAGCAGGAGTCATGTGTCTCACAAAGCCTTATGTGCTAATGGTGGAAACTGACATAAAATGTGGGATTTATAATGCTGAATTAGCCCTGTGAAACAGTCCTGTACCTTTCATAAAGGGTCCAAAGAGCAATTATTACGGGTGTTTGACTGGCACCGTAAAGTCGTTAGTTCAATCATCATTGACCAATTACTGCTTTTATTATATTTCCCTTTTCTTTTTATGATGAGAGAGTGGCATTTTTCCCACAATCAGTCCTTGAGCACAAAGACAATAACAATTAAAAAGAAATATTTAAAATCCTAGTTTTATCTGCACAAAGGGATCTATCCATCACTATAAAGATCAGCTTTGCGTGCAGTTGCTTCTCCATAAAATATTCTCAAACTATCTACTTTTTTACGCAAAGTTTTTTTTTCCTTTTTGGATGGGGGCGGGACTGGCATTATCTGGTTTTCTTTGTGTTTCTCAAGGGAAAGTAGCATTCTACTTGGTTAAAAATACTGCAGCTCCTGGTGGCCTCAAATCTGTAGAAACGCTGCGTTGTTTACAGAGATTTGTGCATGAGAAGGTTACATATGACACTGATTATGGTCCCGATAAGAATGGTTGTGATGAACACTGGGGACGTATTTGGGTGCTGTTCAATATTAGCAGCCAAAAGAAATAGAAGCACGTGATGAAAACAATTTTATACTATAATAAGAACAATTTATATCCTAATATATACATACGTACAGAGAGAAAGAGAGAGAGATTTAGGAAGAGAGGTGGACTTGTTAAAGCATTACTACTTAGTTGCAACCCAATCATTCCTAAAGGCATGTGTAAATTGGAAGTAGACAGGCCATACCTGCCAAGTTGCTGTTGGAGAAATAAGGGACCGGGCCGGAAGTAGCAGGCCGGAAGTAGAGCTGCCGCCATTTTGGAACTGGGCGGAGCATGCTCAGAAGCGACTTTTGATACTGCTTTGCCCAGTTCCAAAATGGCCGCCGCGCCAGAAGTCACACTGCAGCCATTTTGGAAGTGGGCAGAGCAGCATCAAAAGTCGCTTCTGAGCATGCTCCGCCCAGTTCCAAAATGGCCACCGCGCCAGAATAAACCAGGGAAAAACAAAAAAATTCCGTTTTTTCAGCTAGGGACAGCTGGAAAAACGGGGATTTCCCGGGGAACACGGGAGACTTGGCAGTTATGAGACAGGCTTTTGAGCACGTATCCTTAGCTAGATTAGGAACCTTTTGTGCAAATGAATGCCCCAACCTCGTGTTTCCAAAAGAGAAATGGTGGGAATGGACCAGGAAGGCAGTTCAGAAGTTCAGAAGAACTACGTCTCTTTCCCTGAGCGCCTGAGCTGAAGGAACATCTTCCATTCTTTATCGCTCACTGCAATAGCCTTTATCTTCTTCTCTGGAAGAGGAAGGAGGAGAGGAATACGAGCAGTTTAGTATCCACTGAAAAACAGTGCGAGTGGTACAGTTGTGTGTAAGGTATTCTATTGTATTGTATTTAATGTGGCAGAGGACTGGCGCAACTTGAAGAGGCAGGTGTTAATTACCTTTGCATCAGTAAGGACGTAGGGTAAAGCTCATAGGCTTAAGTGAGAAGATAAGTATGGAAGTCCATAGAAAGAAAATTCCCCACCTCATATCATTGTTAGAAGGCTCCCGTAGCTTTCTGGGGCTCAACTGGGAGGAGGGCTTCTGTCAACTTAAATAAGTGAACTTGGTAGCCAAGTCATGGGGCTAAAGAATCTCATCGGTAGAAGGACTTCCATTGTGCAACTTGGCCCCCTCAGAATTGGTAATGGGGGCTCTGGGGAACCCCCAGATCAGCACGTGGGTGGAACAGAGGCGGCTATAGTGTGAAATTGACTTCCTCCCAATTCTTTTTAATCAGCATATCCAATATATCCTCTGTCCAGTATACCTGAAGGAGCGTCTCCACCTCCATCGTTCTGCCCAGACACTGAGGTCCAGCACCGAGGGCCTTCTGGCGGTTCCCTCGTTGCGAGAAGCCAAGTTGCAGGGAACTACCGTGTTTCTCATATTATAAGACACGTCTTATATTTATTTTTTCCTCAAAAAAACACACTATGGCTTATTTTCAAGGGATGTCTTATTTTTTTCCTCCTCCTCCTGCCGCGGCCGGCATTGCTGCTGCACCCATCACTATGTCTTATTTTCGGGGTATGGCTTATATTCCTTGAATGCTTAAAAATCCTGCTATGGCTTATTTTATGGGTATGTCTTAAAATATGAGAAACAGGGTAGGCAGAGGGCCTTCTTGGTGGTGGCGCCTACCCTGTGGAACGCCCTCCCAACAGATGTCAAAAAGGAAAACAACTACCAGACTTTTAGAAGACATCTGAAGGCAGCCCTGTTCAGGGAGGCTTTTAATGTTTAATAGATTATTGTGTTTTATTCTTCTGTTGGAAGCCGCACAGAGTGGCTGGGGAGACCCAGCCAGATGGACGGGGTATAAATAATAAATTATTATTATTATATTCCTACAGGACTTCAAGCTGGTTCTGAAAATTTTAAAGATGTTCGTAGTATGGCACTCACCACCAGATTTTGCACGGTTTCGTCCTGGTGTGATACTAGGGCTCACAGTCAGTTCATACTAGAAAGAGAGGAATCTTTCAATATCGGTCTTTCTCGGTTTCTAATTTTTTCCATACCTAAATTCACTTTGCCACATTTCCACATCATTTAGTGATTTTTATCATTATTTTTCAGAGGGAGGCAGTGGAAGACAGGAGTGCCTGGCGTGCTATGGTCCATGGGGTCACGAAGAGTCGGACACGACTAAACAACTAAACAACAATCATTATTTTTAATAATAAAAAAAATATCCTCATGAAAATTGTCTCGGCATTTTAGTGGATTTTCCTCCTCCTCATCATCATGCAATTTTGACTATACACTGATTTTTTGAAAATTATTTCCCCTGTTCTACTGCATTTTTCCATGTCACTTTTTGTGAATATGCATGCTTTTTATGGACAAACCCCCCTCCCAAACATCCACATTTTTGTAAATATTTTTGTTTGAAGAACTGCCTTGCAAAATTCGGAAAAGTGCAAATTTCTAAGGATAGCTGAATTATTTGCTTCGCATGTTGTTTTGAGAAGTGTGGATGAAGTTGGCCTTGCATTGAAATGCAAATTGAACTGAATCTCTCCGACCTCCCTCACCTGTGCTGGTTGTGAAAATGGCTGCTATGAGCAAGCAGGCCTCTCTGGGCCGCTAGCTTCAGAATCGAATCCACCAAATGCTTGGCACTGCATTTCCCTTTTCAGCAGCTGTTTGCATGTAATTTGCCTGCCACCGACATGACACTTGTTACATTTTAATAGCCCCAAGAATGCTAACTTGTATTGAAAACTGTTTATGTCAAAGTCTCTTTTTTATTGCTTCTGGACCCTCTGCACAAGCCAGGGTCCTTGTCTTTCAAAGAATATAAAGGAGGGTCAAATCCTTGACACTGCTTGAACTGGTGTCATGTCTTAATTGATTTCAAATTCTGTACTGAACAAAAGAAAAAAGTATTGAAGCTGACATTCTTTCACTTAATGATTTCACACATGAAAATGGCTTGTGGGTTTATTTTTCAATAGCATTTTGACTCCTCCCCTCCCTCAACCGTGGAATCCAGGAACAAAACAAATAGTACTTCAAAATGCATATGTTGAAAGTCTCACTTGTTTATTATAAATTGACGACTACTCAGTACATTCTTGAAAGTTCCCAACCCTTCACACAGCAGGTACACATCAGTATTAAAATATAAATCCTCTGCCCAGTTTGGGTTTGGCTTGACATCCTTCTGTCTGATAAACCCTTCACATTCTGTGTTGTAGGATGTGTTGGAAATAAATACGTAACCTCATTTTCTTCTATATATTTATTTTTGTCATTTCTCATAAGCTTGAGAATCTCTCTGATTTCCAATGATTTATTCAGTAAGGCACCATTACTAAGCCTTCCTTGCCCACGTTGCATTTCCTTAAGTGACTGAATCAAAGATAATTTGAGTTCGTATTTCTGTATCAATGGGGGTATTTAAAGAGAGCTTATCTGATTTCCCCCACCAATTAAAGGCTTACATTACTTGTTTATATCCTTCTCCAACCTGACAAGGTCCTCATTTGATTCTGATAGGAACTTAGGCCTTTGTATAGTAATGAGGGCGTCTCTTGTTGCACATTTGTGAGGTAAAATTATATTTCAGGAGTTCCTTTCTCATCTGACAAATGGAGATTGATGGATAAAGGCAGCCCCTGCCACTTTGGTTAAAAAAAAAATAAAGGGTGAAATCTGTATAGTAAATATTTATTTCAGGCAAAATGATGAGGGGAGGGCAATGTACGGTGAGAATGAGAAGCTGTGGGAATAATTTCAGTGCCCATAAAATATTGCTGTTAAGGAGCCCGAAAGTCAGAGGTTAATGTAACAAGAGTTAGTCTAGCCAGAAAGGTCAAGAAATTCTGACCTAGTACGTTCCAAGCTACCTGATGATGCTTAACAGTTTGTGGCAAGAAAAACCTTTTCTGTCCTGTCTTTTCGAAAGCGAAAGGACAAAAGTTGAGGCCAGTGAGGCACTGACTTTGAAAAGCAACAGAGTTCCTTGAAAAAGTTGCCCAGCAGAACAGAGGTCTACTGTATTGGGATGTTAACGCAGTAGTAAGTAAATACAGTGAAAATAGAGATATAAATAAAAACCAGGAAAACAGTAATATAAAAACAGATAATAGCAAATAATGTTTAGAAATAACAGGGTCAGGGAAAGCCAGGGCAAAAAGATATGTCTTTACAAGATATCTTAAGCAGGGGTCCCCCAAACTAAGGCCCAGGGGCCGGATGCGGCCCAATCGCCTTCTAAATCCAGCCCGTGGATGGTCCGGAAATCAGCATGTTTTTACATGAGTAGAATGTGTCCTTTTATTTAAAATGCATCTCTGGGTTATTTGTGGGGCATAGGAATTTGTTCATTTCTTCCCCTTCAAAATATAGTCCGGCCCCGCACAAGGTCTGAGGGACAGTGGAACGGCCCCCGGCTGAAAAAGTTTGCTGAATCCTGATCTAAAGCAACAATGGGTCCTGCTCTTGGCCATTGTTGTTGTTGTTGTTGTTGTTTGAATTTATATACCGCCCTATACCTGGAGGTCTCATTTCCCCACCACTGATACTGTCTTTCACTTCTGTGAGTACTAAAGCAATTTGCAACTGAAGCAACAACAATGCAACAATAAATAATAAAACATATACACAAAACATATACAGTCGTACCTTGGAAGTCGAATGGAATCAGTTCCGGAAGTCTGTTCGACTTCCAAAATGTTCGGAAACCAAAGCGCGGCTTCCGATTGGCTGCAGGAAGCTCCTGCAGCCAATCGGAAGCCGCGGAAGCCACATTGGATATTCAACTTCCAAAAAACGTTTGTAAACCCGAACAGTCACTTCCAGGTTTGTGGTGTTTGGGAGCCAAAACGTCCGAGTACCAAGGCGTTGGGGATCCAAGGTGCGACTGTATATCAACAAAACATATCAGTAAACTAGTTACAGGTAGGTAACCGTGTTGGTCTGAGTCGAAGCAAAATAAAAAAAATTCCTTCAGTAGCACCTTAAACTACCACTATTTTGGTATGAGCTTTCGTGTGCATGCACACTTCATCAGATACACTCATATCTGTATCTGATGAAGTATCTGATGAAGTGTGCATGCACATGAAAGCTCATACCAAAATAAAAAACTTAGTTGGTCTTTAAGGTGCTACTGAAGGATTTTTTTATTTTATATCAGTAAACTATTAGCATCAGTTACTATGAATGGGATGTAGGGATGCAGGCTGAGAATGTGTGAGCAAATCGTGGTTGGCCACTAAAGTATATAGGATTAGCAGTTTCCGCAGTGCCTAAATGTTTTTATGACGGTCCATGGCACATATTGATATCTAGCTCTCTTTCTATGTAGCTGCCTTACATGACGGTGCAATGTCACATTCTGCTTCTGTATTGGGCTGCCAAACATCCCTTGTCCTAAGTCTGCTCGCAACATTACGGGTTAAGTATTTTACCAGAAGAGAAATCAACATCTTTTCTCACATAAACTATGTGAGTGTTAATATGTGGCTGTTGCGATGCTATGGAAATTATTGAACATATTGGGGATGGTTCAGTGAGACATTCAAATATTGTTGATTTCAGTGGGAGTTGTTGTTGTTGTTAATATTTATTAGCTGCTTTACTTGTGCAAATGACTCAAAGCAATACAGATGCAATAGCAAATAAAGTATGTGTTTTTGCCCATCAATTTAAATGGACAGGTGCTGAACTGGATTGTGCAAAAATCACTTTCCATTAGGCTCCCCTCCCCCCCCATTAGACTACTTCTTAACGTTATCCTCACTCTATCTTCAAATCGACAATAGTAGTCTTTTGTTATGAATAATAATTGTTGTTGTTGTTATTATTTATTTACTTATACCCCACCCATCTGGCTGGGTTCCCCCAGCCACTCTGGGCGGCTTCCAACAGAAAAATGAAATAAAATAATCGATTAAACATTAAAAGCCTCCCTAAACAGGTCTGCCTTCAGATGCCTTCTAAAAATCTGGTAGCTGTTTTTCTCTTTGACATCTGATGGGAGGGCATTCCAGAGGGCGGGTGCCACCACCGAGAAGGCCCTCTGCCTGGTTCCCTGCAACTTGGCTTCTCGCAACGAGGGAACCGCCAGAAGGCCCTCGGTACTGGACCTCAGTGTCCGGGCAGAACGATGGGGGTGGAGACGCTCCTTCCGGTATACTGGACCGAGGCCATTTAGGGCTTTAAAGGTCAGCACCAACACTTTGAACTGTGCTCGGAAATGTAATCAGATCGCAGTGCAGTTATATTGAAATGTGAATTTGACAAACAGGCCAAGGTAGAAAGAAAGGGGTATTTTAATGTTTCTCTTCTTAAGGATGAATCATTTATAGAACAAATGCAGACAGAAACTATACGATACTTTGATTCTAATACTGCGACAGCTTCCACATGAATATTTGAATGGGAAACATATAAAGCATAAACCCATGGCAGAATCATTGCATATTCATCTTATTTTAAAAAATAAAAAAATAAAAACTGGACTGTGCCAAATGTTGTTCCTTGTTTTGCTATAAGTTTTTTAAACAAACAAGCTAACATATATATATTTCAACAGATGAATATTTGGGAAATGTAGACATAACTATTTATGAAATCAGACCTTCTGCAGTTAGGCTGATTGAGTTTTTTCTTTCTTTTTGGCACCCCCATAAAGCAAACAATTGGGAGAAAGGCCCCTATAGGAATAATAGACTTGGAAGCTTTGACATCCGTCTATTGTTGAGTAATTACATCAGTCTTCTTGGCTTAACGCAGATACGATTTTCAAGGCAAACATTAGAAAACAAACAAATTCTTTATGATCTGACATGAGATGATTCTGTTCGGGATAAAACCAGGACCGGCAAAATCCTAATGCTTGATTGCTCTTGGGATAATATTTCAAAATGCGAATGATTCCGTTTTAAGGCACCTCAAGTTTACAATGATAAATCTTTGTAGCACTAAAATCCTTCCTCAATCAACTCTGGTTCTCGGAATGGCATCTGCCTTTGAGCTATAAAAATAGCAGATGATTTTTTCTTTTGATAGCTTATCAGTTAACAGACTGCTTGGTTAGGATAGCACATTTTTATGCTAATCTTCTGGTTAGGAGGGGGAGAGATTTAAGCTTAAAGTATATTGTTGCATATACTTTAAGTTCAGTTCAGATATATGTGTGCCCTTTTTCTAGAGAGTGCCAGGCATGCAGACCATTTACAGTGGCAGGAACAGCATCAGTACGGAATGGTTTATTGAATAACTCCTTCAGCTGATGTTTATCCCATTAATGTAATGCATATAGTAATAGGTAAGTAGAGTCATATGTTTAACATAGAGTAATATTAACTTGTACAATGAATTACAGCCACCAGGGCTTCCTTCCAAGGTCTCTATCATAATGTCAGCATTGCAGTTGGCAGACTCGGGTAACCGCAGCAAAGACTTAATTTGTCCAGGCACTTAAGGGCAGGCTACATGTTACACAGTAGCCGTGGGTGACTGATGAGACCTGGATGTGTCCTTCTGTGTCCCTTGCACAATTTCTTGTTTGAGCAGAAGCAAGCAAATCACATGCACAAACAAAACACACACACACACATGTCCCTTGTGTGTGTGCATGTGTGGCATCGAGGCAATTTTCAGGGAGTTTTAATTGCCTTCCAAAGGTGTGTTTCAGGCACATTTCCTTTCTCTGTTATAGCTCACAGCATAATATATTGATTTACAGGTGTTTTTTTTAAGGTCACTTTTCAATACCTAGAGCCTTTCAAGGTGACTCACAATCAAAGCCACCATAAAACTATGTTAACAATACAAAGATTCTAGTGGAACAAAATGCCATCAAAGCATAAGAAGAAAAATCACAGGAAGCCAACTAGCTTCCATGAAATGGTTTCAGAGATGCTGTTGCTTCTAGGGAATAACTCCAAATCTTCCGAAAAATGTAGGGGCACAAAATCCTCTGCTGTGCTCCCACTACCAAGACAGGTGGTATGGCTCATAGGAAGCCTTGAAACCCCGACCTATTTCTTTCTTTAAATAAGACTTGTCCCTAAGAATAGCAAGTTAATATGTTAAAATACCCTATAGAAAAACAAATTTAGATGAGAGTCATTGGGTCGTATCCAGCAAAGTCATCTGTGGAGCGGACCTGTTGAAATAATAGACTTAAGCGAGTCATGTTCATTGACTTCAATGAGTTTACTCTGAGTATGGCAGCTCACTGCTGAGATTTTAGGTTAGGTGATGTGTTTCACTGCTCTCTGGAGAAAAAAAGAGGAGACTCCAATCAAAGAGCAGGAAACAAGTAGTAGTAGTAGCAGCAACAGCAGCAGCAGCAGCAGCAGCAGCAGCAACAACAACAACAACAACAACATGCCCACTATCTGGGAAAAGTAAGCATTTTGGCTGGATTGTGTCCTAAATAAGGAAGCACATGATTTTTTTTCTGCAAGCATGGAGCTCTCATGTGTACAAACGCTGGCTGTGATTCTGTTGTACCAGATGCAGTAGATAGAGTTTGCTTTGGCCATTGCTGGTAGTGGGGAAAACCCTCATATTCCTTCAGTTGCCTCCACCCCCATCGGTACTGAGGTACAGCGCCTAGGGCCTTCTGGCAGTTCCCTCACTGCGAGAAGTGAAGCTACAGGAACCAGGCAGAGGGCCTTCTTTGTAGTGGCACCCACCCTGTGGAATGCCCTCCCATCAGATGTCAAGGAAATAAACAACTACCTGACTTTTAGAAGACACCTGAAGGCAGCCCTCTTTAGGGGGATTTTTATATTTGATGTTTTATCGTGTTTTTAATAATCTGTTGGGAGCCGCCCAGAGTGGCAGGGGAAACCCAGCCAGATGGGCGGGGTGTAAATAATAAATTATTATTGTTATTGTTGTTATTCTTACTATTAAAAAGGCCTGTGAGCATTCCCCTTCTCACATGCAGAGCTGAAAATACAGTGGTACCTCGGGTTACAAACGCTTCGGGTTACAAATGCTTCGGATTATAAACTCTGCTAACCTGGAAGTAGTTGCTCTGGGTTGCGAACTTTGCCCCAGGATGAGAACGGAAACTGTGCGCCAGCGGCACGGTGGCAGTGAGAGGCCCCATTAACGAAAGCATGCTTCAGGTTAAGAATGGTTTCAGGGTAAGAATGGACCTCCGGAACAAATTAAGTTCGTAACCCGAGGCACCAGTGTAGTTAGATTCCAGGGAAGGTGAATGCCTGTAGCCAGTTAATTAGTTCATTCATTAATAAGGGAAAGAGTCCCAACATACTGACAAGGTTTTGATGGCCATTGCAAGGACCAAAGAATAGGTGAGATGCTGTTGGAAGTTCTACTATGTTTGGAGAAACCAATTAGTCATCATAGATTGGTTCACATTTTTTGCACTTTGACGTGACTTCTGCTTTAGATAAGGTTGAACAAATTTGTCCATTTCAGTTTCTTTCCATCTCTCATATCCCCCCCCCAAGTCTTAAGTTCAGTTTGCTGCATCAGTTTGCAATTTAAAAAACAAAACCCTCACAAAATTCACCAGCAGTTGCCCAGATGCACATATTTGCCAAATATACACCAGATATAATGCAATTTGCATGTTATTTTATTTCCTCTCATATAAGCATTGTCACACACACTTTCCTTTAACGCGTGTCTGTTTCTGTACGCATATGTTTTGGTTGGCAAAATGTATTGCAAAATTCAGAGATGTGCAGATTTTGAAGGATAGCTGTACTAAGGTTCAAGTAGTCGTTCAGGAAGCAAGAAACAGGCATTTAAAATGTGAGATGAAGTAAATTTCTCCATACTTTGGATGATATAATATTTTACCTCTCTTGTCTCACAGAGAGGAAAAGAAGAGTTTGGTTTGTTGAGGTAGGATCTTCATTTCTGCCAAAAGTTATTATCTTTGTAGGATAAATTGGGGGAGGAGCCTGAGTAAAACTGAGACTTAAGCTTTTTCATCCCATTTCTTATTTTTGTTTTGATATTAACAAGAATACAGTTATTTCATTTTAGACTCTAGACTTCATGAGCTTCTAGGGGGCCTTTATAGATTGCAATGTCTATTTCTTCTCTTCCTTTATGTTGGAAGCTGCCCAGAATGGCTGGGGCAACTCAGTCAGATGGGCAGGCTACAAATAAAGTAAAGTAAAGTAAAGTAAAATAAAATAAAATAAAGTAAGATAAAATAAAACAAAACAATAATAATAACCACTTACTTATCAAACATTTATTAGGCATTTTACAAATAAAACCATAAAAGAGAAAAAAGAGCCTTGAAATATATATTAAAAAGGCAGCAGTTGGCTACATAGACTTATTGTATGTATATGTATATATGTGTGTGTGTGTGTGTGTGTGTGTGTGTGTATACACACACACACATATATATGTAGAATCTGTGGAATAACAATAACAACAATCACAATCACAACCATAATAATTTTTCCTTCAAAATCTGGTAAACTCGACCTGCGTGTTTGGAGGCCTTGCTAGTCAATCTCTTCGATTCTGGACTTGTTCCCCAAAATCCTGCCCTGAGTACATCACTGTGGATGTTAGGCAGGCAAAAAGCTATAATTGTTCCACAATGAACAAAAATCTGTTCCAAAAGATTGGAAATATTTTAAACTGCTTTATTTCAAAGCAAGCATGCCACTCACTTTGTCAATAGTGTATTTGCTAGCTACACTGCTGAGAAGGGTCAGGGATGCATGTACAGTAAATGTTTTTAATTGTTTTCGGAGGAGCAGTAAGTTATAAGGCAAACAAGAAACTGCTTTTAAAAACCTTTGTTGAATTAAAATGAATAGCTGGCAATCAGACTTGTTGTTCTTCCA
The DNA here is from genome assembly GCF_965207765.1 of Zootoca vivipara. Classification (NCBI taxonomy): domain Eukaryota; kingdom Metazoa; phylum Chordata; class Lepidosauria; order Squamata; family Lacertidae; genus Zootoca; species Zootoca vivipara. Next base: position 11,521,959 of record NC_142582.1, read on the forward strand.
AATGCAGTTGACGCAGTGATGTTTCCATTTTTTTTTCTTATCTGAATTTCTCCCTGGATTTTGGCGTTTCAAATGACCTTCTCTTATTTCTGAAACTCGAGTGACATAGCAGGAATCCTGCGTCACCCAGTTTAATTTATTTCAAGATTCCATTTTTCTCTTTGGTACAGTGCTCTACCACAAGTGAAAACGACAACAACAGCCAAATCCGTATCTATCTATCAATCCACCAATCTATGAAGTAATACTTAAGATCACATCAAGATTGCTTAATTGCAGGGTTTTTATCAACAATGTGTCTGTGGTGGTTTGTGGGAGATGCAAATAACCTGAAGGAGCTGAGAACTGTGGAAAACTGTGCATGTTACAAATCCAAAAGTCATTTTGGAAATTGATTGATTGATTGATTTCTAGTTACAGGTAGGTAGCCGTGTTGGTCTGGGTCGAAGTAAAATAAAAAAATTCTTTCAGTAGCACCTTAAAGACCAACTAAGTTTTTATTTTGGTATGAACTTTTGTGTGCATGCACACTTCTTCAGATACAGTGAAATAGAAGTCCCCAGGCACTTATGTAGAGAAGGGGTGGGGATGGGGAGGGGAGGGGGGATCACTGTAGCTGTCTTACTACAAAAGAATTTCAGAAATAGACTGGAAAGAGAAGTTGCTGAATTACAACTTATCACCAAGCTCAAAACCATGGAGGGACCTGGTTTGAACAGAGATATCGGATTCTTATCTCATTATACATGATAAGCGATCTTCAGCCATCTAAACCCTTGCTTTTTCATGCAAAACCATTTGCAGTCATTTTCGGTCATCAACAGCTATCAGTCAGTCAATCACCCACTTCCACCACCCTTCTGAGTGATCCCCCCTCCCCTCCCCATCCCCACCCCTTCTCTACATAAGTGCCTGGGGACTTCTATTTCACTGTATCTGAAGAAGTGTGCATGCACACGAAAGCTCATACCAAAATAAAAACTTAGTTGGTCTTTAAGGTGCTACTGAAGGAATTTTTTTATTTTGATTGATTTCTAGTTAAACTGGAATGAAAAAAGGGTAAAACGTAATAAGGTTGGGCTGAAATTTCATTCATCCAGTTCCACACAGATATTTCCCCTCAGCACAAAAAAAGGGGGGGGAGGGAAAATTTTCTATTGCTTTTCGTGGAGAGTGGGGACATTTGGGGGAGAGGGAGAGACTGGCGGGAAACTTCCTAGAATGCCTTGGGAGCAATGCGATGTGACGCAGCATTTCTTTCAAGGTATCCCCCCTCTGGCAAGTGGTACAATTTCGTTTGTTTTTCTAAGTAAAAAATAAATAAATAAATAGCACCTCCACTGCTACTCGTTCAGGGTTCAAATTGCCCTGTGAATTTGCAGGGGGTAATTTCGGAAGGATTACAAGAAAATGTATGAGCAGCACTGAAAAGAACTCCTGTCATTAGTATCTTGCAGCGATGCTTAAAATTATTCATACTGGTATTTGTTTGGAATGGCCAATCCAAAAAAATGAAATTACAGAGAGAGAGAGAGAGAGAGAGAGAGAGAGAGAGAGAGAGAGAGAGAGAGAGAGAGACCCTGCTGAATGGGGTCAGCCATGGCATGGGAAGGAGAGGCAGTTTGAAATTGCAGCAGAGACAATTTCTGTGAGCCAAACATCACTCTACAGAAGTTGCCTCTGCCCAATTTTAGGGGATCCTTGTCCTTCTCCCTTACTTTCATGTGGCACAGCCATCCCATTTAGCAACGACTCCCAACCTTCAGGAGCTGCTAGGGGAGTGCGGAGGGCCAAGGAGGGGGCTGGCAAATCAGCTCCCACTAGCACCATTTCATGCCTTTTAATTTCGGGGCATGTTGGTGAAGTTAACTCCCTTTATTCAAAGAAACAAAGACAGCTCAGGAGGCCAGGCCTAGAGTGAGCGCAACAACTCTTTGCATTAGATCTTGCCCCAGTGAGGCAATTGCAAGGACTGAAGGTCCACACCTTCCCACAACTCCTTAACTCCTTTCCCGGGTCCTTCCAAAGCACTCTGAGACCCTGTGTCTTCTCTGTTTTGCCTCCGCCCCCTTCACACCTCTTCTGGTTCTGGGAGATCAGCCAGGAGGGGAGCTGGTCACAGCAGGAGGGGGAGACCTCCTGGCTCTTTAGCAGTCTGCCTCATCTCTGCCTCTTGCCCTGCCCACCTGTCAAAGTTAGGCCACAGGATGGGAGGAGGTAAAGATCTGGCCCACTGGGTCCTCACCTATTATAGTGGATAAACTGATATACTCTGATGCTCTAGCAATAAAGCAAGAGACCTATATAACAGTAAATATTTCATTGTCTATTAACTTAAAGGTAAAGGTAAAGGGACCCCTGACCATTAGGTCCAGTCGTGACTGACTCTGGGGTTGCAGCGCTCATCTTGCGTTATTGGCTGAGGGAGCCGGCGTACAGCTTCCAGGTCATGTGGCCAGCATGACTAAGCCACTTCTGGCGAACCAGAGCAGCGCACAGAAATGCCGTTTACATTCCCGTCGGAGCGGTACCTATTTATATACTTGCACTTTGACGTGCTTTCGAACTGCTAGGTTGGCAGGAGCTGGGACTGAGCAACGGGAGCTCACCCCGTCGTGGGGATTCAAACCGCCGACCTTCTGATCGGCAAGCCCTAGGCTCTGTGGTTTAACCCACAGCGCCATCCGCTTAGCTATGTTTTAAGCCAGGCTTTTGAATAAACCTACAAAAGATAGAAGCCCATGATTATTTTTAGTAGTCAGCCTGCCCATACATACCATATTTGTTGGTTGGTTGGCTTAATTTACATACCGCCCTTTATCCAAGGATCACAAGACAGTTGACAATATTAATATTAATGTTAATGTTATTAATAATTTATTATTTATATCCCACCCATCTGGCTGAGTTTCCCCAGCCACTCTGGGCAGCTGCCAACAGAAATAAAAGCACAATAAAACATCAAACATTAACAACTTCCTTAAACAGGGCTGCCTTCAGATGTCTTCTAAAAGTCAGATAGTTGTTTATTTCTTTGACATCTGATGGCATGGCATTCCACAGGGCAGGCGCCACTACCGAGAAGGCCCTGTGCCTGGTTCCCTTTAACCTCACTTCTCACAATGAGGGAACCACCAGAAGGTCCTTGGTGCTGGACCTCAGTGTCCGGGCTGAACGATGGGGGTGGAGACGCTCCTTCAGGTATACTGGGCTTAGGCCATTTAGGGCTTTAAAGGCCAGCACCAACACTTTGAATTGTGCTCGGAAACGTACTGGGAGCCAATGTAGGTCTTTCAGGACTGGTGTTATATGGTCCCGGCGGCCACTCCCAGTCCCCAGTCTAGCTGGTCACTCTCTCTCCCCTTCCTGGTTGCCAGCCAGATGAATAGCCATTTGCATGTTTTCTTAACACACAATGATTTTTTTTTACCTGAATGCCTTTTCAATGCATGATAATTAGAATAATGAATTCATAATACACATCCAACGTGAAAAGAAATATTGGGCTCTGTTGCCTTAATTTCATATAAACATCGCCGTAACCTCTCTGTGCGTTCTCCACTCCACAGACCCGTCTATTTTTCTATTAATACAATTTTATAGAAGCATTTTCTAGCTGAGGAGACTCTTAACGTCCCTACTTAATGTTCTGATTAATGAGCGTAAACAACGCTTTTAAGATACCTTTTACCTGTGTATAATCAAGCTGCCAGGAACTGCAAATGTCACAGATTTCAATGGTCTCTTTGGGACTTTTAATCTGTTTGCTTTATATAAAGGAGGTGATTTTATTTTTACATTAAGGAAGCATTAGCATCATTAAATGGGCTCCCACTTTATGATAACTGCAAATGTCACATTGATCCAGAAAGATAAGAAAATGTGCTCATCTTTGGAACAATATCCAAGGCAAGAGCAGGCAACCCACACTATTTGCATTAAAAAAACACACAAATCGTATAAATGAAGAAGATTGATGTGCCATCTGTTCATGTCCTTCACTTTTCTGGCTCTTCTGTGTTGAGATATTTTTATGGAACAGTTATGCTTATTATTTTTGAAAGTGAGGCACAGGTTAAAAAAGTTTACAGTGTGTAATATGAGTCAAAGATATGGGTTTACTGTATCTCAAGCTTTTAAAAAATAGAACGCCTGGCGTTGAAGCTGAGTTCTGAGCTTGTCAGATGAATGGTAATTTTTTGCAGTGTATGTGACTCAAATCCCCAGGATCCTGGCATTACCATTGCCCCCAGTATTGAAGGCTGAAAGAAGAGAGCTTTCCTAAAAGGGGGTTATTGTGGACACAAGAAGAAGAAGAAGAAGAAGAAGAAGAAGAAGAAGAAGAAGAAGAAGAAGAAGAAGAAGAAGAAGAAGAAGAGGAGTTGTTTGGATTTGATATCCCGCTTTATCACTACCCTGAGGAGTCTCAAAGTGGCTAACCATCTCCTTTCCCTTCCTCCCCCACAACAAACACTCTGTGAGGTGGGTGAGGCTGAGAGACTTCAGAGAAGTGTGACTAGCCCAAGGTCACCCAGCAGCTGCATGTGGAGGAGCGGAGATGCGAACCCGGTTCCCCAGATTACGAGTCTACCGCTCTTAACCACTACACCACACTACCATTGGTCCATCCAACTCAAGTTCTGTCTACACTGACCAGCAGCAGCTCTGTAAGGTTTCAGACTGGAAGCCTTTTCCCAGCCCTATTTGGGGAGTTGAGGAATGGAGCCTAGGTCCTGCAATGTACAAGGAAAATGCTCTCCCTCTGAGCTATAGCTGAGCAGGAAGAGAGGGCAGGTTGTGCTGAGGTGGCTATTACAAGATTTCTGGAAACACCCAGCACCAGTGGGCCAAGAATGGCTGGGAAGAGCTCAAGAAATCCATTTTTTTTATCTTTGAGGGTATGAATGAAGGCCAGTCCTACCATTAGGCAGAATGAGGCAGCCATCATAGGCATCAGAGTCTGGGAGGTGAGTGAGGCAGAATGTTGCTGGAGGACAGAGCAGGGTTTGCCACGCCATACTGCCCACATCCTCTAAGCCAGCCCACTGTCCTTGGGTATGTCTCATCGCCAGTGTTGAAATAAGATTCAGCCACCAACTCAGCCAGCATCTGACCATGGATGAGAGGACATGGCATGTAGCTGTTCACCTCTGACAGCAAAATCATTGAATCGTAGAGACGTACAGTTGGATCAGCTGGTCTAGCTCCCTGCAATGCAGGAATCTTTTGCCCAACATGGAGCTTGAACTCACGACCCTGAGATTAAGAGTCTCAGCTGTCTGCCAATTGAGCTATAATAACTTGGGCTGACCCTGGTTATGAATTATCATGAGATGGGGAATGTTGGTGCTTGGTTTGATATCCTGCAGCCAATTGGAAGCCACGCCTTGGTTTTTGAACGGTTTTGGGAGTCAAATGGACTCCCGGAATGGATTAAGTTCGAGAACCAAGGTACCACTGTAATGACAAAGATAAATTGAGTGTGATCACCATGGACAGCAGCCTCTCATTAAAAGTGTGAAGGTGATGGAGCCCACCAAACAAGTGGCACAGAAAGTTTTGATCCATCAAGGTGAAGAGTGTAGAAGGCCAGGAGGTAAAGGCTATGGGGCAATGGAACAATGAGGTGATCAAATTGTGCTGAAAGGGGACAGAAAGCTGACCTCACTGGAGAAAGGCAATCCATTTGAAAAGAAAGGTAGAGTAAATGGCAGCCAGTGGACTCCCACTTCCACGAAGATGAGAGAATGAAGCTCCGGGGGAAACGTTTAGTTTTTTGCTGAAGGGACAAAAAGGCCCTCAATGACAGGTCCCCTCGCAGCTTGAGGAATTTGAAAGTAGTCCCTCAGAGTGCTTGTTACGATACTCAAGCAGTAGATTTGATCCACTGAAACTGGAATAGGTAATAATGTGTATAATGGGTATACAGTCGTACCTCAGAAGTCGAACAGAATCCGTTCCCGAAGTCAGTTTGACTTTCAAAACGTTCAGAAACCAAGGGGAGGCCTCCAATTGGCTGCAGGAAGCTCCTACAGCCAATCAGAAGCCGTGGAACCCACGTCGGACATTCGGGTTCCAAAGAACGTTTGCAAACTGGAACACTCACTTCCGGGTTTGTGGCATTTGGAAGCCAAAATGTTTGACTCGCAAGGCATTCGACTTCTGAGGTACAACTCTCTCCTCTCCTCTCCTCTCCTCTACCTCCCCCCCTCTACTGCCATACTCTAAAAGGTTATGATGGGGAACACCATTTTTGTTAGAAACAATAAAAAATAGATGTACAGATAACTGAATTAAATGCTTTTCAGGGGCATTTTACAATGCAATTCTGCACAGGTCTACTCAAACGTAAGTCCCACTGAATTCAGTGGGGCTCATGCCCAACTAAATGTGTGTAGGATTTCAGTCTGAATTCGTTTTTAAGTTCACTGACTTTTTCAGTCAAGCTGTTCCTTGGACCTTTCCCCTACCATGGGAAGAAAACGGAAGAAACGGGGGGGGGGGATTTCTGATAGAAAAACAGCCAGCTGGGAAATGATTAAACACTGCCTCTCCGCTCATCATTGTAGCCTCGGATGCTTTCAAGATATGAGCAAACGCATCAGGGTAAAGTTACAGATAATTCTGCATGATGTGTAGTTTGGCACAAATAGCAGTACCTCCGTCTATAAGCCCTGCGCTGTAAATGCTTAGACAAGTGGTTGTGTGGCAAAGATAGCATTTTATTCTGTTTGTTTAGCATCTTCATTTTGAGGGTATCCTAAACTGCTCTATTTTAAAATCAGCTTAGATTCTGTTCAATGGCCATGGGATTTTAGATTGCTTTCCTGTATCTAGTGAAATTGAAATTGGCAAAATCTACAAAGTAGGGGTTTTACAAGAATCTCGAGTCACTACTACCTCACTCACCCGCAGAGATACTGCATGCTTACTAATGTTACAGAATGTGACAAGGACAACGAAGGCAGCAAAGAATTTGCTTCACTAGTTTGCAAACACATTTGAGCAGCTAAGATTATCACTTTATGTGCCTGGAAGTTAGCAGAAATCATCTCAGCCCTTGATGTTTCCCCTCTGACTCTTCCCTGGCTTTATTGGCTAGTGCAATACATTTTTCCCATGCTGCCTCTGAAAAGAAAAAGAAAAAACCTCTACAGAATTTGTTTGGTCCTAGGGACTTGCACGCATTGCAATATTTTAAAGATAAACACACAAACCGGGTCTTTGAACGGTTTTAATATCTCCAGTTGACACAATCTCTCACGGCCTGCTGTCAGACGTTTACTACATTCTGAATGTGGGGAAATTTAACAAGAAATTAGTTTCCACGTATAATTTAAGGCTGCCCCTCTAAGCTCATGTCTCTTCCGCCAGTTTCATGGCCCAATTCACATGGCATAGAAGAGAGATTTGGAAGGATTTTCAGATTCAGGGGCAAAATTCAAAGAACAGTAGGTCAAAGCTCAATGTCCTGGCATGGTGTTTGAGCAGCTTTCCTTAAAAAGCCAAAATGATGGCACTATGTGATGTTATAGCATGGGTGTGGTGGGGACTTCTTGGTAAAAAAGAATGGCAACCATCATCGTGCTACATCATCATATAGGGTCGTACTCGACTAACCTTTACTCAGAATAGACCCACCAGATGAAATTCAGTGGCAGTTAGTGTAAGGTTACCAGATTTTTTTCAATGAATCTGGGGACACTTTTCAACTTTCTACTAAATAGATTGATTTGTAAATCCGGGGACTGTCCCCGGGAAACGGGGACATCTGGTAACCTTAAGTTAGTGGGGTATGTGCATGGGGAATGAGTCTTATCCCCCCTCTTGTCCCACTGTGTACCCCCTAAACTTGTTCTTGGGCTCCCCCAACTATCTAGAGCAGATTTAGTGACCACATGGTAAGGAGAGAGTGGAAGGTCCTATTGTGTGAGCAGACCTTATTCCACACTTGGAAAAAATTAAGTGAAGCATGCCCCTTTGAATTAATGAACCTAAGTTAGCCCTGACAATTAATTTCAGCAATGCAGAAATATTTTGCCCGATGTGGGGTTCAAACCCATGATCCTGAGAATAAGAGTCTCATGCTGTACCGACTGAGCCATCATAGTGACTCCCCTTCCCAAAGAATAAATGCAGTCGTAGGACTCAGCTACACTGGTCAATTATGACGTTAAAAATGCGTTATAAAAATGTGACACCAGAGAGCGCTGTAGAGCAGTGATCTGTCGCCAATGGTAAATTGCATTGAGAGCTATATTTTTATAGCGTTTTTATCATGTTTTTCATATCAGTGTAGATCCAGTCCAAGTTCTCACTTGAGAGCATTTGTTTCCTCCTTACTGTAGCTGGCAGACAGGTGTACCAATGGAACTTTGGAAGATGTCTGTTTGTGATGTGTTTCTCTCTGTGTTTCTTATGTATCAGTATATAAGAATTGTCTTATAAGATCCTGTGCTGAAATGAAATCAATGGGAAAATACCCAAGTCACAAGCCAGTCTTGCATCTCATTTCCTGATGGCAGCAACGCTAGATTGCCCTTACTCTCCTCCTACCATTCAGTGGTTGGTGGGATTTTAGCGCTCCTGACTGAGCAAATCCCACATGCTAAATCTAAGTTGCACTTGGAGATATAAACCACACAATTTGTTTTTACCTGAAGCGCATTTGTTGCAATCGCCAAAGATTGTGAGAGGTCAGGGAAATAAATGCAAGTAAACCTAGGGTTACTTCTAGTACCTTCCTTCTGATAACAACCATTTGATTTTAGTGGGTGCAGAGGGGGAAATAAGAGGGGCTGCCAGTTCATGTAGACACATGTAGACAATAGGGGCTTAGACATTCAAAAGGCCTGACTGAGCAGGAGGTAGTTTCCTGTGGCAGATGGGGCAGTTTCTTCCTAAAGGTAGGTCCAGTCACGGATGACTCTGGGGTTGTGGCGCTCATCTCGCTTTACTAGCAGAGGGAGCCGGCGTTTGTCCACAGACAGCTTCCGGGTCATGTGGCCAGCAGGACTAAACCGCTTCTGGCGAACCAGAGCAGCACACAGAGCTGGGATAGAGCAACAGGAGCTCACTCTGTTGTGCGGATTTGAACCGCCGACCTTCTGATTGGCAAGCCCAAGAAGCTCAGTGGCTGGTTGGAACTGGAACCTTGGTTTCTCAGCACAACATTGTGTTGCAGGTCCCTTTTGTGTGTTTTTTAAAAATTAGGGGAAAAAAACATTAATACTGTACATATTACTGTACAAAATGTAACAGAAATAGTGTCCATTGTAGATGTGGAAGGGGATGGTCTCTATGATGGAGGATTAGACACGGTCTTGCTCTCCATTTTCACGGTGTACCTCTGTCCTAAAAGGTTATTTTGCAAACAACTGAAGTCACATACACTTCTGTGTTGTTGTTTTTTAAATGATGGTAATTTTCCAGGATATTCCCGAGGGTTAAACATGCGTTAGCTCTACAAAGTATTACACTTTTCCAAAATGAACTCTTTTCTTTCTTTCTTTTTTGCTTCTGTGCTCTTCAAAGCCCAAATATATTGCCACATGCCAGATATAATGATGCACTGTACATTGATATATTTTTTTGGTACAGTCTGAAATCCTTACCAATTTACATTTCTGTCACTCCATAAATCAAAACTTAACTTTACACATTTAAACCATTTTTTTTGCTGGGATTTTGGATCGGAGCTGATAACCTTTTGCCAAGATTTTGCTAAGTGCAAATTGAGACATGTGAGATTCAGAGCAGATCGTTTTTGCTATACCAGATTATATCTCTGCCATGAGCCCCAGCTCAAGCAAACTCTCACATCATTCCCACTTCATAAAGGAAATGGAACCTTTGGTATACACCCCAAACATGCCATATGTATGTACCCATTTAGCGGACTACTCACAATGAAGACCCATCTGCACTATACATTCAGTCATGGAATCCTTGGAAGTATAGTTTGTTCAGGGTGCTGAGTATAGTTCTTAAAGGTAAAGGGTAAAGGGACCCCTGACCATTAGGTCCAGTTGTGACCGACTCTGGGGTTGCGCGCTCATCTCGCATTATTGGCCGAGGGAGCCGGCGTATAGCTTCCAGGTCATGTGGCCAGCATGACAAAGCCGCTTCTGGCAAACCAGAGCAGCACATGGAAACGCTGTTTACCTTCCCGCTGTAGCGGTTCCTATTTATCTACTTGCAATTTGAGGTGCTTTCGAACTGCTAGGTTGGCAGGAGCTGGGACCAAGCAACGGGAGCTCACCCCGTCACAGGGATTCGAACCGCCGACCTTCTGATCAGCAAGCCCTAGGCTCAGTGGTTTAACCACAGCGCCACCTGAGTATAGTTCTTAGGAGACCCCTATTCCCCTATAATTCCCAGAGCAGTTTAACAGTCAATCCCTTTTCCCAGGGAACTCTAGAAAATGTAGTTCTGCATGGGGAATAGGGGTGTGTGTTTGTTAGAGTTGCTGCAACAGAATCCCAGATCCGGACCTTGTACAGAGTAGAAATGAATGAGTTCCCCAGCACAAGAATGGGTTTCGAAACTTTACTGGAAACAGTCTTAAAATAATTACAAATAAACATACAAAATACAAAGTAACACGTGGTTCTTAAATAAGCAAGCAATGCAGTCCCGTCTTCTTGCAGTTCAATAAACCTTCCTCTCTCTGGTCCCAGAAGAGATCCTGAGCTTCTTCATCATCACAGGAGCTTTGCTTCGACTGCTCCTGCTACTGGTTGATAAAGACACTTAGTTCTCAGGTTTCAGCTTCGTGCTATGAGAGATTGCTTGGCCTGGCCTTCCGAGATAAGTCATCAATTAACCTGAAGCAAGAAACATCCAACCTCTTCTGCCGCATTTGCCAGAGTGAAACCTCCTGTGCCTATTGCAAACCACTCCACTTTGTAAATGCAAACCTTTACATCAGTTTCCCCCCCCCAAACTTCTATGTGTACATTTTATGCATATTAAACCTATATCTTTAACAGGGGGGCATGGCTGCTTAAAATGGAATGATACTGCTTTAACTGTATAGTGCAGATGAGGCCTGAGTGTCTCTTGTGTAGGGTCCTGCTATTAATAACAGGAAGTGTACCTAGCTATTTCCCTAGGTTGTTCACACACATGGTCAGTATGCATAATCACCAAGAAACACGCTTAAAAAAAAGAGTCCAACTGCAGCATGGGGCAGGGTTTCGTTCTGAGGTTGGAAGGTTTAGCCTCCTCACTTCATGTGCTGCATTTCAAATACCCCCCCTTCTTGCACCTGCCATTCAATTTTAAGTAGTATAAGTTGATTGGAAATGATGCAATTAGTGTCGCAAGCAGATGCCCCCTTTGAGTTCTGTGGTCCACACAAGAAGACAGGACGATAAAGTGCTGGAGTTTAGCAGACACCAGTTTTAGCAGTTCTTTTTCACAGCCAGGGAAATCCACTATTGCACTATGGCATCTCTCCCTGTCTCTGTCTGTGTGCCTTCCCCCCCCCCCCCCGCCAAACATAACAGAAACTGAGATATAGCTCCAGCCACCCAAGCTCATTGCTTGTTTTCTCTAGCTAGGGAAGGAAAAACAATGAGTTGTTGCAGGAGGAGGAAACTGGGGAGAGGAGGGTTGGGGGGGGGGAGATTGCAGAAGCAGTGTGGGGACGAGTGAGAAACTGGGTAGACAACCCTATGCCAAGATGCATTTTCATTTCTGGCTTTGAGTTTATAGCCAGCTTCACCAGCGTTCTTTGAGCTCTGCCTTTCCCCATGATTCCCCACCACATTTTTATAAAGTTTGGACATGTTAATTTGAGGAAAGAATTCTGGTGCTGAGCATGTTTAGTTCTCATTCCAAGGCATCCTATAACCTCCTACTTTTCTCAGACAACAGTATTGTGGAAAACTCTTCGATTACATAAACAATGGATATGGCCACGGGTTGCATAACAATGCACCAGATATTTCTGACTGCCATCATCATCTAGGGCGCGGCCTTAATCTTGTTGGGTTAATGAGAGAAGTGAATGTTGCGGTCTTGGTGTCGTATAAATATTGGTTCCCATTACCAACCCCAAAAAAGCAAAAGCACCATGCCACCACACCCTGGCGTTTTCTAAAAGCAACACTTAAGAGGCTTCCCACAAACAAATATATAAGCTGGTGACACAGTTGCTGCCACACTCTAACCCTCTGGAAGACAGGCAGTGTGGCGCCCCCCTGTATTTACTGTGGCAAAGTCCAGCTCAGTTCTTGTGCGGTTTGAGGGAGAGAGAAGAAAACGTATCCTCTGTGTACAAAAGTCTTTCATTGGTCAACCAGAACTGTCATTAAGGATGCTCCTAATCAAACATTACATGAGGCTCTTGGGGCCTGTCATGTGCTCTGGGGTCCTTAAGCCACCTTGAAGACAGATATTGAACTGCATGTGTGGTCACCTTGAGGTAGACACTGACCCATGCACCGGGGGCATTCAGGGGACACCAGGAAGAAAGGGACGCGGCTGGCGCTGTGGTCTAAACCACAGAGCCTAGGGCCTGCTGATCAGAAGGTCGGCGGTTTGAATCCCTGCGACGGGGTGAGCTCCCGCTGCTCGGCCCCAGCTCCTTCCCACCTCGCAGTTTGAAAGCACGTCAAAGTGCAAGTAGATAAATAGGTACCGCTCCGGCAGGAAGGTAGACGGCTTTTCCGTGCGCTCTGGTTTCTGTCACGGTGTTCCATTGTGCCAGAAGCAGTTTAGTCATGCTGGCCACATGACCCGGAAAGATGTCTGTGGACAAACACCGGCTCTCTCGGCCTGAAAGCGAGATGAGAGCCGCAACCCCATAGTCGCCTTTGACTGGATTTAACTGTCCAAGGGTCCTTTACCTTTTTTACCTTTGTTCCAAGATATTCCATTGCATCTCCTTCCTTTCAGTTTTCGGGAAGCAGGGGCTGATAGCATTCCATGGTCACTGACCTCTCTCAGTGCTCATCTTGCTGTTTTCAGCTGCCCTTTATATCTCTATTTTTTCTACAGACTTTGTACTTCTGCTAACTGGATTTCCACCCAAGTCTGCTTGTACCTCACTCTTGCATGTGGATGGTGCCGTTACACTTAGTTCAGGATCCACACTCAAAGAATGAATTTGCTATCACTGCATAGGATGACTGCTATCTGCAAACAAATGCGAGGGTTCAGTTGGTGCCATCAAACAAACAAAAACGTTTGCTTATTTTGTAGCGACCTTTTTTGCTTTTACTTTGTTCATGCACGGACATGTGTTTTATCAGGAGACCCTGGGATCTGCTGGCTGGAGTTTGCTTTGCTTAATTCAGTTTTGTTTTCCTAGAAAAGCAAGAGGGAAATGCTATTCTTTTCCCTCTCAGATGACCCTTTTTTTCTTGCTGTGCACAGCAGGTGAAGACGTACCTTTGCAGTAGGTTCCAGAATCATAGAAAACCCCAAAAAACCCCACAAGTTATTGACCCAACAGCACTCCCAGTACGGAAATGAAACCAGCTTTCTACTGGTGCCAAAAAAAGGGGTCTGTTCAAACCTATTGGCTTTTTGTGTTGTTAGGAAGGTGTGTGTGTATATGGGATCTTAATGGAGATTACAGTGAGGGAGGGGAGGCTAACTAGCTGCTACCTCCCCTCTCCCCCAAAATGCTGGGTGGGAGTTAGTGGGTGAGTGGAAGAGGAGTTCAGGGATTTAAAAAGCAATTTTATAAGTTGTGTGTCGTTGTTTCTCGACTTGAACCTTTTACATGGTTTTGTATGTATTGTGGTATGTTACGCATTGTGACTTGCAGTTACTTTTGTGGAACATAGTTTAGTAATTATTTATGGTAATTGCTAAGAGAGAATTTCTGTTTAATTATCATTTGCTGATGTTTTGAAAGTTGATTTAATTGTGTGCTATTATATTCTAATAGATTGTCGAATGTTACTTTATTTGATGAACAAGTCATTCCATTTTGAAGTTAAGTTTCATGATCACTTTCTGTATTGCATCAGATTATTATAAGGTGTGTGTTCTTTGTCGTATGTTTTGTTGCTGTCGGCTGCCTTGTGTGTAGTAATATAGAAAGGTGGCATACAAATTAAAAGTGAAATAAAATGAAAAGGAACAGACTTTGTGTGTCAGACTCTAGATTGTAAGACTCTTGGGCCAGGGACCTGTCCTCTTCTGTTCTTTAACCTCCATGTCTATGGCATGTGCTATGTAAATATATACTTCTATATATGGATTGTGCTATATAGGTAATAATAACAGTAAAAGTAATGGTAATAATTTATTTCTTATACCCACCCATCTGACTGTGTTGCCCCAACCACTCTGGGTGGCTTCCAACAAAAACACAGGAAACAGCAACAGCAACAACCACAACATTAAAATCTTCCCAAAACAGGACTGCCTTCAGGTGTCTACGAAGAATTATATAGTTGTTTAACTCTTTGGCATCTGCTGGGTAGGCATTCCACAGGGCAGGGGTGACTACTGAAAAGGCCTTCTGCCTAGTTAAGCCTGTATTTTCACTTCTCGCAGTGAGGGAACCACCAGAAGGTCTTCAAAGCTGGACCTCAGTGTCCAGACTGAACGATGCAAATGGAAGGTGCTCTTTCAGGTATACAGAGCCAAAACCAATTAGGGCTTTAAACACCAACGCTTTGAATAATTGTGCTCGGAAACGTCCTGGGATCCAGTGTAGATCTTTTAGGACCAGTGTTATATGGTCTCGGCGGCCACTCCCAGTCACCGGTCTAGCAGCCACATTTTGGATTAATTGTAATAAATATGGCAGGTCTGGGATGATTCCTTCCTGAGGTCTAGAAAGCTGCTGCCCATTCGTCCAGGTGGACGAATGACCTGACAGGACCAAGAAGCCTCATAGGTTCATTACTTAACAAATGTCTTCACCACTCTCAAAACCTTGTGATGAATAATTCTTAGCATTTCTGCCCAAAACAGAAGGAAACATAACTTTAAAAGAAAAATTAGTAGGTTTTCTCTCCCTATACTTGTTTTAATTATAAGGGTAGGGCATCCAAGTCCTGATATAACTTTATTGTATAGCAGCTTTTAAGGAAAACAGTGTTTATTGTGAAGGATGATTGCAGTTTCAATAACGACTCCCTCTAATTACTTTTTTAAAACACATATATTTAGTATGATAGCAGGAACACTAATTTTAGTGCTTCTGGCCATGCTTTTGCCCAGCTCTTTATAATCTTTGTATTTAAAATCCCAGATAAGCCATAATTCACTGGACATGCTGAGCCATGCCTATACATATCCTGTGTTTTAACATAAAAGTATAAAATTACAGAGATATGATCAATTATTATTTTATTTTTTACAATGTAAATGCATCGTAATGGTTTAGGAGGGAGCCACGTCGCTCGGCATTCCAAGCAAAAACAAAAATAGCCGGGTCCTTACCAAAAGAGGGATCGTTTCTTTAGGGGAACATGGCTTTCATAGTTCCACTGCATGAATACTTGGCAGACCGGCTGAAGCAACATTTCTCAATTGCGACAGAACCAAGCCTGCTCTTCTGTCAAGTTACAAATATGAATGGAATAGCGTATTTTAGCCAGAACCTAGGCTTCTTGTTTCCGACGTACTCATACAGTGGAACCTCGGTTTATGAACACCTCGGTTTATGAATTTTCGGTTTACGAACGCACGGACCCATCTGGAACGGATTAATTCACTTTCCATTACTTTCAATGGGAAAGTTCGCTTCAGTTTATGAACGCTTCAGTTTATGAACAGACTTCCGGAACCAATTACACCCAAGCTTTGGGTTAAAGACGCTTCAGGTTGAGTACTCCACGGACCCATCTGGAACGGATTAATCCACTTTCCATTACTTTCAATGGGAAAGTTCGCTTCAGTTTATGAATGCTTCAGTTTAAGTACTCCGCGGACCGCCTGGAACAGATTAATCCACTTTCCATTACTTTCAATGGGAAAGTTCGCTTCAGTTTATGAACGCTTCAGTTTATGAACAGACTTCCGGAACCAATTGTGTTCATAAACTGAGGTACCACTGTATATCCATTCAATAGATTTATATCCTACCTTCCCCCCAAGACGCTCAAAGTAACATATGTGGTTCTCTGTCCCCTTCCTATTTTACCAGGAGGGGGTGTCAGGGACCGGCTGGATGAGGAAGAGTAGTGGAATCTGCCCAACCAAGAGGCCCCTAGGGAAGGCATATAGAAAGAGGATCTCAAGCCTGGGGACTGGTGATGGGGCACTGGCCATGCCTCAAAGGAGGGGGCAAGCTGAGAAGTGCTAGAAGCAGGGCGCTTGAGAGAAGAAGAAGAAGAAGAAGAAGAAGAAGAAGAAGAAGAAGAAGAAGAAGAAGAAGAAGAAGAAGAAGGGGAGTTTGGATTTGATATCCCTCTTTATCACTACCCGATGGAATCTCAAAGCGGCTAACATTCTCCTTTTCCTTCCTCCCCCACAACAGACACTCTGTGAGGTGAGTGGGGCTGAGAGACTTCAGAGAAGTGTGACTAGCTCAAGGTCACCCAGCAGCTGCATGTGGAGGAGCGGAGACGCGAACCCGGTTCCCTGGATTACGAGTCTACCCCTCTTAACCACTACACCACACTGAGAAGGAAGCCAGTAGGTAGCCCAGCACGGGACAGGATGACGAGCTTTCCAGTTTGTGTGCAAGTGCCAATAGCAATAAGAGGGGAGGTAGAACCTGCAGTTCTCCCACAGAGCCACTCTGACAGCTTCTCCACTGGTAGCTTGCGGTATGTCCCCCTGATCAGGTGCCTGGGGCAGCACCCGGGGGTGGGGGCAGCTGCCCGCAAGTCAGGGCAAGACGCTCCATGGGGCCTCCAAGCAGTCTCCCTGCCTCCTCCCACTCAGCCGCCCTACAGCTGAGGGGGAGGCAGCGGGCGGACCATTTGGGCCAGCGGGGAGCCTGCTTGCACCCAGCGTCTCTTTCAGGAGAGATGCGTGGCTCGAGTGGCTGCAGGCCCCGCGGTGAGGTGCCGCCCGGCATTTTGTCACCCCTCTTTGTTAGCCTCCCTGAGCCTGGTTTTTAAACCAGGAAGGGCGGCGTACAAATAAAAATTATTATTATTATTATTATTATTATTATTATTATTATTATTATTTATTCATAAATCTTCTCTGTTATTACACTTATTCCCTTGCTTTTCCCTCTCTCTTTTTAATTTCCCCCCTCTCTCTGTTCTTTTATTATTTCCTTTTACTTTGTATTCTTCTAGTCCTTTTTCTTTCTCTTCTCTTTTTACTATTACTATTTGTTTGGAATAGTTTGCTTTTCATTGTATTGTGAAAAGTCTTAATAAAATACCAAATTTATTTGATGTAATTATACTCTTACACCAAATAAAAAGGAATGTCTGTTGAGATGCACAATGAAGTGAAGGATGTACAGGCAACTTAAGTTTAGGCTTCTTCAAGGGAACAGCCTCTAGCCCCCATCACAAAACGGCTTTTCTGCTGATGGGCATTTCGTACACTGCTTGTCAAACAGTAGGTTCATGGCTTAGTCAGGGACAAAGTTATTAAGGACATAAAATGCCATCTGGATGATGCTAATAAACATAAAATGTAACCTTCAGCTACACTGCTGCAGTGACCAGACTGTGCCAGACCACATTACCCTTTGTCTGTGTTAAAGCCTGAGCCCTTTTCTAACCTGTTTTGACTACACCATCTTTGCATATTTTATCTTAAATGCCAAACACCGTGGTCCTCAGTCCACGGAGCTTTGTTCTCCAGTCTACGTAAAATCTCTTGCAAAGATGGCCCTATCAACCGTTAAGTAATTGATAGGTGACCTTAGTTTGCATTTAGGATCTCAGATTGCGCCATAACTGGCAGATCATCAATGGGAGGAGTGGAGGAATCCCAGCAAGATACAGATTTTTCTTACACAGTTTCCCAAAGCTCTCTCCTCTTACCTTCCAAGTCCTGGACTGCAGAATCCGGGACTGGCAGCCGTGTGACACCGGAAGTTTCGTCGACGTAACTTCCGGTGTCGCTTTGCCCTTCTATGGGCACTAAAAATGGCCGCCGCCGGCTTCGAAAGTCGCTTCTACGCATGTCAGGAAGTGCGTCAACGCAACTTCCAGTGTCACTTCGCCCATCTATGGGCACAAAAAATGGCCGCAGCCAGCACCGGAAGTTGCGTCTATGTACTTCCGGACATGCGTAGATGTCACTTTTGAAGCCAGCGGCAGCCATTTTTGGTGCCCATAGAAGGGCAAATCAGAAAGAAAAAAATGGCTGCCGGCAGGAGAAAATAATGGAGAAAAATGGGAGAGAAGTGATACGGGGGACCACCGGGAAAAGGTAAGTAAAAATGGGGGTTTCCCGGGGAAAATGGGGTACTTGGCAGCTATGTCTCTCCTTTTTCACAGCAGCCGAATGAAATTTTGCAATACAAGTGTAGTCGTGCACTGAATTTCCACACCCGGATATTTTAAAGGCTAAAGCTTGGGCTTTGGAGAGATGAAAAATAAAATAAAATCCACAACTCATTGAAAAATCCATTTGAATGGTTCTTCAATATTTTGTTCCTGTTGGCAGCCCTGACATAAAGCTGCTACATCACCAGCCAGTCAGAGCTCATGTGATGACACATGACACATCATAAACAGTTGAGCTGTGCAGAATTGGGGAGAAGGAATCGATGTGATTGGAGGAAAGGAACTAGCCTAAGCTGCCTTGCTATGCCATTCTGGAGATTTTGTTGCCCGCTTGCACTGCCCTGCAACATTTTCACCCTGGTGCCAGCTTTAGATGCATGCAGCTAAACTGAAATTAATGAGGGGGAGACACAGCTGGGCATATCATCCATCTGGACTGCACTCCTTTTCAGTTGGGTGTGTTTTATGCCAATGCACATCCAAATGGCCATTCCACTATATCTTGCAACTGAACCACTATGTGCTCCTAGATCGGGGTGAGAGAACTTTGACGGGTTACCTTGAAAACTGAGGTGCTTGCCCGCTTTATTGCAATGCCATGTATATTACAAGTGCATTTATATCAGGACTGTATTGATTAACTGGCAAGTTGACTGAAGACCCTGGATATATGTACCCCAATTAAACTGGCAATGCAATCGTACCTCGGAAGTCTAACGGAATCCATTCCAGAAGTCCATTCGACTTCCAAAATGTTCGGATACCAAAGCGTGGCTTCCGATTGGCTGCAGGAAGCTCCTGCAGCCAATTGGAAGCCACGGAACCTGCGTCAGATGTTCGGGTTCCAAAGAACGTTCGCAAACCGGAACACTCATTTCCGGATTTGTGGCTGGGGGTCACCTGAGATTTTCCTGGAATGAAATGAGGAACGGCTTAGGGAGTTGGGTATGTTTAGCCTGGAGAAGAGAAGGTTAAGGGGTGATATGATAGCCATGTTCAAATATATAAAAGGATGTCATATAGAGGAGGGAGAAAGGTTGTTTTCTGCTGCTCCAGAGAAGCGGACACGGAGCAATGGATTCAAACTACAAGAAAGAAGATTCCACCTAAACATTAGGAAGAACTTCCTGACAGTAAGAGCTGTTCGGCAGTGGAATTTGCTGCCAAGGAGTGTGGTGGAGTCTCCTTCTTTGGAGGTCTTTAAGCAGAGACTTGACAGGCATATGTCAAGAATGCTTTGATGGCGTTTTCTGCTTGGCAGGGGGTTGGACTGGGTGGCCCTTGTGGTCTCTTCCAACTCTGTGATTCTATGAAATCGTGCTGGTGGAATGGTGCCCGCAGAAATTGCTCCTAAAAGATCTCTGAGAGGCCACCTGCCTGCCACCAAATCCAAACTGAAATAAAACAGTGCAAATGAGAGAGGACACAGCCATGGCAAGGGCAGAAGAGGAATTGAATTGGGCCAGGTTGATTTGGGAATACCAGGAAAGGTCCCAGTAGAGCACGGAGCGTGTACCAGCAAGGAAGCGTCTAACAGTGGGTCATGGCCAGGGGTATGTTTGACCAGACTGTCCATGGATGAAAGAGGAATGACACCCATAAATGGATCCTGATTCATTCTGGATAGTTGCCCTTCTCGTTTTACCTACGGCAGAGGCAAGAACACTCATACAATTCTAAGTTTGTTTTTGCTTAGATTTACAAGTGCTTCCCATTTCCGGATGATTCTTTCAGTGATTCTCCCCTCACACACACACACCCTAAAAAAGAAGTTTTTGCTCATCCCCTCTCCCTTTTTTTTATCTGGGCTGCTGTTCTGCAACAGGGCTGTACAATCCCTAAACCAGCCCCTCGAGGACAAACTTTCAGAAGCTGCCCAGGCTTCGCCATGCTGTCCCTGAGCCAGCCCAGCTCAAAGGCTGGAAAACTGCCTACATGAAACACTCTCGAAAATAGATATTTTTCACACAACTTGTTGACTGATTCGATGAACAATTCTACCTTGGCAAAAGTGCAAGTTTCAGTGTGAAAAAACGAAGCCCACAGAAATTCAGCACAATCAAGTTTTACCTCAGTTTTTGATGATAGATGCTTGCATGGTTAATTTCTCTATCAATTTCCCTCATTAGCAATTTCTTCTTCTTCTTCTTCTTCTTCTTCTTCTTCTTCTTCTTCTTCTTCTTCTTCTTCTTCTTCTTCTTCTTCTTCTTCTTTCTTGCCATTTTACAGCTCTGTTACATTATCCAAATCAACAAGTACTACAAACACACACCCATCTCCCCACTCTAGAGATTGCTTCGCCCTGGGAAGGGTTGCCATGTGTCCTCTTTTTCCAGGACATGTCCTCCTTTTCAGGGCTAACATTTCTGTCAGGGTGGACTTTTGAAATTTGCCAAAATGTCTCTGGCTATACTTTCTGAATGAGACATAGATATAACTGGTGGCTGAAGACTTGCTTTCCTCTTCTCCTCTCCTGCCCCCTTCAGCAATATATCACAGCTTTTTCTTTTTTAAATTTAAAAATCTTTATTGAATTCCATTCTTTACAAAATATACAATACATCTTAACAAAAAGAAACACATACAAAAAAATAAGAACATACAAAAAAGAGGAAATTACAAAAGAAAGAAGAAAAAGAAGAAAAAGAAAATTTTTTAATGAAAGGCGTACAAAAAAAGAAAAGATTACAAAAGGAAAAAGAAAAATATTAAAAGAAAAAAGTTTATAAAAAGCTTCCGACTATTAACATATCGATTTCTATATAAGTCCTTTCTTTTTACCCACATTCTTATTTTCTTTTAATCAATCTACCCTGTTCGGGTATACTTCTTCCATCGTCTATCAAAATAACTTTCTTTACACGTTACTTAAATTAGACAAAATAAAAAAATTCCTTCGGTAGCACCTTAAAGACCAACTAAGTTTATATTTTGGTATGAGCTTTCATGTGCATGCACACTTCTTCAGATACACTAGAAACAGAATACTTTTTATTTTTTATTTTTTTATTTTTTATTTTTTTTATTTTGCTTCGACTCAGACCAACACGGCTACCTACCTGTAACTTAAATTAGACAGATCACCAGATCAGATTTTATACCTTCTTTCCTCAGGTATTCCTCTACTAATTTCCACTCTTTTTGTACTTTTTGCTTGGGGGTATTCCTGATAGCGGCTGTCATTTTATCTAGGTTCATAAATTCTGTTAATTTAATTAACCAATCATGCACCGTTGGGACCTCCTCCTCCTTCCATTTTTTTTCCTATGAGTAATCATGATGCTGCTCCTGCATACAGTAGAATATTTATCCTATCCTTGGGTACATTTTCAGGAATCATGCTTAATAGGAACAATTCCGGCTTTTTCTCAAACGTACACTTCAATATTCCTTTCAATTTCTCATCGATATTGTTCCAAAATTCTTGGATACAGCTTCTATAGCCTACATATAGTAGGAGTATTTAAAATGAGAGGCGTCATAGCGCCCTCTTTTTTGCTCTTCAAAATATGGCAGAGCTATAATTCCTGGAGTGCTTTGTCAATCAATTTCTCTTACCACTGGACTGCAGAAACTGCAGCTTTGGGAGGAGAATAGGGCTCCTAACAAGTCTCAGCACCCTTAAATAAACTACAGTTCCCAGAATTCTTTGGGGAAAGCTCTGACTGTTTAAAGTGGTATGATACTGCTTCAAATGTATAGTACAGATAGGGTCTTAGTCTGCAACATCTTAGCAGTACCACACTATCTATCCCTGTGCTGTTACCATGTCACAAATGTTGTTGTTTTTTTAAAAAAAATTCAGTATATTACTGAAATATTTTCCACAATTCAGATTTGTGTAGATTGCATGCATTGTGGAAATTCAATCAGAAAAGCTTGCATTAATGTCTAAGGCCAGGAACTCAGAAGGTTAAAAATAGCTGACTATTAAAATCAATGGGCTACGCATTTCCGTATTAGATTGCGACCTATCAGTCTTCCTCATCATGTATCAGAGCTTCATATGTGTCTGAGTACTTTTATAGTTTTATTGGAGAAATATAGTGGTTCTTATTACAGGCCCTTTCATTAACACTAATTCTATAGAAAATTTGTTTATGTGTAGATATGGTGTTTTCTTGTTTGTTCTGCTGGATTTCTGGAAAATGTATTTGGAAAAGCACATAACTATTTGTTTCTTTAAAAGAGATTAATATCCAGTGTACACAATCAAGATAAGGAAATCTATCTATATATATATAAATATATATAAATGTAAAAATCTTGAAATTGATGTCCACTATGTTCTCCGTAACTGCTTGACCGATCGTCCTGAAATTTTGACACAGCGATCCAGGCCACTCCCCGAGGGTTGTAGGGGACATGAAAAACCTCAAATCACACACCTCGGCAGGATTTGACCCGCTTTTCCACCAAGTCAAACAGCGCCCTCAAGTGGAATTCCTCCCACAGTACACCCCCTCCCTTCCTGAGAAATCTAAGCCACACCCACAAACCAAATGACATCATCATCAACCAAGCAACTTAAACCACACAGGCGGCCATTAAGGATGAAACCTGCCCTCTCCACAATATCTCACCTCGGCTTTGCAGACTAGGCCGCTTTCCAGACTAGGCCAAGTGGAGGTAAGGGGGGGGCAATAGAGGGCAGGGATACGTAATGGGTCAGAACAGGGGGGGGGACACAGGGATGAAACCTGCCCTCTCCACAGTGTCTCGCCTCGACTCAGGGGGACTCTGAGGCTCAGGGGGATCTGAAGGGGGGCTATTACCCTCCATTTCACAGACTAACGCACAGCAACGCGTGCAGGGCCAGCTAGTATACTTATATTTAAGATAATTTGTTACACTATGCACAATGGAACCAAGTGATGGTGAAGCTGTTGGAGGACAGAGACACACTTTTCCATCACAAATATAATGTGGCCACCGAGACCATTTAACACCAGTCCTGAAAGACCTACATTGGCTCCCCATATGTTTCCGAGCACTATTCAAAGTGTTAACCTTGAAAGCCCTAAACAGCCTCGGCCTCGGCCCAGTATACCCCCATCGTTCAGCCCAGACACCAAGGTCCAGCTCCGAGGGCCTTCTGGCAGTTCCCTTACTGTGAGAAGTGAGGTTACAGGGAACCTGTAAGAGGGCCTTCTCAGTAGTGGCGCCCGCCCTGTTGAACGCCCTCCCATCAGATGTCAAGGAAATAAACAACTATCTTTAACTTTTAGAAGACATCTGAAGGCAGCCCTGTTTAGGGAAGCTTTTAATGTTTGATGCTTTATTGTGTTTTTAATATTCTGTTGGGAGCTGCCCAGAGTGGCTGGGGGAATCCAGCCAGATGGGCAGGGTATAAATATGATGATGGTGATGATGATGTCATGTGAGAGATATGTGTTCTCCATATGAATGCCTGACCAGTGAAAGTCTTACCCTTCAAAAAAGAGGAGGTGAAATTTAGCCTATGTGGAATTGAGTATCCTTGTGAAACGCCCATGTCATGTGTGATACTATGGTGAGAGTGAAGGGCAGAGGTTCAGCATGTAGCCTGAGCAACTTTCCTTGCATCATCAGAAGCTGGTTTAGATATGGTAGTATGATGAAAATTACCCAGTCCTTATTGGGCGTTACTGCACACGAACAGCTTGCCATTGGTGACAGCTGCCATGTGAAGTGATTAGATGTGGCCTTCATGTGACACACATAATGTATAAACCAATCCTCTGTTCCACCTAAATGTGTTTAGAATTTGGGTATGAGATAGCTTAACCACAAGTATATTTCATTTCACATACCAAGTAGGTCTTCAAACATCCAGACTTAAGGCACATAGGCACTCTTACCCCAGCCTAATTTAAACAACATACGCAGATTTAATGCACCAATGTCATTCAATTGCCTGTTTTCAGACTTAATCTAAACAATGAGCTAAAACCTGAATGTCATCTACGTTTTGCCTGCATGTCTTTCTAATCATTGGCTGACTTGTTATGACATCATGGAATGTTCGCAAATATTCAGACTGGTTATGTGGTGATATCATTCCTAGCGAAACTAAGCCCAAACGATCTTAGTTTTGTATTGATTTTAGCCATTCTCAGAACACCGAGTCCTTTTCTCCATATATGTTTTTGACAATCTGCTTGACATATTCTCTTTTTCACCCAGGTTCTAGACCCCAAGTGGTGTGCACAACTTGGACAAACAACCCAGAAATAGTTTTGGCCTCCCTGTATAAAGACCTAACGGTGAAAGCTTTTGTTAGTAATCGCTCATCAAAACCACTGAGACTACAGCACGACACAAGTCAAGGATGTCCTTTATCTCCACTATTGTTTGCAATCTTTTAAGAACCATTATTGATTTTGATAAGAACCCAAGGATCCATGGAACTAACTTTGGCTCACAATAATTCAAATTTTCACTGCATGCGGATTATTAAATAAATAAATAAATAAATAAATAAATAAATTTGTATGCCATTCTTCATAAAAACGACAGCCAGGTGCACACATATAAGAGGGAGGACACCAGGTTTGCCAGTAGCACATGTGAAAAGGATCCAGGGCCTTGGTGGACCATAAGATTAAGCTGAGTCAACAGTGTGATGCAGCAGCAATAAAGCTAATGCTTTTCTAGTCTGCATCATCAAAAGAATAATGTCCTGATCAAGGAAAGTACTGTAGTAATCCCAACCTTTTCTGCCTTGGTCAGACTACACCTGGAGTGCTGTCTCCAGTTCTGGTGCCAAAATTTAAGAAGGAAATTGTTGGGATGGAACATGTGCAGAGGAGGGTGACCAATATGATTAAGGATCTGGAAACCAAGCATTATGGGGAATGGTTGAGAGAATTGTGTATGTTTAGCCTGGTAAAGAGGACACTGAGAGGAGATATGATAGGCCATCTTCAAATATCTAAAGGGCTGTCACATGGAGGATGGAGCAAGCTTCTTTTCTCCTGCATCAGAGGCTAAAACCAATGGATTCAAGTTACAAGAACAGAGATTCATAGCTGCCAAGTTCTCCCTTTTTTTAAGGGAAATTCCCTTATGCTGAATAGGCTTCCTCATGAGAAAAGGGAAAACTTGGCAGCTATGCGGAGATTTGAACTAAAACATCTGGAAGACCTTTCTGACAGTAAGAGCTGTTCGATGGTGGAACAGGCTCCCTGGTGGGCTCTCCTTCCTTGGAAGTATTTAAGCAGAGGTTGGATGCCCACCTGTCATTTATGATCTAGCTGAGATTCCTGGATTGCAGGGGGTTGGATTAGATGACCCTCAAGGTCCCTTCAAACTCTACAGTTCTAATAATTGTTATTTTAAAGAAAGAAAACTCTCTTTTTTATGTGCATACCTATTAGACAAAAAAATTCTCCCCTGTTGAAAATTCTCATGAAATTTATGAAGAAGCATCTTAGCTTGAGTTGTTGCTGCAGAGGAACCTTCCGAAGGCAGAAAGGGAAATTGTCGATGTTTTAGTGGTACAGTGGTACCTCGGTTTATGTACAGAATTGGTTCTGGAAGTCTGTACAGTGGTACCTCTACTTACAAATAACTCTACTTACAAATTTTTCTACTTACAAATGGAGCTCCGTCCGCCATCTTGGATGCGGTGTAGATAGGATTTTTTCTACTTACGAATTTTTAGATAGGGTTGCTTCGACTTACGAATTTTTTCTCCCAATGCATTCCTATGGGATTTGACTTACAATTTTTTTCGACTTACAAATGTGTGTTCGGAACGCATTAAATTCGTAAGTAGAGGTACCACTGTACTTAACCTGAAGTGTACTTAACCTGAAGCAAACTTTCCCATTGAAAGTAATGGAAAGTGGATTAATCCGTTCCAGACGGGTCCGCAGAGTACTCAACCTGAAGCGTACTTAACCTGAAGTATGAGTCCAATTGGTTCTGGAAGTCCGTACTTAACCTGAAGCATACTTAACCTGAAGCGAACTTTCCCATTGAAAGTAATGGACAGTGGATTAATCCATTCCAGACGGGTCCACAGAGTATTTAAACTGAAAGCACTCAAACCAAAGTGTACTTAAACCGAGGTATGACTGTACTAGGTCAAAACTACTCAAACACTCCTCAAACATGTACATTTTTCTTCTGCTACCTTCTTTGTCCCAGTACACCTGGGATTCAGTCAGATAAAACCTCTCTTTATCCTTTATACACAATTGACCTCTACAGTGGTACCTTGGTTCTCAAACGAACGCCTTGGTTCTCAAACAACTTGGAACCCAAACACTCCAAACCCAGAAGTAAGTGTTCCGGTTTGTGAACTTTTTTCGGAAGCCAAACGTGCTCCGTTTTGAATGTTGCGCTTCTGATTTGAGTGCCCCACTTCCGTTTTGAGTGTTACGCTGAGGTCTGTCTGTTTTTGCTACAGTAGAACCTCTACTTACAACCGCCTCCACTCACAGATGTTCCAAGTTGCGGCCACAGCAAACCTGGAAGTAACTGGCGGGTTTGCTGCCATAGGTGAATGCGCAAGAGCAGCGACCGCCATTCCCGCATGCGCAGAAGCGGACAATCGTTGCCTGCGCACAACAGTGCCTCTCCCAGCGACCCGTTTCACCATAAGGACGGGCCTCCGGAACGGATTGTGGTCTTGAGTAGAGGTTCCACTGTATTTATTTTGCGTTTTTGTGGCTTGTGTGTGTGTGTGTGTGTGTGTGACTGTGTGGAAACACAGTTCAGCTACTGATTGATTGTGTGACTGGCGTACATTGTTTATTGCTTTCATTTTATGGATCAATGGTCTCGTTAGATAGTAAAATTCATGTTAAATTCTTTGTCTCCGCCATACCTCTTTTAAAAAGAAAGATATGTAACATTTTCTTGGGATATAGGTAATATACCAGAGATGGTGAATGTTATTTTGAAAACAGAAACCATATCCTTAGGCAGTATTGATTGCAGTTTAATAATTCATGGAGTAATATTTGCAAAAAGAAGCCTAAGTATGGAACTCAAATATTCACAGTTTGGGAATAACCATGTTTATTTGCTAATTCTTTTCAAAAAGGTTTTAAGTCTAGGTAAGACATCTGCACTATTTCAAAAAAAGCAAAAATAAAATATGGTTGTTGATGCTTTTTTAGTCCTCATGGGCCCCTGCTGAAATCTGCAGTCAAATGAAAATGTCTGCATCGGATTGTTTAATATCTGGTAATAATAAATATTTTATTGCAATGATGGAAATAGTTATGTGGCTTTTTGATACGGATTATTCTGAACAATTTAAGGGTAATTTCTGCTTTGCATTTACAGACTCGTTGCCAAAAACCACTCCCTCGTCTCACTTTGGATTTTCACATCCGAAAACAAAGACTCTCAGACCTTACAGGCATTCAGTAATGGTAAAAGAAGTGCAAGGCGGTGGTGGTGGAATTCGCATTGCATGGGCAGTCTCCATTTGAACTTATATGTTAAGTTCAAGACACTGTTTTTAATGTATACAGCCCTATAGAGCTTGGACCAGGACACCTACGAGATCCTCTTACCCCTCACATACCCCATCAATTACTGCACTCTGCATGTGATACCACTTTATCAGGAACTCCATTGTGCACAAAAAATAGGAATTGGGCCTTTAGTGTCGTGGCACCAACAGACCCTCCAAGTGTCCCTATTCTCCAGGGACAGTCCCGGATTTACAGAAGCCGTCCTGGTTTCTGATTTGATTCC
Organism: Zootoca vivipara; assembly: GCF_965207765.1. Classification (NCBI taxonomy): domain Eukaryota; kingdom Metazoa; phylum Chordata; class Lepidosauria; order Squamata; family Lacertidae; genus Zootoca; species Zootoca vivipara. The sequence continues at coordinate 11,550,050 of NC_142582.1, forward strand.
AAAATGCCCCACTTTCCCTTAGGAGGGTATGGAGCTATGTGTCAGGCTTCAAGGAATCGGCTTCCTCCCCCGTGGCAGTAAATAAGAACAAATGAAAGGAACATCTTACCAGTTAGATTCTTTAATAATCACAGCGAGAGACAACAAAGCACGTCTCCCTAGAATAGTGGTGCTACCAATTAAGGCTCATCCCTCCCCCTCCATCCCTATTAATCAACGTCACTCCTACGTCTTGTAATCTGAGCTTGTAACTTCTGCGTTTTCGCTTCTAACACCCTCTGAACTCTCCGTGTCTTTGTAGATGGGTTTTTTTTTAATGCTGTCCGGAGAATATGAATCTGTTAACTCTCTCTCTCTTTTAGTGCTTCTTCTCCTAGCTGTTCCCCATCCAGTATTTCCCAGCTTCTGTCTTCTGAACTATGCCCCTCTGCAAACCGCTGTTCCAAATCTATACTGTCCCTCCTGCTCCTGGGAAGATTCAAGATCAGGGAGAGGGGGTAGCTCCCACCATTCCTCCTGAGTGCAGCCCTCCTCAGCACGGTCCCTGACATCATGTGACCCCTTAGCTGAGAAAATAAGCAACCATAAAAACTTTAGAAGACATCTGAAGGCAGCCGTCACCTCAGACACCAATTCCGGCTCAGTGGAGCAAGGCAGACAATTCCAACAAGAAAGAAAAGTGGGGGGCATTTAAAAGAAACAGGTGTGGCTGCATGAGGAGCTTACAGATGAGCTGAGATTTAAGAAGGGCGTGTATAAGAAATGAAAGGAGAGATCGCAAAGGAAGATTCTACAAGAATAGCCAACAGTTTCAGAGAGCCAACAGTTTCAGAGAGAGAAGCTCAGAATACCAGGAAGAACTTTCTGACAGCAAGAGTTATCCAACAGTGGAGCAGGTGCCCTCAGGAGGTGGTGGACCCTCCTTCCTTGGAGGTTTTTAAGTAGAAGTTGGATGGGCATCTGTCATGGATGTTTTAGTTGAGATTCCTGCATTGCGGGGGTTGGACTAGATGCATAGCTGCCAAGTCTCCCGTATTCCCCGTGAAATCTCCGTTTTTCCAGCTGTTCCTAGCTGAAAAAACAGGGTGTTTTGCCCCCCCCCCCGGTTTATTCTGGTGCGGTGGCCATTTTGGAACTGGGCGGAGCATGCTCAGAAGCGACTTTTGATGCTGCTCTGCCCAGTTCCAAAATGGCTGCAGTGCGACTTCTGGCGCGGTGGCCATTTTGAAACTGGGCAAAGCAGCATCAAAAGTCACTTCTGAGCGTGCTCCGCCCAGTTCCAAAATGGCGGCAGCGCTACTTCCAGACTGCTACTTCCGCCCGGTCCCTTATTTCTCCGACAGCAACTTGGCAGGTATGACTAGATGAAACCCTCCACAACTCTATAATTCTTTGACTCTATGAGCTGAATTGCTTGAGTCTCGCAGCAACAATATAAAAAATTGTTTCTCAAGGCCACCTGGCTCTGCTAAAGTCCAACAATATTTACAGTTTTAGGACTATCACCCTGAAGTTTTTGTTTGTTTTTTAAGGACAAGCTTACAATGGGAAGGGGGTATATTGCGGTTGTTTGTGGTGGGGGGCAGATAAGGGGAAGTCTGAATCTAAAGGCCTTATATATGAGGTAAATATTTAAGCCTTGGGAGGAAAGAATTGAGTTAACCATCCGACTGCCTTTCACAGGACTGAGGAGGAGGAGGGGGAAGAATGTGGGCAATTTTAGTAATTCCAGTTACTTGTTCTCAGCAATTTACTTTTCACTTGGGGGAAACCCTTCTCCACTGGAAATAGTACACAAGAGGGAGAATTTTCCTTTCCATTCAGCCAAAGTTTCTTCTATTAAACCCTTAACTATAGCCATGAGACTGTTCTAGTGCAAAATGCATTCTCAGTAATGGATTTGTTGGCATCTGGCGGAGCTGAGGGACTGAACAAAGTCGCCAATGTATAGATCTGTTTTCCTTCATTTTGACTTTGTCCGCTGATTCTTAATCATGTAATATGGCAGGCAGATCTCATTTCTGAGATTGGGGATGATATTGAAGAACTCTCCCCCCCTTTAAATATATATATATATATATATAATGGGGGGGTGGTTTATGCTATTTAGCAATCTTCTGTCTCTTTGTAAGATTATTTTCTTCCTGTGCTGAGTGTATCGTTTTGTTTACAGGTTTAAAACAGTATTGACCGAATAACCATTTGCCACTATAAAAGCACATAAATCATATTTATAGTGGGGGAAGCTGATAATAACCCTTTGATAACATTCCATCATTAAGCAAAAGTGAAATTTACTTAACATGATCCACCCAAAGTTAAGCACTTCATTTATTGTAGTGAGAAAGACTTAACGTAACGTAAACCCAGTTAAGTTATACGGAAAAGCCACAATTGAATATGACAGGAAGTGGAATGGGGTTGTAGAAGTTCAAGTGTTCTAAACAGCTTCACCCTAACACCTCCTGGCGTGATCTTCCCAAAGCTTATTTGATCATTCTATTTTATTATTGATTTATCGGTTGATTTAATTTATATGCCACCTTATACCCAAGGTCTCAGAACAAAATCTGAATATTCTTACCATTTCTGTCTTTCATATTTTAAATATTTCATGCAGTAGCTGCTTGAATTAAATTTTTAATAACAAGCTCCTTGTTTATTACTGCCACACCCCAACTGGGCATGTAAAGAAATGAGAGAGAGAGAGAGAGAGAGAGAGAGAGAGAGAGAGAGAGAGAGAGAGAGAGAGAACGTGTACCAGGCAACAGCTGGAATTTAATTTAATAAGTGAATATGCAGTATGGAGAACTGACATGGGGAAGTGAATTACTGAGTTTTCATCACTGCAAACATGTTTCATACCCAATCTTCCTGATCCGGAAAAGTGAAAATCCTTCTGATTAAATAAATTTTTAAGAGTCCTGGAGGGAAAATATTTAACTCAGCTCAGCTCTATATCCAGATTGTTATACGTGGTGTTTTCCAATTCTGTTACCAGGTGAAAAGTGGGGTTAATTTAATAAGGTTACTGTTACAACTCGTGCAAAATGTAGCACGCTCGCCTTCTGAAAACCCATTTGCATCCCGCATGATGAAGGGAAAACTCCATTACAGTAAGTTCAACTTCGCTGCTGCCCTGTCCTATAACAGCATCATACAGGTAAGCATCTTCGCCCTTCTATGCTGGCCACTACTGCTTTTATATACAGTAAGTAATTCACCACACAGAGCCCATGACAATTAGCCCTGCTCTGAGAGCATTAGCTGTGAGATGCATAACTTACAGGCTCAGTTAAACACTATGTGTATAAATAAAAAGTGGTGTATTGGGAAGCAATGGGAGATTAGATAGATAGATAGATAGATAGATAGATAGATAGATAGATAGATGATAGATAGGTAGATAGGTAGATAGATAGGTAGATGATAGGTAGATGAGAGAGAGAGAGAGAGAGAGAGAGAGAGAGAGAGAGAGAGAGAGAGAGAGAGAGAGAGAGATATGATAGCTAGCTAGCTAGATCAGTGGTCCTCAACCTTGGGCCTCCAGATGTTTTGAGACTACAATTCCCATCATCCCTGACCACTGGTCCTGCTAGCTAGGGATCATGGGAGTTGTAGGCCAAAAACATCTGTAGGCCCAAGGTTGAGGACCACTGAGCTAGATGATATAGATAGATGATAAATGATAGATGATAGATAGCACCCCCTTCAATTTAGTTTTATGTTGCAACCTACATTAGCCAGGGACATATATGATGCTTTCTGAGGTTGTGCTAGCTGGAAATCCCTCTCATTTTAGCATGAAGACACAATTACAGAACTGCGGAGATCCTATTTCCTTCCAATTATATATCGTAGCTGAATAAAGAAGTTCTTTTGCACACACCATGCCGGAGACAGAACATTTGCCAGTGCTCTGCGCTGTGAATTCGTTCCTCGGTAGCGAGGGACTCGGGACTGTATTCAATCAACAACCTCGAGGGCCTTCGCTGGCATTTAAATGTGTGCTTCTGTTTATATAAACGGCATGTTCCCATGCATATCCATCTGAGGGCACATATAGACCTCACAGCTGGAAACCCAGGGAATTCTATTGGGAGAAAACTGGAATTTATCACACTATTACCGAGCGCACAGTACATAACTCAGCCCATCGCAGAATTCAAAAGCCAATTCAAATGCAACCTGGATTTCATTTAGAAGATCGAAATATTTAGCTCACTGTTGGGCAAGGCATTCCCAGGAGAGAATCTCATTGGGATGCATCTGTTTGGAGCTGCGGGGATGACCTGAATTGTAAAATGAGAAACAGGTTCTTTTCAGCAGTAACGCAATGTTAGAAGCCAATGTGCCATACATAGGCTATGGCTGCGTGGGGGAGAAGACTCAAACGACTTGGTTTCTGACCCTTGAAAATGTCTAAAATCCCCATTCAGTTTGGATTTCCCCTTCAATCCATGGCATGACGCTGTGGCTGAAGAAAGCATATGGTCCTAATAGATATTCAGTCCAGATGTTAGTTGCCTATAATGTATCCTGAACGGCTGCGCCTAGCAGTGTGTAGGGAAAGATGGTGAAGTAGTTAAATAAGGAACATGCACATTCCAGTATTCTCACCCGTTTACTAAAGTTAAGAGTTCCAGATTGCGATACCTCCGGTTCTGTCACATTGAATTTCTGGAAAACATTAAGAGCATGAAATGCACTGTACACGTGAAATAGACATCGAAAAGTAGGACCCCCTTGAGAGTCAAAAGAGCTGCAAACATGCACATGGTTTTTTCCTTGAAGGACTTACGCAGGTGTTCTTGGAATGCTTCTATCGTGGCTCTGTTGCAAGAAGATTTGCAGAAAGCTCTGTTAAGACCGGATTGGATTTCTATTGTACTGTTAATATATAAAGCCGCTGGCAGTCCTGATCTGAATCCTCCTTGTGACATATTTTAAAGATGTGAGGGAGCTAAGAAAACTGACCCTGCAAGGAAATGCTCAGTGAGAATATGAGCAACCAGCCTTTATGAGACATCCATTCATTAATGACTGTGAACAGATGCCATTTTCGGATTACCAATACTGTCAGGAGTATGGGCAGGAGTCAGGCTCTGGGGCCTGTAGTGCTTTGCAGGACTGGGGCCTGCCTCAGCTTGTGCTGGAGAAGCAATGAGTGGCCACTCAGGTGAGGTCTCAGCTTGTGCTGGAGAGGCAAGGAGGGTCAGGTGAGGCCACTTGATATCTCACTGCACCTGGTGGCAGGAGCTGGGAGGGATAAAAGCTCAGCATTTCCCTTCAGCTCTTTGCCACAGCAACGCTATCCCTGCCTGGTTGCATCTGGCCCCTTGCTCCTTGGACCCTTGCCTTGCCGACGCCTTGCTCCTTGGACCCTTGCCTTGCCGACGCCTTGCTCCTTGGACCCTTGCCTTTGCCGACGCCTTGCTCCTCGACCCTTGGACCTCTGCCTTGCCGACGCCTTGATCCTCGACCCTTGGACCTTTGCCTTGCCGATGCCTTGCTCCCTGACTCCCAAATTCGCCTCTGCCTTGCTCCTTGACCCTGCACCTGTTCCCGCTTCTACACCACCATCTTGCCTCTGGTCCTGACGTTCCTCAGCCAGGGCTTCAACCGCCCGCCGACTGGACCGTGACAAATACCTGGTTCTGGAGCCAATATCTGACTATACTGACAAGCGCAACTTCGCAAAAGTCGTACACAAGTGTGTTGGTTCACTAGTCCGTCTCCAAGCTCATGTGAATTGCCCATCAGCGAGGTCATGCTAAGCCAGGTGTTACTACTTGTGGGCAACTGTGACCACAAAGATACTCCATAGGGTGGATTTTAGAACATGTGAGATCCGTGCTCGGCCCAACAATGTGCAAACGACACAGCCCACCGTCACCCCTTGCCTGCAAGGGCGCCTCGGCATGCCACCATCCGTTCACCTGCCAAGTTTTGTGTTAATGTATGGTGCTGCAGAATTTCTTATGGATCCAGTCTGAAATCACACCTGTAGGTGGTGATCATGCAAGTGTGAACCTTCTCTTGATTGCGTGACCAGGCGGCGACCACCCCAGCCCTCAGGGACAACCAGTAAGTAATAATGACACATGACCATGTGTTATGGATTAAAATTTGGCCACAACGTAATTAAACTTTCAAATGTAGAAGCCCTTGGCTTAGGCATTGGGCGTGTTTCCCTCCTAGCCCCCCAACCGGGGGAACTGGGGCTCCTCAGGGTAAATGGGATATGGGGGTGCTCTGCAAGACATATGTGTACGCAGGCAGCCCACCCCATTTCCCCGCACACAGGGTAGTTCACTGACAACCTTCCAGTGTATGGCCAGTGACACCCATATTACAACCCCTTTAAGAGGGGACCCTGGAATCGCCCCCCGTGGGGGGGTGAGTCACCACTTCATGCCCCCCTCTGTAGGAAAGAAAAGACTAAAGGATTCCACCCAAGGCCTTAAACCACCAAAGTTGTGACAAATTGCTACGGGGAAGACAAAACCTGCCAATGCAGGAAAATTTCTTCCCGGCTCTTCAACAGCAACCAGTCAAAAGACCGTAGCAGCACCCGCTAAACAGGGAGGAAAAGGTTAACCTATAAACAAGAAACATTAAACAAAGAGAGGGTTGGGTGGGTGAAGCTCCTGAGCCGACTGCCTGGCTACTGCCTGTTGCTCCGCCTATTTATACGACTGGCCCCACCTCCCAGCAGTGTAACTTGACTACTGAGGCTGGGCGTGAGCCTCCAAATAATAACACTGAGAGGCAGGCCAGCCCATACAAACTGGTAAGTTTCCCGGGGTCCGAAGCATTGCGCGCGATCCCGCAAAGTGCACCCACGGTGTAAAATGTGAGTGCTCATTATGATATTGGTTCCATGGAATGAAGATCGCGTGGGGGTGGGGGTGTGTGAGTTCCTTGACTTCATTTGGACCAACAAGTACTAGCATCCAGTCAGGTCTTTTGCAGTCTGCGGCTTTCAAAAAGGAACAGCAATTGATTGCTGTCTCTATCAAAGGCAATAAAAATTATAATCAAAAATAGAGATCAACAATGAAAAAGCATAGAGGTGTGTGAGGTGTGAATTAGGAGTTCCGTGTCATTGGACCTTTTCTTTTTTTGTAAAACAAACCAACAAACCATAAATAAGCCAGTCATCCTTGGGTATTGCAGCATGTTTGGGAGTGAGCTACACTAGTCACTTATAACATTAAAAATGTGTTATAAAAATGAGACACCAGAGAGCTGTAGAGCAGTGATCCATCCTCAATGGTAAATTGCATTGGGAGATATATATATATATTAATAGTGTTTTTGTCAGGGTTGTTGTGGCTACTCTTGAGTAACGACCCTCCACATCTGCTTGTCTTTCAGATGCTTTTATTGGTGCATATTATTTACAGTGTAAGGTGTCCAAATTCCATGTCTGCCTCATTCCGAGTCAGAATCCTGCAATTCGGATTTCCTGTTTTTCGCCCAGCACAACAGCCTGGGAATTGTGAAGCGCCTCCCTCTTCTCAGACGCCTCAATTCCGGGGGGGGGGGGGGAAATGGCCTACCAACCGACTCACTGTCGGCCCCTCTTTCCCTTTCCCTTTCTCCCTCCCCTTGGAGTAAGGGCTCCCTGATGCTGCTCGAGCCTCGGCACTCTCTTTCCGTTTCCTGGCTCTTGTAATCTGATCCTGTGCTCGAGTTACTGCCCGGATGAGAGGGGGTTGTTCCCTATAAGCCTTTCCCTTTACAGTTTTTTTTAAATAGCGTTTTTTTTCATACCTGTGTAGATCCAGCCCAAGTGTGTGCCTGTCAAACTAGTCATTGACGTGTCAGCTTCGGCACAGCTCATCTCCTGTTTGGTAGCCATCAGGATAAGATAGGCCTGGATTCAGGAGCCCCCATGCACATGCACACATGCCAAACAAAGAGTCCTGGTGCTGTCAGAGCTGATTGTGCAAATCATCTGTTCAGTGCTGTCTATCCAGACAGAATAGCCCAAAGGGAACCTTACAAGGAAGTCTGGCTATCAGGCACATAAATCCAGAAATTCAAATATTTGTGCATTCCAGATTCCCGAACCAGAAGAGGAAGAGAAATAAGTTAGTCTGGCCAACACAAATGCCTCACGTGGGCTAAGAACATGGACAAATAGCAGAGCTGTGGGGAAAAACTAAGGTTTTGATAAAGTTCTTGACCTGTAGGGGATGACGGCAATTTTTCTGTGTCCAAAGCTTCAGAGATATACCTCCCAGCTGCCTTGATCATACACTACTATTAAAAGCAGAAAGGAGTCCTAGATGATATGGCTCTTTAAGCATGGATCCGAACAGCTTGTGAACCATTATTATCTAAAAATGTCAGCTAGGATTAGAACAAACATCAACCAAAGGGAAAAACAAATGGCTATTGTATGGGCAGAAATGGATTTTTAGATCCTACAGTAAATAAAATAACACACTGACTGAAGCCTGTGCCCCTGTGATGATCTAGTTTGCAGAAATTTTTACTGGCAAGCTGCCATACTTATTTTCATTTATCTGCCTCAAAGCACCATTTCAAAAAGTGCAAAAGCATGTTGTTGATAGAGTAGATTGTTTATAGCTGAATTGAGTATTTCAGAACAACACGCATAGTAATAAAGTGGAGGGGGGAGGCAGGCAGGCAGGGCGGGTGGGCAGGAGGGAGGGACAGGAGGAATGCCTATGCCTGCAGCTTCTTGAAATCCTTTTGTCAAAAACAAAGAAAACCACTGAAATGCTGGACAAAGGTAACAGAAGAGTAATTTCCAACTATGCTGAAAGTTGAGGATGGATGAAAGATGTAAAATTCAGGAGGCCAATCTCCCTTCTAATTCACCAGCCCAGCACCTTGTGCCCATATTGCTATTGCCTTTATGGTACTGTATTTTTTTATAGTCTCTTTGTTATCCAGCAGTGATCTGAATGGCAGTAAATCCTAAGCATTCATCGCCCTGTGTGCACCATGTAGGTTTTTATGGCCTGCACAACAAAGGAGCTTGTTTATAGGAAGAGTTGCCCTGAGATGGTAACTTGATCTGATCTGATTTTTATTTTTATGTGGCAAAGGGGTTAATCTCAGAGGCCGAAATGCAGCTTACGTAAGAATCCCTGGCTGATTGGGAGGCCTTAACTAGCCTATTTCACCTTGAGCAAAGGTCACAGTCACAACTCTCTCAGAGGGTTGAACGCTTGCATTCACAAAACCATTTTACTCTGCAATAGAAGTACCTCGTCATTACTTATCACGGTTCTGGCAGCAATGTCCCCCCAGCTCAGATAATGCTCAGATAATGATCTGATGGAGACGTCTTAGTGTTCTTCTACCAGAGCCTTCCAGACCAGAAAACATGGCTTTGCTAGACTCTTCAGATTAAGAAGACACATTCCCAAAACAGACCCCATCATCCCATCCTGTAGGAGCATATGGCTGAAGAACAAGACAATGGCCCTTTAAGGGCACGGGAGCCAGCGGCAGAGCATATACCCGCGGTGCCCAGGGCGGGCACGCTCCCGAGGGGGCTGTGGTGCGTTCCTGAGGGGGCATGGCATGGAGGGTGCCCTCCCAGGTACGGGATAGCCACTCGAGTGCCTGGAGCAGTGCGTGTGCCCTGCAGCCAGGGGCAGAGCGAGCCGCCCATGGTGGACATTCGGCCTGCTGCCTGTCCTCGACTCCCAAGCCTCCCCCAAGCTGTCAAAATGAAGGGGGAAGGGGGGAATGCCGCCGGCAAAGTGGCACAGCTCCCCCCTTACCCTGACGACTCGGGGGTAGGCTTGGGAGTCGCAGACGGGCGGTGTGTCGAATGTCAACCGAGGCGTTCCACCCCACCCCCCTTCCTATGCCCCTGACAGGAGCACCTTGCAGTGGGTGGGGCCAATAGCAGGCCTAGTTCAGCCAGCCTTCCTAAGACTTGGAAGAGTTTTGCAACTTGCTGAAGCAACAGCTCCCCTCTAGTCAGTGCTCTGTCCAAGGTGCTGACCTTAAAGTGACTCTGCTGTACCTCTCACCATGCTAAAACACCACTTCTGCTCTACCTTTCAGCAATCATAGGTCAGTTCCCTAGGAGCACGAGGCCCAGTCAGAGCAGGAGATACAATAGAACAGCCTTCTTCTACCTGGTGCACCAGACTGTGGAAAGCTGCAGTAGATGTAAAAGGTAAATGGATGGGCAAAGCACCTTTATTGTGTCCTTACTGATTTTACACAATCATAACAACTACATTCATTCTTCTTCTTTGGCGATCATTCATAGCCAAGTAAGATTGTCTTCCATAAACATGGTTTTAACAGTGAGCCTATAAGTGACTGTGGAGGCCAATTCTGGATCCATACGTCTTTCCACAGTGGGGACATAGGTATCCGGGCAGGAGTTGATCACAATGAGGGTTTGCCAAACGTGCCTTCCTCTTAACACATTTCTCCCTTTCATCCTGAGTTTGACCGTCTTCAAAGCCCATGACACCTTTGGAAAAGGATGTTCTCCAATTGGAGCACTCACAGGTCAGTGTTTCCCAATTGTTGGTGTTTATACTACATTTTTAAAGATTTGCCTTGAGGCAGTCTTTAAACCTCTTTTGTTGACCACCAGCATTATGCTTTCCATTTTTAAGTTCGGAATATAGTAGTTGCTTTGGAAAATGATAATCAGGCATCCACACAACATGACCAGTCCAATGAAGTTGATGTATTCATACATTCTTTGTCTAGTTCCTCCCCTTTGATCTTACTGCCTTGGGTAACCCTGCTGGGAGTAGAAGAGTCCTAACGGCTTCACTCACAAGGGTCATAGGAATGTACAAGGCCACTCACAATGACAAGGTGATGATCCAGCGAGTGAGACTATATTCTTAATGAGATGCTGTCTATCGGAATGCATTACATTTTGTACTTAAAATACTTATTTCAGTGTTAGTACCATTCCTTATCCTTCCTATCCTAATATGCCTTTAAAAGTACATCTCCAGTGGGAATCTGATTGGTGGATGGCAAAGACTACTTGAGAATGGTCATCAAGAAGCACAATGATTGTTTCGTGGCATGATAAAGAGTAAACCAATATTGCGCAGTGGAAAGAGTCTTGGGGCTGGAATGGCTATGGGCTGCGCAGGTGGGCTTATCTAATTCATCCTCACAATATCCTCACGAATCCAAATGGAGAGCATTCAAGGCCACACAGTGAGTTTATGTATTTAAAAACTTATATACTCCCCCATCCAATAATTCACATCACTCAAAGTCGCTTACAACAAATAAAAGCAAACCAATCCCATTAAAGAAACAAAATCATAGCCTACAAATGCAATCAGGTCCATAAGATACAAGATCCTAGAATGAGCATCTCTACCACATTAACTAACTGAAGGTGTTTTTCCTATATACGTTTTATGAAATCTTTTTTTAAAAAATCATCTGCCAAAACAGAAACATTTTAACCAGTCAGCGAATAACGGGCAAGAGAGAATGCCGTATGACACTTGTGGGAATAAGGTATTCCACAACCTGGGAATGACCACCAATAAGGCCTTCTCTCTCATCCTGACCCTGCCTCAGGGTTGGATGTGGAGAAGGTATGGTAGAAGATCTCCAGAAGATCTTGGAGAGAGAGATGAGATTGGTATGGTGAGAGATGTCCCCTCCAAGCTTTAAAGTGGTTTTCAGTCACCATTTTAAATTGTGCCTGGAATCAAAGTAGCAACCACTACAGCTGTTGGAGAATACAGTTGTATCTTGGAAGTCGAAAGGAATCTGTTCTGGAAGTCCGTTTGACTTCCAAAGCACACAGAAACCAAAGCACAGCTTCCGATTGGCTGCAGGAAGCTCCTGCAGCCCATCGGGAGCCGCGGAGGCCCCAAGGGACGTTCAGCTTCCAAAAGAATGTTTGAAAACCAGAACAGTCACGTCCAGGTTTCCATCATTCGGGAGCCAAAATGCTCGAGAACGAGGCTGTTCGAAAACCAAGGTATGACTGTAGGCATAAGAAGAGTCCGTGGTGAATTGCCCCTTGCAGTTGCATTCTGGACCTCCTGTAACTTTCAAAGATAGCCTCATATACTGCAGTAACCCATCACAGATGGGGCCAGGTCAACTCTTATTGGGAACCAATTTTTGTCGTTCCAAGTCCAATACGTTCTTCATCGGATTACAAATCTACTTTTATGAATAGCTATGGAGGCACCAACAGACATCAAAGCCTAAAAGTATGGATAAATAAAGGTGCAGGTTTTGAACAGCCCTAGTAACATATCTTATAGCCTGTAATAGACACAAATACTAGTAGGTGGTTGGTTATTCCTGGCAGTGTGGCCACTTACGAGCCAGAATGAAAGGAGATGCATCCTTCACATTGCTAAGTATGTTTGCACCTAATACACTGGAGAAACTGTTTGTGAGCAGTTTGGTTCATCCGTGTGAAAATGTGACCCCTGTAATGCTGCCAAGGTCAGAGAGACTGATGTGCTGACTAAGTGCTGGTTAGGCAGTGGGGGGAGGTACCCAGGGGCAATATTAACACGATGAACAAGTTTTGATTGGAGCGAAGCTGTGTTTACATACTCACCTACTTTGCCCACCCAGCAATAAAGAATTTGCTCTTTATAGAAGCAAGAAAAATCCTCCCTTCCCCACTCCCTGGAAGTACGCCAGAGGAAGAACAATTTATGTCCCAAAGCAAAATCCATATGGAGTTTACATGGCACATCAATGAGTGGGACTGGATAGGACTTACCTGTGGTGAACTAGAATGGCTTCCAGCCTGTTGACATAGTGGATTTTTTTTTTAAGGCTGTAAATGACAGTACTATGTATGGGTGGGCAAGTGGGCAGGCTGGTCAACAGTTTAGCTTCTGTGGACTTATTTGCAAAGTTTCTTGAGAGCCAATGTGGTTAGACTTGTTGGGCATTATGGCAGTCAAGTCAACAATTCAGGCTTTGCCCGATAAGCACATGAAGGGGCTGAGGCTCACAGAGCTTTCCTGTGAAATTTGCTAGAGAGAACTCTGTGAGATTACTTCCTTTGTCTACATTAGCAGGAAGCTGTAACACCACATGCTTCCTTCTTTCCTGGGCAGCCTCTTCTTTCTTCATCATGTTTCAAAGTTGACCACATGTGCAGCTCAGACACCATTTTTAAACTTAAAATTTGTATTTTTGCAGCTTAGATAGTATAAACCTGCCTTCATTTTGCTACTGTAATTGCTGCTTCAAGACCTAGATTATGTAAGTAAATACTACTTTTACTTTTTCACAAAACACACACACACACACACACACACAGAGAGAGAGAGAGAGAGAGAGAGAGAGAGAGAGAGAGAGATTGCTATTTTTAAGGGGAAGAAAAGAGGTAATATCAGGGGGAAATCCAGTCTGCCTTAAAGCATCCTGGATTATTGTTTCTAGACATTTAAATCAGCCTTGTCTTAGCTTCCAAGTTTAAGCTGCAAAGGATGGGACTCTACTGATCTCACTCACATGAGCAAGGAAAGATAGTAACTAAACAGTATATCCTCACCTAGCATCTGAATCCATTCCTACAAGAGTGTTGGACTAGGACATTGGAGTTCAAATCCCCACTTGGTTATGAAGTTCACTACGTGCCCATGGGCCAGTGACTAACGTCTCAGACTGACCTACCTTATAGGGTTGCTATGGGGATGAAAAGAGGAAGAGGAAAACTAAAATGCTTGAGAAGTCTCCACAGGTAGAGAAGACATCCAGATGCTGACATTAGCCTCAACATCACCATGGTACCAGTGGGAGCAGTGGGACTTTAGGGATGGGATTAAATGCATGTCCTGGAGGCTCACTGCCTTCTATGGAGAAGTAACACACAAAGAGGGCTGGAGATAATTGGGGGATGGTTCTTGATCTTGCTTAGAGATAGCATTGTACACAGCCCTCTTCTGATTTTGCAAAAAAGAACAGGCCAAGTTTCCAGTGCAGTTGGGAGTAGAATTTGCACCATGCACAGTGCCAGGAGAAAAGCGGGAGTGGGGGCCATGGAGTCAAGGCTGGAGTGGGGGAGGCACAGCAGGAGATTGCAGAGCTCAGTAACAGAATAAATAAGAAGAGTCATGCCACATCAGACAGTTGGTCCATTTGGCTTAGCATCCTGGAGCTGGTTGCCTATAGGAAGCCCAGAAAACAATAGCCCTCTCCCACAGCAGTGGCTGGTGGGGAAGAAGGCAGAAAGGCTAACAGTAGGTGGAGTCAATGCCAGTCAAAGGCAGAGCCAACTCATTCTAGCTTTGCTCCCATCCTCCTGAGCAGGGCCGTCTTAAGTATATTTGGCGCCCTGGTGCCGTGGTGCGACAGATCCCTCTGGCGGGCGGGCAGAGCTGCGTGGGTGCAGTTCCGCGGCCGGCGGGCGCCCTGGTGCCCTGCGCCACCCAGCCTGGCCGTAGGGCCGGCTTGCTCCTGAGTCTACAAAGCTGACAGGTAGTGTCTGCCACCCCTTGGGCTGGAGGGGTGGAAAGGACCGCCTCTTTCCATATGAACCTACCCGGACCCTGAGATCACCGCCTGAGACCCTTCTTCATTTGGCTCCTCCATGAGAGGTCCAGAGGGTAGCAACACAAGAACAGGGCCTTCTCTGCAGTGGCTCCCCATTTGTGAAATGCTCTGCCCAGGGAGGCTCACCTGGTGTCTTCATTATACACCTTTAGGCACCAGGCAAAAATGTTCCTCTTTAACGAGGCCTTTTAAAATGTATTAGGGGGGATTATTGGGTTCATGTTTTATTTTTATTATGTATTTTGTGTTTTTATATTGTGATGTTATCTTGTGAATCGCCCTGAGACTTGCGGGTTTAGGGTGGTATAGTACTACTACCCTGTTTCTCATATTTTAAGACATACCCATAAAATAAGCCATAGCAGGATTTTAAGCATTCAAGGAATATAAGACATACCCCAAAAATAAGACATAGTGATAGGCGCAGCAGCAATGTGGGCCGCGGCAGGAGGAGGGAAAAAATAAGACACCCCCTGAAAATAAGCCATAGTGTGTTTTTTGAGGGAAAAAATAAATATAAGACATGTCTTATAATATGAGAAACACGGTACTACTAATACTGTAATAATGTAAGAAGGCAGACAGGATGGCTGAGGGAAGACTATGGTTGCCCAAAGAACCAGCCTCCGCTGATCTGCCGTAGTCGATCCCTAGGGACTGGCATGAAGAGGCATACCTCCTCTGGACATGTAGATTCCATAGAGACCTCATGGAAAGACTGCTGATGGGTCTGTAGCTAGGCTACTATGCAGACATGATGGCTGTATGCGTACAGGAAGCCAAGTTTGCGAAGCTATGTCTCCACACAGGGCATCATAATGTGTCCTTCTGTTTCCAGTGCATCACCACTGTGAACATTTCAATTTTCATGGGTTCTTAGGTTCCAAGGCATGAAGCCAAGCCCTTGCAACGACTGAAGAAATTATCTCAGGTAGGAAAGCAGGTTCACTTACAAACCATGAATGAAAATTCTTCTCACTGCAAGGCAGTTTGATTTAAAAAATAAAAATAAAATAAATGCATGCATGGCACAGCTTTAGTCCTGAAACTGAATTAATAACGAATGAGGATAGTAATTTTTAATTTTTTGTCTGTGCATGAGGAGGAAAAAGAAAATGCGCTTACCAGATTTGACAATTAGAACAGGGCAACAGCATCGCATGGCACAACGCAAAGCGTTTTTTCCCAGCGGTTTTTCAGAGGGAGCTCGGCAGATGTGCTCAAATATTTACAAGTGCACAATATTCACATGCTTTTCAGATGCTGACCCTGCTGATTTGCAAAAGTCTGCTTCAATCTGGAGGGGAGCGCCAGGTTTCCGAACGTGCAACAATGCACCAGAATGACTGCTGGTTGTTGCTGTTTCCATTATAGCACAGTTATGATCTGCTTAGATAAGAAGGGCAGGATTCAGGCAAAGACTTCCAGCAGCCCAGTCCCGTTTGTGTGTTGTGTGTGTGTGTGTGTGTGTGTGCGTGCTTGCTAGGAAGCAAGGCCCAATATGGGCTTGACCTCCAAACTGGTTCTATGCCTCATTCTTTGAAGTGAGTCCCACTGGGTTCAGCTCTAAAGAAGATTGTAGTCTTAGTCCCACTGCTTTCACAATGAGAGAATAACCCGTGCATAACCTTCTCCTGTTCAAATCAATGGGACTTAAATATGACTTACTTTGGCTGGGTTCTCACGAGTCACCATAATGTAATCACCCTGTGTGATCACAGTGCAATAGAGTCAGAAGGGATATGGAATATCATCTCTTCCTCCCATCTGCCGATGCAGGAAATTGACTGCTACAGCCTCCCTGAGAGGCTGTTCCAGTTTGTCAATATCCTTCTTAAATTGTGATGCACAAGCACAAAGTGGACGCTACACTCCAGGTGAGGTCCGCTTAAAGTAGGACAGAGTGGCGCCATTGCTTCCTGTGATCTGGATTCTATACTTCTGTTGATGTAGCCTAGAATTGTATTAGCTGCTGCATTCTGATCACTGACCTAGAACCCGCCTCACTCTGAGTCTACAGGCAATGATGTTCACTTGTTTTAAACCATCTTGTCTGCAGCCATGAGATTTAGAACCATATATTTTCATAGGTGCCAACTCCCAGATTGAAAAATCCGGGATCGGTGCGGTGTGGCACCGGAAGTCGTGCTGTGGCCATTTTGGAACTGGGCAGAGCAGCACCGGAAGTTGCTTCTATGCATGCTCTGCCCATTTCCAAAATGGCCGCAGCACCAGAAATCGCTTCTGCGCATGTCCAGAGTCTCCAGACATGCGCAGAAGGAGCCTCCCTGGGCCGGTAAGAATCCGGGGGATTTATGGGGGTTTTAAAAATCTGGGCTGCCAGCGGGAAATGGCTGGAAAAACGGGGATTTCCCGGGGAATACGGGAGACTTGGCAGCTATGTATATTTTTTCTTTGGTAATAAAAACTGAAGCAGCTCAGAGGCTTCTTGGCCTTTGTGTGGTCACTGGAGTAGGCATCCAGGGCCACCTGCTAGCTTGAAACCTGGGGAGGTGCCAGTTTTATGAACCAGTGCCTTCCCCAAAGTTGGGGAGATAACCATAGAATGTTTGTGATAATTATAGTGGCTACCTACCCCATTGACCACACTAATGGGCTGTCCATACAGGTAAAACAGTGGTAATCAATGTGCTGACCTTAAGATGTTGTTGGACATCTATAACCTATCAGCCCCAGCCATCATGGCCAATGGTCAAGGATATAGGAGGTATAGTCCATCTGGAGGGTGCCAAATGCATCTCTTCATGGTCCCAGCTTAATTGCAAGCTCGCCAACAGAATCGCAGGTTCCCAAGGAAAACCACAAAAGGGACAAGCAGTATGTGAACCCAACACCATGCCAAAGTCTCTTGAGAAGAACATATGCTTGAATGTATGAAATATGAGCCATTTTTTCCCCTCTCTCTCAAAAGGAAATGTTATTCTCTGGGACATTTGGAAATGAAGTTTCATTCTGAGTCACAACAAAAAGTCCAAGTGAAATTCACAACCCTTCTGAAAGTTTCAAGTGAGAAACATCAACATGAAAACTGTTGGCATTTCGAGTTTAAAAGGAAGTGGAAACTCCTAAATGCCGACGCTGCTCCTGCTATTGGGACGCTGGGCTGGCTGTTGCTTTTTTGACGCCATGACAAATCAAACTGTAATGACAGTTTAAGTTTAAATTAAGCTCTGCGGTTTTATTTCTGAAGCGATTGGAAGTGAATGTTTCTAGTTCAGGACTTCTCACTAGCATGTCAGTGATTTCAAGCTGCTTCCAATTAAATTGTATTTTAAGAAAGCCGAGACCAGGGAGAATGTTCAGTGGTACCAGTTAACTCACTTGTTAGTGTGCACCTGCCCGTGCCTTCGTGGGTAGATTGCTTGTCAGAAGTGATGCTGCTATCCTGGTTTGCCACTGGCCCACGCCAGGCTAGTGTATTCAACAATGCGTTCCTGACACAATCATAGTGCATTCATATTTCTAATCTTAAAGAAGTCACTAGGTATCAGGCCTGGTTCAGATGCAGGTCAGCACCCAAGGCACAAAGACGAACAGAAAAGTTAACTCTTTGTTCAGGAAAACACCCCTCTAAGCCTCCTTCTTTTCAGCCAGACATTTCCCAAGCAGCCTTAAACAACGCCTGAGGGCGGATCTGTGCTCTTTGTTCCATGGTCTTGGAACTTAGAGGGGAGCTTAGTACAGTAGGACCAGCATGTTCCTGAGATGTTTCTGCAGTCTCTGTCCCCTCCTCTTCTGCTTCATCTACTGAGTCTGAACTGCTTTCTGCACCTGGCTTTCCTTGCTCACTAAAGCGTGTTGTGTCCAACCATTCCTCCTCCCCGACCTGTCCTCAAGGTCCCACCACCACTCCCCGGGCTCTGAGCCTTCCTCTTCTGAGGCTTCCCTATGGAGTTCCCCAGTTGGTGCCTCTCACCATTCCTTATCATAGAGCCAATCCCGGGCGCCAGGATGAGAAGTGGGGGAGAGAAAGCCCCCTTTTCTGACTGGCAGGTCTAGCTTGTCACCCAAGGGAATAATTTTTGCTTGGAAATTATAGCTGGTGGAAATATAAAACAGGTAGTAAAAGGATAGGGGTGTGTGTGTTGCCAGATGTGGTAGATTCATTCCTAGCATTATTTGAGAAATCTGGATCCTACAACCTGGAGTTTTAGTGCAGTGCCATATCTATATCCCCCACTGAAAGGGAGAAGAATAAAGAAGAGGCCTGCTGGATCAGACCAAAGGCCCATCTACTCCTTCAACCTATTCTCACAGTGGCCAACCAGATGCCTTTGAGGAAGCCCACAACCAGACCAAGAGTGCAATAGCCCGCTCCCTACTTGCCATTCCCAGCAACCACATGCCAGAGAGCCCACTAGCTAAGTGTTGAGATGACCACTGCCAATTCGAACTGAACGGCTGCTGCAGAGTGGGCAGCGTAGTCCAAATAGCACGATCTCTGCTTGCTTTGTTCCTCCCCCTGCCCCACTTCTGTTTGTCTCTACAGTCCCTAGCGGGAATGGATTTGGCCAGCTGGGACCAAGATACAGCCTAAGAGTTTGGAATTTACAACAAAACACAGTCTTGCGAACCTAATTCTAGCAGTAAACAAACCTTTATATCCCAGAGCAAATTCAAGGGCTTGTTGGAGGCAACAACCAAAAAATGAGTTTGGTGGTTGTTGTTCTTTAGAAAACCCAGGCAATAAACCATAATCAGAATCATAAGGGCCAAATATAAAATTCTCAGCACCAGAGAATTGCATTGGTGGAAATCCAGTTCTTTACCCCTCTCAATCTCCTGGGCAATCCATTAATTCTCTCCCCCCCTCCCCCAATTCCCATTTTCTGTTTGCATTGCAACCGTCTGCCTCTCTTGACACATTTGCAGAATACCTGTCATACAGCTTGTCTCTTCACCTCTTGCATATTGCAGCATTCACACCTCGAGGAATTATAATGGTATCAGTAAACAAATCTGTTCTGTCTTTAAAAAACCAGCAAAATATAAGTATTCTGGCTTGTTGTTTTTATTGTACCATGCTCTGTAAACTGGAACGGGACTTGGGCACTTGTCTTTCATTGAAAGCCTGAATAACTCCCTTTGAATAACACTGACTCACTCTAGTAATTAATGTGCACTGCCTTCGGGGGGTGTATTAAACCCATGTTTCCCAACCTTGGGTCTCCAGCTGCTTTTGGACTACAACTCCCATCATCCCTGACCACTGGTCCTGCTACCTAGGGATGATGGGAGTTGTAGTCCAAAAACAGCTGGAGACCCAAGGTTGGGAAACACTGTATTAAACAAACTGGACCCAAGTATGATAGTCATTTTTTGTACTAGCAATGAAATCAAACAGCTTCACACTATTTGTTTATGATATGGTTGCACGCTACCCCTATCTCCAAGTGGTGAGAGACTCTAGGAGTTTGGAGTGCTTACCCAGGGTTGGGTTTCCTTGAAAAAGCCAGTGGAGACTGTGGTGTATTTGGGATATATTGTTTTATTTACACATATATACAACATGAACATAGAATGGAACGGTTCACAGCATTAATGTGCCAGCCAATCTTGCTTTAGGTTTCTATGCAAGCCCTGAAGTTTGTCAGACCAACACGGCTACCTACCTGTAACTAGAACTCTGGATACTGTTCTTCTACCTATCAACCAGTTGAGGGGGCTGGGGAAAGGCCTACCCATTTGTTTCTATGGCAACAGAGCTTACTATTTTAAGATGCAGATGTTGGGTACTCAGCTGAGCAGCTGAGGCCATTCGACTGACAAAAGGAATGGCCTGACAAGTTCAGCCAGCTCCTTCCTATATTGGCTAGCCTCCCATACACTTGGGGGCACAGGTTGGGAGTGGACCCAAGATATCTTCCATATCATGACCCCACCCCCTGCAAACTCATAACACTATTTATTCATGATGGGGGATGAGGGCAAGGGAAACGGCATTTTCTCTATAGTCAGCCATATGTAGCCCAGAGTTTCTTTAAAGCCACAAGACCATCTATGGGCCAATAAATCATGGCATATGCTCCCTACATGTACCCTGTTTCTCATATTTTAAGACATACCCATAAAATAAGCCATAGCAGGATTTTTAAGCATTCAAGGAATATAAGCCATACCCGGAAAATAAGACATAGTGATAGGCGCAGCAGCAATGCCAGCCGCGGCAGGAGGAGGAGGAAAAAAATAAGACATCCTTTGAAAATAAGCCATAGTGTGTTTTTTGAGGAAAAAATAAATATAAGACGTGTCTTATTATATGAGAAACACAGGTAGCAGACGGCATCACACCTCAAAGAGATAAATAAGCTATTGCACTGCGCTGGAAAGAACATTACCAACATCTCCTTAACCGCAACTCCCCCGTAGCTGCTGAAGTCCTCTCACAAATTCCGCAAAAACAAGTTAGAGATGAGCTTGCAGTATTTCCAAATCTGGGAGAGTTGTGTACAACTATTGTAAGGGGGAGGGCTTACAGAGAACAGCGCCCCCCCCTCATCCAAAGCAGCCCATCTCCCAGCAGTCACGAGAGCGAAGGGTCTGATGGAGTGAGTCAGGAAACGGAAAGGGAGTGTCAGGCCTCTGGCAACATCCAAGAGCCCCTGCTCCATAGGCAGGGAGAGAGGGAGGGGGAAAGAGAGGACAGGAATCAGTCAGAACGGAGACCCTTCCCCCCGACGCCAGAATTGAGGAGGAGGAGAAAAGGGAGGCGCTTCACAGTTCTGAGGCTTTTATGTTGGTCTAGAACGCGGAGGGGGGCAGTGCAGGAATCTGACTCGAGCGAGTAGACATGAAACCAGCAGCTCTTTACACTGTAAATAATGTGCACTAATAAAAGCTTCTAAAGGACAAGCATGTGGAAGGTCGTTACTCAAGAGTAATCACATCAACCCTGACAGCTATTAACCAAATAAAAACAACAAAGCCAGTGGACCCGATGGGATACCTGCTGAAATCTTCAAAGTGGGCAGAATTGAACTCACACAACTTCACAAGCTCATCGAAAAAATTGGGAAAGAGAAGAGATCCCAGCACACTTTAGGGATGCCAAAATTATCACTCTCTTTTAAAAAGGTGACAGAACTGGTTGTGGAAACTATCAAGGCATCTCTTTATTAGCTGCAGCCAGCAAAATTCTTGCAACGATCTTAGCAAACCATCTCTTAACAATATCTGAGGTGACCCTTCCTGAATCCCAAAATGGTTTTCGGGCCTTCTAGGGGGACAGTGGACATGATTTTCACTGCTCGACAGCTTCAAGAAAAATGGAGAGAGCAAAACCAACCCCTCTATATGGCGTTTATTGACCTGACTAAGGCTTTCGACACTGTAAATTGTAATGCCCTGTGTGGACTGTCCTTTTGAAAATTGGCTGCCCAGATAAATTTGTAAAGATCATTCGGCTCCTCCAAGATAATATGACAACAACAGTCGCAGATAACAATAGCTCTCAAAGTGAACCATTCACAGTGGGATCAGGTGTTATACAGGATTGGGTTATTGCCCCAACTCTAATCATTATTTTCATTGCCATGATCCTACACTTTGTTGAAGGGAAATTCCCCAGCGGGGTAGAAATCATATATCGAACAGATCGAAAGCTCTTCAGTCTGAGCAGGCTGAATGCAAAGAATAAGGTTACCATAACTTTCGTCATAGAGCTTCAGTATGCTGATGACAATGTAGTATGCACACGCTCAGAGGATGACCTCCAAACCATCCTAAATATCTTTGCAGAAGCTTACGAAAAGCTTGGCCTATCACTCAACATCCAAAAAAACCAAAGTGCTGCACCAACAAGTACAAAATAACCCCTCTGCAGCACCACAAATCCAACTCAATGGTGTAATGTTGGAAAATGTTGGTCACTTCTCCTACCTAGGCAGTTACCTTTCCACAAGGGCCAACATTGATGCCGAAATCCAGCATCGCCTGAGCTCTGTGGGTGCAGCTTTCTCCTGATTGAAGTGCAGAGTGTTTGAGGATCAGGACATTCGCAGGGAAACCAAAATGCTTGTTTACAGAGCTATTGTACTACCAACCTTACCGTATGCTTGTGAAACATGGACTACTTATAAATGCCATCTCCAACACCTCGAAAGATTCCATCAACGGTGTCTCTGAAAATTTTTACACATCACTTAGGAAGACAGGTGAACTAATATTAGTGTACTGGAAGAAGCAAAGATTCTTCAACATCAACTTCGTTGGACGGGTCATATTGTGTGCCTGATTATCATTTTCCAAAGCAACTACTCTATTCCGAACTTAAAAATGGAAAGCGTAATGCTGGTGGCCAACAAAAGAGGTTTAAAGACTGTCTCAAGGCAAATCTAAAAAAATGTAGTATAAACACTGACAACAGGGAAACACTGGCCTGCGAGCACTCCAGTTGGAGAACAGCCTTTACCAAAGGTGTCATGGGCTTTGAAGACGCTCAAACTCAGGACGCAAGGGAGAAACGTGCTAAGAGGAAGGCACGCTTGGCAAATCCACACCGTGATCAACTCCCACCTGGAAACCAATGTCTCCACTGTGGAAGAATGTGTGGATCCAGAATTGGCCTCCACAGTCACTTACGGACTCATTGTTAAAACTGTGTTTATGGAAGACAATCTTACTCGGCTATGAGTGATCACCAAAGAAAGAAGATTTGGCAAATATATGCAGATCATCACCATGGGGATGCTTGAAGAAGCTGACCTTTCTGAATTCTAACACAGAATCATAGAGTTGTTCAATACAGGAAATCCAGAAGTAGAGTGTCCCCAGAGAGATGGATGCCCAGCCTTTGCTGAAGACCTCCAGCAAGAGAGACCCTCACCACCACTCCTAGGTTCCATGGTTGAGCTCTTCTTTCAATATAATTATCCTAAAGGCATTTATCCTAAAGTTCACCTGCAATCTACTCTCTGGAACAAGTTCAATAAGGATCCCTCTCCACTCATTCAGAAATCCTGTTTGGGATTTGCAGCCTTACTTGTCCATGAGCTTCCTTCACACTTCCTGAACGTTCCGGCGCAGTTATCTGCTCAAAAATGCATTGGAATCCATTTTTTAAATGTGTATTTTGAGAGAAAACACAGTTGGAAAGGCCTATTTTGTGAGAAAATAGTTCTGATGTGTATGTAATTACCATAGCTGCCAAGTTTTCGCTTTTCTCGCGAGGAAGCCTATTCAGCATAAGGGGAAATCCCTGTAAAAAAGGGATAACTTGGCAGCTATGGTAATTACTTATTCAGATGTGCATTCGATGTGGGTTTTGAGCTGTTGTTGTTTTAACTGCAGATTAATGTAGAAATTGGACAGGGTGGACTTATGAGAGAACACATGCAAGAGAGACATGAACTGGAAAAAGACCAATACAGTGGTACCTCGGTTTATGAACACAATTGGTTCCGGAAGTCTGTTCATAAACTGAAGTGTTCATAAACTGAAGCGAACTTTTCCATTGAAAGTAATGGAAAATGAATTAATCCGTTCCAGACAGTCCGCGGAGTACTTAAACTGAAGTGTTCATAAACTGAAGCGAACTTTTCCATTGAAAGTAATGGAAAATGAATTAATCCGTTCCAGACAGTCCGCGGAGTACTTAAACTGAAGCGTTCATAAACTGAAGCGAACTTTCCCATTGAAAGTAATGGAAAGTGGATTAATCCGTTCCAGACGGGTCCGCGGAGTACTTAAACTGAAGCGTTCATAAACTGAAGCATGGGTGTAATTGGTTCCGGAAGTCTGTTCATAAACTGAAGCGTTCATAAACTGAAGCGAAGTTTCCCATTGAAAGTAATGGAAAATGAATTAATCCGTTCCAGATGGGTCCGCGACGTTCATAAACCGAAAATTCATAAACCGAGGTGTTCATAAACCGAGGTTCCACTGTACAGTCTTTGCTCGGTGCTGTAGGTGATTGGATCTGCCTGCCAAGCCACCATTTTGCATCTGTCTTCTCCACTACGACCATTATTTTAGGACAGAGTGAAAACAGCCTCCACATTATTATTTGTGGGCAGGTAAAAAAAGGTAAAGGTAAAGGGACCCCTGGACAGTTGAGTCCCATCAAAGGTGACTATGGGGTGTGGCAGGAAGATGGTGGGAGACATTTTTGGAATTCTACTGTTTTTCCTCAGAAAAACCTCTCTTCTGAGGAATTTCAGCTCACTTCATGGCAAATGAATTGTCAGAAAAGTTATCTTCTGAGAAATTCCTCATCAGCCACAACTTATTTTGCACGTGGCTTCAGCTGCTGGAGAAACCAAAGGAAATACTGCAAGCTTAAAATCTGACCACGCCTACATCAGAGAGGGCTCTTGTATGTTTTAATACTTGAGCAGACACTGGGATTCTTGACATGGGCAAACTGCCATAAAATGGGGTAACTATTATTATTATTATTATTATTATTATTATTATACCCCACCCATCTGGCTAGGTTTCCCCACCCAGTCATGTTAGGTTACTCTCTTTTTTACTTGATATTTTGTCGGAAGAATTTCATTTATAAAAAAGGGGGAGAACATGAATGAAAATGAAAATAAATGATTTGCTTTGATTTCATAAATTTTATACACTACTTCATTATGGGGGGGGGGAAACCCACCTCGAAATATGAAGTGGATGTGCAATGGATTCAAGATCCAACCGCAAGAGGTGAGAGATGGACACTGACAGTTCTGATGGATTCAGTTTTGATTTCTAACCCAGAACTGAAATGAGACAACACACACCTCCCACCGGTACTTACCCAAAACTATAGGAAGGGAACCAGTAGAGTTATTTATCCACTCATTTATTAATTTATTTACGACGTGCCATTTCTCGATTCCGGAGATGTTTACAATTATATAGTTTCCCCAGCTTATTGCAAACATGTTAGGAAACTACAGGAGGCAGGACAAAAGAGGTGAGATTCACCCATTCTTTATCACCCTTCCGGATTGCCATACTGCCTTGTCTTTGCTTATTGTTCAATCCTACGCGTTTCTTCCATTTAAATATGTGGGTCGATGCTGTAGTAGGGCAATAGTAAGTAATGGTGTGCTCAGATTTTATTGTACTCCCACGCCCTTCAGCCCCAGACAACATGTTCAAAGGTGAGGGGAGAGAGGAGTTTTAGTCTAACATTTGGAGGGCAATAGCATTAGCTACCTTTGTGGTTGTTGTTTAGTCATTTAGTCGTGTCCGACTCTTCGTGACCCCCATGGACCATAGCACGCCAGGCACTCCTGTCTTGCACTGCCTCCCGCAGTTTGGTCAAATTCATGTTCGTAGTTTCGAGAACACTGTCCAACCATCTCGTCCTCTGTCGTCCCTTTCTCCTAGTGCCCTCCATCTTTCCCAACATCAGGGTCTTTTCCAGGGAGTCTTCTCTTCTCATGAGGTGGCCAAAGTATTGGAGCCTCAGCTTCATGATCTGTCCTTCCAGTGAGCACTCAGGGCTGATTTCCTTAAGAATGGATAGGTTTGATCTTCTTGCAGTCCATGGGACTCTCAAGAGTCTCCTCCAGCACCATAATTCAGCACCTTTGTGGTAGCTAAGGGAAAAATTGGACTAGATGACCGTTAGGTATATCTTGTGGAGAATTGGACTAGGTATATCCTGCCCCCTTAATTCCAGGACTCGGTGTCAACCTCTTTTACAGCCTGTCATTTCCCCTCGAAAACAAGGTTTTCAGAACCGAAGGAAACCATCATCCATTTGGTCGCCTGAAAGAGGAGGGAAGTCTTTGAACAAGACCAGTCATAAAATGTGCCCTCAGAAACATCCGTTTCAGAAATGTATGCAGCTCTCTGATCCTTCTGGAAGTATTCTCTCTCTCTCTTTTTTGCTAAAGCTCCTGTTTACACAGATTTAATCAGTCGTGCCACTGGGGCACAGCAAAACTAGCAATGTGACCTGTTAAGGTTTAGCACCAGATTGCGGTTTACAATCAGACCAACAAGAGTCACTGAAGTGCACAGCTCCCGCCCCAATTACTAATTAATCAGACCCAAAGAAGTATCCATAAACAGTACGCATTCAGCTGTGAGTCCCATAAATCCAAAAGGCTTCTCTTTTCGTTTTTGTTTAAAGTAGGAAAGGTGACCTAGAAAGATATCGTTGCTACATTTCACCTGCTTTTTGATCTCTACCCACACCACTTTCTCTTTCAGGTGGGATCATTCTCACTAATGGGCAGCTATTCTCCTGGTAATACTAATGCAAACGTTATGCACAAATAAAAAGTGTCACGTCGTGGGAAATCACAACAATCGTTTAAAAAGCACGCCGGTTGAAAAGTGCCCATATGCATATTCTCTGCTGTCCGTTTGACCCCAAAGGACCATTTCCAGGGAGAGCTCAAGACATTTTGACGCCTGAGGCAAACCACAAAATGGCAACCCTCCTCCCTACCAGGGAAGAAGGGGTGAGTGAAGATCGAAATCAGGAACAAGGTGTCCTTGTGGATCCTGCTGCCCGAGGCAGTTGCCTCACATTATCTCATGGGTGGGCCGGCTGGGCCATTTTCACAGATGACTCAGAGGCAACTCCAGATTTTTGAACCACATGAAAGCTCACAGAGAGCAGAAGCCAATAACAGCTCACCAGGAACCAAACTAGGTGTGACACCATGCACACAATAAAGCAATTGCATGTTTTGTTCTGAAAGGAAATAAATAGCAGACTTGTCCCCTCACTCCAGATCGGATCTGTGGTGTGACATAGGGAAGCTTCCCCTCTGCCTCTCTCTGCCCCTCGCTGAAGTCCTGACCCACATTTCTCCACTTTGCTATGCTATTTGCATTTATTGTAAAGCTCTCATATGAACCAAGCGCACAAGCTGTGTTGCAGAACACAGGTGAGCACTTAAAGCATCTTGATAACACATTTCTTTTTAAAAAAATGTAAACTTGCTCACAAGCCCTGAATGTCGCTTTTAATTGATGGAAAACTTTTTGCCTCGATTAGGTGGTAAAATGTCATTTTTTCTTGGGTGGAAGAACCAGGAACAACAACAACAACAACAAAGCTTGGACATAGAGCTGGAAATCCCAGATGTGTGCCTAGAAACATGTCACAAAAGGAAGTTTGGATGAGCCTAACAAAAAGTTTGATTCCAGTTCTCGTGATTTCTACAAAGTGTCTGACAAAGCAAAGCAAATGGGAGGCAAATATTTAAAAGTCACAATATAGATTTTACTATTTCAACTGCATACACATGGCATTTAATTAAACCACTGAGCCTAGGGCTTGCTGATCAGAAGGTCGGCGGTTCGAATCCCTGTGACAGGGTGAGCTCCCGTTGCTCGGTCCCAGCTCCTGCCAACCTAGCAGTTCGAAAGCACATCCAAATGCAAGTAGATAAATAGGAACCGCTACAGCGGGAAGGTAAATGGTGTTTCCATGTGCTGCTCTGGTTCACCAGAAGCGGCTTTGTCATGCTGGCCACATGACCTGGAAGCTGTACTCCGGCTCCCTCGGCCAATAATGCGAGATGAGCGCACAACCCCAGAGTCGGTCACGACTGGACCTAATGGTCAGGGGTCCCTTTACCTTTACTTGTCTTTTCTATGCAGTCCACATACAATCTAGATCAGGGATCAGCAAACATTTTCAGCAGGGGGCCGGTCCACTGTCCCACGGACTATATTTTTTTTGGGGGGGGGGGAATGAACAAATTCCTATGCCCCACAAATAACCCAGATATGCATTTTAAATAAAAGGACGCATTCTACTCATGTAAAAACATGCTGATTCCCAGACCGTACGAAGGCCAGATTTAGAAGCCGATTGGGTCAGATCTGGCCCCCGGGCCTTAGTTTGCCTACCCTTGATCTAGATCAGGCATCCCCAAACTTCGGCCTTCCAGATGTTTTGGACTACAATTCCCATCTTCCCCGACCACTGGTCCTGTTAGCTAGGGATCATGGGAGTTGTAGGCCAAAACATCTGGAGGGCCACAGTTTGGGGATGCCTGATCTAGATCATTCATTCATCCATTTGTTTGTTTGTTTGTGGTTAATTCTCCAAGGGATCTCTCTGGGCTCATGAGTGCCTGCCAACCTTTATTGTAGAGTGTGGCCTGTCTCTTTAAGACTTAATAGGATGTGATTCCTGCAACCAGTGGGAACTAGTTTGAACCTTAGACTTGCCTATGTGATAAGTCCTAGCTTCTACACTGAGTGTTGATTTGCCGTTCACCAATAAATGTGACTATTGAAGCCTTCTTGACTCCTGCGGCTTCCTGGTATTTGGCTGTGGTTTCTTCACACAGTAGGTTTCCTTCCCAAACCCACAGGGCAAACACGTAGGGTAAAGTTTTGAGATGGTGGGCCTGTAGAAATAGGCTTCCTAGGTGGCTGGAAGAGACCATGGAGAGGGAGGCAACCAAGATGATCAAGGGTGTGGAAACCAAACCTTGTGAGGAGCGATTGAAGGAGCTGGGTATGTTTAGCCCGGAAAAGAGGTGACTGAGAGGAGATATGATAGCCATCTTCAAATATCTCGAGGGCAGTTACATGGAAGATGGAGCAAGCTTTTTCTCTCCTGCTCTGGAAGGTAGGACTCGAACTAATGGATTTAAGTTACAAGAAAGGAGATTCCGACTAAACATACGAAAAAACTTTCTGACAGTAAGAGCTGTTCGACAGTGGAATGGTCTCCTTTGGGAGGTTGTGGACTCTCCTTCCTTGGAGGTTTTTAAGCAGAGGTCGGATGGCCATCTGTCATGGATCCTTTAGCTGAGATTCCTGCATTGCAGGGGGTTGAAACAGAAGGACCTTGGGGTCCCTTCCAACTCTATGATTCTGTGATTCTGTGAGAGCAACAGGGAGGTCATGGTCTGCGGGACACTTCAATCTTTTGCCATTCTTCAGCCACAGCGGACAAAATCCTACTTACCTTCAGCAGATAGCCACACCATAATTGCAGGAGTACTACTAAATAGGTATTTTGAACCATACGTAAGAGAAGCTCCATTCCCCGCATGGCACGGAGCCACCCGGCTTTGGCAACAATGTGGGATGTTTATTACGAAAAGCAGAAATACAGAATGTGCACTTATTGTAAAGGTCACTTGGAAGCTAAACTCCGAGCTGTTTTAGTCAGTTTTCAACCTGTTGCAAAAGCAAACACAGCCAGCCAGTGTACGTTGATGGCACTCCCTTTCCTTCTGTGGAGCGCCATGTGATTATTGTGCCAAAGTAAATTTTAATCAAGGCTCTCAGCATGTCTTAATGTGACATATTGCATCAGCAGTAGGATATGTCATGTTGGACCAGCGCCTCCCTCCCACACTACGGGTGTAGCTTGTACAGTGAAACTTTAATCAGGAGAGACATCTACTGCTAAGTGTTCTTTTCTACGCTGTAGGGAAAGACCAACCAAAGAGAATCTAATTTAGCATGCAGTCCTGCGCCATAGAACTCAATGGAAAAACTCCTCCTGTTGTAGGAAGACGTCTCCTATTATTAGTCCGTTAGCTAGATGAAGTAATAAAAATAAGGCCTCTACTTATCCGAGTCTTTTGCAAGGGTAGTCCAGCCCCCGATTGTTTATCAAGGACATTTGGGGATTGCCTTACCATAAATATCATCAGCCCTTTCGCAAAGAGTCGCCTTGGCCTAGACTGCAAAGGGCTTAAGGGGAAACAATGTATTACCAAAGACAAAAAGGAAATCATGTCGAAACAGAAATTCCCGTTGCCATGTGACCAAACCATGAGATTGAACACTTCTAGTCACTAGGAGATTAATCAGGGCAAGTGAAACAAAGGCAATCAATGAACGTTTCTCAAGAGGGTGCCATCACTATCCAAATATTTCTCTACGGGTTCATAAAATGATGAGAATTCTTCTTCTTTTTTTAATCCTTTGTTAACTTCTTATTTTTATGCATCTTGGCCACAATCCAGCACAGTTACACAGGCTGAAAGTTCCATTCATTTGACTCAGCCACAATGAATGTGTCTAGTTGGGTGATTAAGTCTGGCTGTAATCTAGAGTCCGATGCAAGGATAAGGCTTACCAGGACTGGCAATGGTTTATAGAGCTCTGTGTCAGTTGTGGGGCGTCTGTGTTGCTGGGCTCCAGCTCCCATCATCCCCCACTATTAGTTCCTGCTGCAAGGAGCTGGTGGGAATTGGAGTCCCACAATACCTGGATCATACCTGCCAAGTTCCGGCCTGAGAAATAAGGGACTGGACCGGAAGTCGCAGACCGGAAGTAGCACTGCCGCCATTTTGGAACTGGGCAAAGCAGCATCAAAAGTTGCTTCTGAGCATGCTCCGCCCAGTTCCAAAATAGCCGCCGTGCCAGAATAAAAAAATCATTTTTTTGGCTGGGAACAGCTGGAAAAACGGGGGTTTCCCGGGGAATACGGGAGACTTGGCAGCTATGACCTGGATGGCCATAGCTTCCCCATCCCTGCTATATGCAGCAATGGGAGATCCTTGTTTGCAGATGTGAGGCTTCCTTGCTACACTCTGGCCCAATTGATGCAGTTCACATGCACAAGTTCCTTTTAATACGGGTATCACGTTTTAAAGTCTTTGGCAGGACTGTAAACTTTTTAAAAGTCATTAGCTTTTATTTCTCCCAATCTTTAATCATCTCAAATGCAGCTGTAATGTATCTTTGAGAAATCTGTTAAATATGTCATGTCATCGGGAATCAGTTTGTGGTTGAAATCGGCGCCTTGTAAAAGAGAAATCCAGTTTGCCGGATAATTCACTTTCCTTTTTATTAAAAGGGGGAAAGAAAAAGTGCTTTAAACCTTTAATGATCTATTTTTACAGCCAGACTGGTGCTGGTTTGTGCATATGGTTCAAACTAGAATCCCACAATATTAAATATAAAAATAATACTTTCCCTAAGAGGAAGCCACAGTATATCATTGGGGGGGGGAGAGAAAACCACAATGAATTGCTAAAATAGGCTATTTGGCTATAAATAGCCAGTTTCTATTTTTGCAAACTTCTATGTGTATATTTTTAGGAGTGTGTGTGTGTGTGTGGATGTGTCTGTCTGTCTGTCTGTCTGTCTGTGTGTGTGTAACATATCTTTCCCCTTAACTATAAATAATAGGGTAAGCCTTTTGAAAAAGCTGCCTGGTCAAAGATAACTACTCCCTTCACTCGGGAGAAAGAAAACGCCTCTCCTTTTCTCACCGCTTGGCAACCTAACAGGGAACAGAGGTGCACATCTGTAAATAAATGCATCATTAGATTCTCATCAATTTGTAAGCTTCACTTGATGTATGGCTAAAATAATCCCAGAAGGATAGGGAAGCAAGGATTCGTTTCCAAGCTTGTGCAGGCAGACAACACAGCCTGGCAGGGGTTGAGGTGGGGAGAGACGATCTAAATGGAGATTTTTCTGCAGATTGGGGGGGGGGGAATCTCATCCTTACAACTGTCCACAATGAAGGACTATTTAAAGTACATCGTCGCCAATATACTCATTAGCCAAGGAGCTCTGGACATATTAAAAGAACACAGCAAAACAACTAATGAGGCACTTGAGTAGTAACAGGTTGTCATTAGAGCAGCATCTGGTATCATCAGAGTTAATTATTCAGTTGCTTTGTTTTCCAAGTAGGTGTCTGATAAAATTTAGCAGAATCTTAATTAAAACACATTTTCAAACTCCTTAGATGCTCATCTCATCTAAAGAAATCGAGACAATATCCACCATAAACATCAAGCTTCAGTTGAGCCATCAAACGGAACAAGGAACTCAGCCAATGCAAGTTTATTTTTGTATAGATGTTAACCGTTCGAGCGCTGGCGGGATGCAAAATAACAAGACAACTCTGCAGTTGGGAGCTAACTTTTCTCCGGGAGCCTTTCCTGTTAACAAGCTTTTCCAGCTAAGGCCACAATCCTGCGGCCTGCCTTGGTGGAGGTGGAGGAGGTGCAGAAGGGTTCTCCACAGGGCACCTGATCAATCTCGCCTTTCCTGTTATGCCGGAGAGTTGGGCAGAAGGTATATCTGGACCTGCTTGTAGATCTCTGTGTGGTTTGCATTAGATCAGCAAGGATTTTGGACTCCCCTCCTGTTTGGGAGTGCCCTGAGTTTACTTGAGGACCAATGCCTGCAGCAAACAGGAGCAGATGAAGGTGGGAACGTCAGGAAACTAGGAGGAAGTTCTTTAGAAACATCACTGCTCCTCTAGGGATGGAGGAGAAATTCGAATCAGGTCACATTGACCTGCAGACATATTTAACTGGCACTTCCTAGAACAATGCACAAATCAAAACACAGCCATAACCAATAACCATTTCTACCTCAAGGACGGTGCTTGGGTATTGAAAAACACTTGGTGAGAAGCTCTTCTGGAGTGGGATGAGCAAGCCCTATTTGATTACAATGGTTTATTCTCTGAATTTTGCAATACAGTTCTCCAGCCAAGTATTATTGACCCAAATCTCTTATTTTTTAAAATTTTAAAAATGCATTTTTAAAAAATACCTAAATGTGTTGTTTTGGGGAAAATTGCTTTGCAAAAATGTCTATATCCAGCAAAATCATATATATTCCCCCCAAAAAAATCACACTAACACTTTTTAAAAGGGGGAAACCACAAACTTAAGTGGAAATATGGAGAACTGAACATTAGACTGTGAAACTGAGAAAATGAAATTAACAGATTCACTCACCCCCTACTGTCTTTCCCCCATCTTCTTGTTCCCAAAATTTAAGAAAAGATCAGCCCCCCCAGAGACAGAGAACATAGGCAAGCGTTTGGATCTATGAGAGGGAGATGGATGATAGCACATCACCAGGCTGCTCTGGGCAGTGCTGGCAAGAACAAAATTGCATGCCCTACTTAAATGAAACAGCTGAAATGAAGAACTCTTCGATAGCTAGGAGTGGATTTTGGTACAGAAGGACTCTCAGTTCTGGCTCTCAGAACAAATCCCAGGAACTCCAAATGCTTCATTCTTGCCTTGTGCACGAAGCTGCTGTTAGTGGATCCATTCTAGGGAGTCCCCAGGGGTGTGGGGAAATAGTTCCTGTTAACCCTAACACCTGCGCATCACTCTGTTATGGGTCCTTCCAGAGCTGCTGTGACAAATGTGCTCCAACCTGGCAGGCTGTTCTGCCATTTCCTTGCACTGTCCTTCTATGGAGGGGGGACCTGGGTATGAGGACAAGACATGTGAGATGGCGGGGACTCTAATATGAGGCACAGAAAGGCCTTGATTCAATGAGAAGGGTGTGCCTTGTTGCAGCAGAGCAGGGGGCATTGTTTGGGGGTATGAAATTTCAATGCAAAATTGTTGTTGCTCAATACAGCTGTATGCTTCTTGTCACTGGGCTCCATTGAAAACGGCTTCTCCATGCAAACCAGGAAGTGACTCCCCCCCCCAGACAATATGGAACAACTTCTTTTATTTCTGTGATCTCCTGGTGATGTGGATGCTGTTAGGCAGTTGAATACACACACTCCATCCTTTCCCTCCTTCCCACCTCCTCTCCTCACAGCTTTGGGCACTGGCAACCCACGCTACGCCACTGGCAATACAAGAACAATGTATTATCCTAAGGAAGGGGCCTTTAGTCTGTCTGTAACGGATTGACATGGTTTTGAAATATTTATTCCTACCTGGCTGGAAAAGAGTTAATCCACCTCCAGCCTGACTGACATAACATTCTGGTGGGGGCGGGACTGTTCCCAGTTTAAAAGGAGGGAGCAGCGGTTTTGTCAGTTGAGGAGAGGGAGAGGGAGTGGGTAGGTGTGAAGAAGAAAGTTGAGAGGCCAGGATAGTGGGGATCTAGATGAGGTTCAGGAAGGCTCGATGTTAAATGTTTGACAGAGATTATCGACAACCGAAACGTAGCTTATAAACACATGAAACGTTAAAGAAACAACTATGTTCCAAGGTTAATAAAATTCTTCTCTTTTGTGCCAAGAAGTATCGTCATTATTTTTCCAGCAAGGTATCGGGACTCACAGAAGTGGTAACTCATTAGAGGGCAAAACTCACCTCAGGAAAAGAGGCAAACGTTTGTGTCTTAGAGTAACACTGTGGAGGCTTAGAAAGATAACCTGGGGTGTCAACAAGTTGCCAGCATGGAAAGGGCAAACTTTTGCAGTAGGGGGAATCAAGCCGAGTGAGACCATTTACTGGTGGCAGGAGGTTATTCTATCAAACAGTTTTGGTGTTTTTTTTATACCAGGCCACGTGAGCTGGAAGGAGAGTCTCTTTACTTATAAACCCACAAGAATAAAGGGGTTTATTTGGAGGCGCTGGGAGAAGAGGGTGGGTGGCTTCACCTCGGGATTCCTGTGTCGCATTTTGGTAATAGAGAGGGGGACATTCGTCGCACTGACCTATCCCAAACTAAATTCCTCATCTCAACATGCTTCAGCACACTCGTTTTAAATAGCACAATATGCCATGCCAACTCTGGGCAAATAAATTGTACTTGGGTTAAAATGTTTGCCAGTCCTCAACATCAGGCATTCCCAACTGAAGCAAAATTGAGCACCTTGCTTTATTATCAAGTAAACAAATATATGCCCTTCAAAAGGATAAAGCACTCCTTTATTTCTAAGTATTTCTAGGGAGGAGCTTATGCTTTTAAGCAAATATGATTCTCCCACAGAACGAAAAAAAGCAAAGCGTTAGCCTCTGCTATCTTTCATCAAGCGTATGTCTGGCAACCTTTCTGGCAGGTAGAAAAGCATGCTATTGTCATACAGCGGCACATTTGATTATTAAGGGGATCTTAAATATGCATGTTTAGCATGTAAAATGCAGCTTTGAAAGCAGCGAAGGTCTGTTTTCCTGAAAAAAACGAGCCAAATCTAAAATGGCACCAACCATCTGTTAAAGCAGGGCTCCCAAGCTCCCTTCATGTGAAAACCCACCATTTCCCAGCGACAGGAGCAACAGCCACTCTGAGGTAATGCAGGCAATATAATTAATGAGGGTGGTGTGTATATCACCACACAGATTTCACTGTCTGTCCTCCCATGTTACCCGCCGTGCGAAGAGTGCGTACGATGGCATGTCTTTGCCTCCTTGTTATCATGAACGTGGGCCAACTGTTTTCATAAGCCGTGAAGTGTGAGCATGAGCGAGCTTTTCAGGATGTGCCTGTGTGGAGAGAGAGAGAGAGAGACGCTCTCCATGTTCGAGCCAAACCACTGGGTGATCATCAGTCCTCAGATGTTATGATCGCTGTGAGGAGCTGCAGCCAGGGGGGAAGTGGTTTCGGTGGCCTCCGTGTGTGGGCTGCCCTGTCTGAATCAGCCCTCGGGGTTTTCAAGGGAGAGGTTTCCTTGTACCACTCTGCCCCTCCCCAAAGCAAACAAAATGGAATGAGAGACGTTTGACTTTTTATAGACAGCTTCACCTATCAAACGATTTCCAGTGTGGGCTGAGTGCAACAGGCGTGGAAACGTTTCCTCTTTTCAGTGATATTTTTTTTTAACACAGAAAGGGTGACAGAAATGTTTGTGAGAAAAGGGAAAGAATGAGAGCCCAGCATACGCCAGTTGGCTTTGGTCATGTGATGATGCAACACAGGGCAAGTGAAGGCCTCGCATTGCCCTCCTTTTGAATAGAGGGGAAGAGGACATTTGTTTACCTGTTGCTAAGGCAAAGAAGCAGGGGCACCCTGTCTTGCTATAATGCTCTGCTAGACACTGGAAATTGCCAGCACAATGCAGCGAGATGGCCTAGCTGAGTCAGCAATGGGCTGAAATCTTCCCTCTTCAGCTTCCATTTAGCATGAAGGCAACATGAGGGCTCAGTGATGATGTCATAAGCAAATCTGAGTAGCTTTGTGATGCTGAATTAACATCATGCTGTCTTAGTGATCCCTGATGGGCTAAGACTGGCGTACTAAACTAGAAGAAAGCCATGTTGTTGTTGTTGTTGTTGTTGTTGTTGTTGTTGTTGTTGTTGTTGTTGTTGTTGTTGTTTTAATGGCACCAAACTGAGTAACAGATAGGTGGAGTACACAGAAGTGAATTTGTGGGGTGTATCATTCCCCACCCCCGTGAAATGTTTGCTCTCCTGATACCCTCTCCTCCATTCACATTTTCAAAACCTTTTCAAGAAATGTAAGAATCTGTTTACTTTTTAAAACGCTGGATGTTATTACACCATGGGAAAGACAAAGGGGTTGTTGGGCTTCATAATGGTCATATCACAACTAGAGAATAGTGTTTCCAGCTTGTAAAAATGAAAAAGAAGAAGAAGCCAACCATTGGAACTAGAGATATGCAGAATATTTGGGAGTGAACATATGCCATCTCTACTAAATTGGCATCTCTCCATGAAACCCATAAATTTATCTTCCAGCCCTGGGCTGCACTGGCCAGTCAATTTTCCCCAAAACAATATTTTACGGACTAAATGCTGAAGCAAAAAGGTAGTCCTGAAATGGGCATGCTTTCCTCCCCTTTATTAAGTGACAGTTTGGAAACACCCCAAATAATACCCATAAGACTGCTTAGGAACCTTGGTCAGTATGGTGTAGTGGTTAAGAGCGGTGGACTCATAATCTGGTGAACCAGGTTTGCTTCCCCACTCATCCACATGCAGCTGCTGGGCGACCTTGGGCTAGTCACACTTCTCTGAGGTCTCTCAGCCTCACTCACCTCACAGTGTTTGTTGTGGGGGAGGAAGGGAAAGGAGATTGATAGCCGCTTTGAGACTCCTTAGGGTAGTGATAAAGCAGAATATCAAATCCAAACTACTCCTCCTCCTCCTCCTCCTCCTCCTCTTGCAAACAACTTGCACCTCTTCCCATTTCAACCCTAGGCAGCCTCTTTGGTACAAGTTAGATATGTAGAATATCTATCAGGCAATCTTCTGTACTTTTTTGACTTGTTAATAGCATCTACTTCTGACAGTATAGTAGCTCAAGCCGTCTCTACAGCCTGTGATATGCGGAATAAAGTTTCTTTCTTTTTTTTAAGCCTCCTTGATGACATTTTGTTGTGTGGGAAAGCTTGCATTTTTGGAAGCCACTTTGATCGTACAATATGGAAAGCGTGCTATCTTAGCTGTTTCCTACACAGAGTTGGAACGAGTCTTTTTTGGAGGAAATCCACTGGCAAGTTCTCCAAGCCTTGAGCAGTCAGTTTTAACGTGTGTTTAAAAAAAATAAAAAAATTAAGTGTATTCTTCATGCATATACTGAGCAGTTATTTTGAGATACTGCCTTCTGGGATGATTACTGTCTGATACCAGATAAGAATGCCATACCGCATAAACGTGGGTGTGTGGATAGTTCAATTCCTTTGGGACGTTGCAAGTAGGGCCAATTAAGAGCTTTATTAAAGACTGTCAGCCTTACTTCTCTAACAACGCATTTCTAGGTGTGAAACAGATACTTTAGCCATCACAAGCAAGTAAAGTAAAAGCGCATGAAAGCAAATCTCAATTATTTTAAATTAAGTTTTGGTTAGAATATTGGCATAAATCTGAGGGACAGAGGGGGCAACTTGATCTCACTGTCAATCATGCCACCTTTTATTCTTCTCCAAAGTAAATGGAGTCATGCAGGCCACACTGAAGGTCATTTACCCAAGACTAACTAGGACCCAGGTGGCGCTGTGGGTTAAAGCACTGAGCCTAGGGCTTGCTGATCAGAAAGTCTTTTTTTTAAAAAAAATATTTTTATTAATTTTCCAATTAAAACCAATTATATCACATTCAATATTTCAAATTATACACATATATATATCAATCAAACCGAATGTTATGCCAAATCATCTAAATAATTTATTTTTGGGTTCCCATGCTTCAAGAAATTGGGAATTCCTCGCAACTGTCCACTGCCGTCTTATTTCTAAAGTTCAAATCGTCCTCCAAGCTCATAATATTCCAAATCTTCCCCTTACAGTCACCTAGATGTTTTCCACTTTCATCCGATTGTTCCAGCTGCTGAGATAAATGTCAAACGAAGTTTCACAGATGTTCTTTCTCCTGTGTGAGTTAATCAGTCCAGCCTCCCCATAAATCTTCTTAGTGGAGCTCCCTGTTGCGACGGAGTAGCAGCGCCATCTTAAAAGGCTCAAATCACTTTCATTTTCTCTCATAGCCATGAAGATTTACGATTTATTTATCTTTATAGAATTTACAGCTTTTTCAGGCAGGAGACCCAAACATCCAACCATGAACTCTTGGTAAATTAATGGATCTCCTTGCCCTATAGCTGAACTTAGCTTCAGGTCGCTGCTCCAATTTAAAGTGCGTCACAGCTCATAAATCCTCCGAACGCGTCCAGAACTCCTTCCGTCTGACTAGGGGGGGGCTTTTCTCATCGGCAACTTCACATCTTTAAGAAATATGCTCAGTGCTATAAAGTTCAACTCACA
Source organism: Zootoca vivipara (assembly GCF_965207765.1). NCBI lineage: Eukaryota > Metazoa > Chordata > Lepidosauria > Squamata > Lacertidae > Zootoca > Zootoca vivipara. The sequence goes on from NC_142582.1 coordinate 11,588,919, forward strand.
CAGTCTTTTGCTTCTCTTTCACTCCAAACAAGCCAGGACATCGCGTCCGGGAAGATACGAGGCAACAATATGAAGAAAAAATAAAAACTTGCTTCCCTTATCGCTCCGTCCCCATCAATCCTTCTTCCAGATGCCGTACATTCTTTGACTCCTCTCGCTCAGCAGCATAAAATTCTCAGCAGTAAACAGCGCTTCTTCCCCTCCTTCTGAAGTATGTCCATAGATTTAAGCCTAATTATCTTCTTTAACCATGGAAATCCCCGCCATGCAGATTAGCGTCCGGGAGTCCTGGCCGTCGTAAGTGCTCAGCCCAAGCTCCCCCCACTCCAAAAACAGTCGGAGTGGGTCTGGGGGCATCGCGGGCCAGCGGCCCCTCTCCGTAACCCCCGGAGAGGGTAGGGGGTTGCCATTTACTCCCCTAGCAACCGCCAAATTCCTTACGAAGGTCAGAGAGATGGAAAACAGGTCCGCCATTCCTGCAGGCGGAAACCGGAACCCAAGAAAGTCGGCGGTTCGAATCCCTGTGACAGGGTGAGCTCCCGTTGCTCGGTCCCAGCTCCTGCCAACCTAGCAGTTCGAAAGCACGTCAAAATGCAAGTAGATAAATAGGAACCGCTACAGCGGGAAGGTAAACGGCGTTTCCTTGTGCTGCTCTGGTTCGCCAGAAGTGGCTTTGTCATGCTGGCCACATGACCTGGAAGCTGTACGCCGGCTCCCTCGGCCAATAATGCGAGATGAGCGCGCAACCCCAGAGTCGGTCACAACTGGACCTAATGGTCAGGGGTCCCTTTTACCTTTAACTACACCCCAAAGGGCACCAGTCAGAAGATTCCCACCCCTGGCAACTGATAGGAGCTGCTCTGTAAGTCCTGTCCCGCTCCCCAGCCTAACTTCAGGCCCAACGACATGTGACATTAAATGCATGTTTGAATCCAACGTTCAGGTTTTAAGGAAAATTCAGATAGCAGCAGCCAGAGGAGGGTTGATAATGACTGGGATCAGACCAAGCAGAGAGGTGGGCTTTGACCCTCCCCCACCCCCGTTTTGGACCTGATGAAATCTCTCTGTAGCTATTCTTTGAGTAAGGAGGAAATCCCCCCTGCCACCAATGATGAATCCCCCCCAAGCATTTCTCCTCCACCTCTGCTCTGATCCCATTAACTATACCACCAAACAGCTAATATAATTTTCCTTTTTAAAAAGCCTATATGCTAGGCTATAGGCTATATGCTCGATGCCTAGTTACAAGAGTGTCTTTATTGTCATATTGGAGATGTACCTCTTAACCCATGGCTTTAGACACTCGAGATGTATATTTTTGGGGCCAGCCTTATTTCTGTGATTTTAAGTCGTCTTAAACAGTTTTCAATGTTGCATTTTATTTGCAGTGACCTGCCCTGGGACTTTTAGAGCGAGAGGCAGCTAAATAATAGCAATGATGAGAGAAATAAGGAACGGCATCAGCTCCTGCTGAAATTATGAAATAGGGCTAATATTGTTCTTGTTTTGAACAGTTTCTGGCCAACGGACAGGTTAAGGTGTCTGGGCCCCCTGGTTCAGTTCCCGAAATAGGATCCCCCTTCCTGAAGGAGTAGGTACTTGGCTTAGGGGTGCTTCTGAACGCAGCTTCTACCACCAGCTCTTCCTGCTTCGACCGGGACTTCTAAGACTGGATTCTTGCAGTATGGTCTGAGTGGGGCATCACTTGCACTCCTACCCTCCAGCATTTCTCCGATAAAAATAGAGACATCCCCTCCAACATTTCTCTGATGAAAATACGGACATCCAGTGCTACTCTTCTAGAAAAAGAGGTGCCAGAACTCACTGTGAATGTCTCCCTTGTTCTCTTATATTGGCAAAAGAACACAAGCGAATAAAGGAGTACCAACACAAACAAAGCTGACATCAAGCCCTACATATATTAAGCAAAACAGAACCATTGTCACCTACTCTCACCCCCATCCACCCCTCCCACCCCCTATCTACCTTGTTTTCCCTCTTTCTTCTTAGTGTCTTAACAAATGAAACTGATTTGCAAAAATGATGCATGTTAAAATCTGAGTAACACTGCACACACCTTTGTAATTCAAGAAATCTTTAATAATTTTTTTAAAAAAATGGCAATGGCGCCGGAAATGACTTCTAGCAAGTTGCTGCTGAAGTCCCCTGGACACATCCTATTCCATATCCTCCAACATTTCTCCAATGAAAATAGGGACATCCTAAGGAAAAGCGAGACATCGCAGGATCAAATTAGAAACCGGGATGGCTTCTGTAAATCCGGGACCGTCCCTGGAAAATAGGGACACCTGGAGGGTCTGTATGCTTGGTTCAGCAGCTGAATACTGCAATTGCTGACAGAAGTGAGACCCTGCCAGCATATAACAACCCTGCTCAGAGTTCTGCAGTAGCTGCCAATTTGTTATCAGGCCAGCGTTGCTATGAGTATATCGAGCCGCTAGCAACCTGAGAACAGTTTACTTGAAGGATCACCTTATCCCATATGCGCTCACTCAGCCACTTCAGTCTGTGCAACAGGCACTTTTGCAAAAGCTGCGTGATGCTCATTTCGCACTTGCAAGCGACCAGCCTTTTAGCGTGGCAGCTCCTCACCCCATTGACATTAGGCAGGTTTCCTCTCTGCGTGCACTTTCCTTTTGGTGCCTGTTTAGGCAAGCCTACCCAAACATGCAAAGTCAATGTGTATTGTCATCTGTAATTTAACGTATACTTTTAAGTGTTGGCTTCATTTATCTGCTTTTTAAAAAATAAAAATAAAAAAATAAACTAGTTTCCAAGGTTGGTTTTCATTGACAGTTTTTATGTGTATTTTATATTCTTTGCAAACCACTTAGAACAGCGGTTATTGGAGTTCCCCCCACATGCACGCCCGGAGCCCACTTGAAAACCATTGAGGACCACTTTAAAATGTTCTGCTTGTTGCAGCAATTGTACGGCTTGCTGTGCTAGATGCTGTGTGTGTTTATGTGTTTGCTTTCGATTGATTGTTTCGTGTTCACGTTTTGTATTTTTTATGTTGTGAACCACCCTGTGATCTTCAGTTGAAGGGTAGTATAAAATTAAAAACAACCAACGAGACAAACCAACTGTATGAAATTTATAAGCACACCACAGAACACCATATTGGAGCTCATGAACCTCTGATCAATTGAGGACTCTGAGCTCAGGCTGGGGCAGAACAATCCTTGCTCAGAAACTCCAAAGATTCTGTATCGCTTAAGTGTCTTTTCTTTCCCCTGTAAGAATGCCATTCCTCCTTCCCACATCACGATGCTTCTTGCCAGTTCCACCCACACACAGCAGAGTGCTGTTTGTGAAGTCACCAGGAATGTGACTGGAAGATCACTTCGAACCTTACCTTCCAAGTCCCGGACTGCGGAATCTGGGACCGGCAGCCGTGTGACACCGGAAGTTGTGTCGACGTAACTTCCGGTGTCGCTTTGCCCTTCTATGGGCACCAAAAAGCCGCCGGCTTCAAAAGTAGCTTCTACGCATGACCGGAAGTGCGTCAACGCACCTCCGGTGTTGCCCCACCCATCTATGGGCACCAAAAATGGCCGCCGCCGACACCGGAAGCCGCATCTACGCACTTCCGGTCATGCGTAGATGCAACTTTTGAAGCCAGCGGCGGCCATTTCTTGTGCCCATAGAAGGGCAAATCAGAAAGGGGAAAAATGGCTGCGGGCAGGAGAAAATAACGGAGAAAAATGGGAGACGAAGTGATACGGGGGACCACTGGAAAAAGGTAAGTAAAAACGGGGGGTTTCCCGGGGGAAACGGGGTACTTGGCAGCTATGCTTCGAACACAGGCAGAAACATGTGGTTAGGTGTGTTCCTTGAGATACCTTGGTCAGTGGCAGACTGTCAGGGAGTGGTGGTGGAAGCCGGCTGACCAAGAGCCTCCCCACCCCCCAGGGAAAGCACAGAGAGAGAGAGAATCTGGATCCTGGATCCTGGTGGTGGGAAACCGGCCACACCCCAGAGGAGGGGAAGAGCTTGGAAGTGTCAATTTGCATATCTTAGTACAGAACGTATTGATCTGATGTGTAGAGATCTTTCCTAGTCTAATTAATTCCAGAGGGTTCTGGAAGCTTCTCTGTGTGAAAGAAACAAGCAGAAGGTTCATGATGTTTGGGTGATTCCTTCAGAGCAGCTGAGTACGGCTGGCTTAAACTGGTTCTCTTATCTCTTCTGTCAAGGTCATGCTGACTATAATAGTGAGGCCAGAAAGAACCTGGGTTTCACTTTCTCTTCCTATCTCTTTTCCTTCTGGTGTGGTGTTCTGTACATAGTATGCTTAGTGTTAAGGTTTGGTCTTCTTATAAGTTATTGTAAGTTTAAGTTAACTGGATTTTTTATGGACAGTGCCAATCCTGAATATATTGGCGTGCTATGGTCCATGGGATCCCGAAGAGTCGGACACGACTAAACGACTAAACAACAACAAGTAGAATGCATCATCACAGCCATTTCAACAAGCCTTTTAGTTTTACCTACTTCCATAATCCCCACCCCACCTGCCCAGATTGGAGCTGGATTAATTATTAGGCTAATCATGCCGCAGAGCGAGATTTTGGGTCATTCTGACTGCTGTCCTTTGCTTTACCTCCAACCTTTCGTGATTATAAACAGTATAATTGCTTAGACATACTGAGGTTGGCCATGTATCTACAATTGCTCCCAATTTTCCTTTCATTTTACCGCAGTTTTGCATCCACTCCCATTAGATTCATTCTAGCAAAACAAAGGACGCTTCTCGGAATGCCCAGCTCTTGACAAAAAGCACAGTAAGGAGATACATTAGCATTTGTGAGTAAATATTAAAGGATAAAGGATTCAACACAGTAGGCTAAAAGTGACATGTGGCGTAAAAACGACATTGCTGAGATTCTTCTGAGATTACCAAATCCCATTAGCTCTTTCCAACCATAGATCTAATCGTTTAGCAGAAAGAGGGGGTGTGAAAAAATAGCCATCCACCTTCATACCGTTTCTTTTGCTTCTCGAGTGAAGCATGCCAAGCACTTTTAAGAAAGCATAAAAGGCCTTAAAATGGCTACTACTATTTTTACCGAGACCTAAAGGAGTACAAAAAATATCTTGGGGATAAACTATGCCCCTGGAAAAGGGGAGGGGGGAGTTCCCATTGCAAGCTGCACCACTCCTTGTAAGAGCTTTTACATTAGGCAAATGATACAGTACATTGAGGATGCAAGACCTGTACAATGGTCAGGTCTTTCATCCCTTTCACCCCAACTTTCCCCACATTCAGGACCGGATTAAGACCGTAAGCACTTAAAAGAAATTGGTGCCCCAGTATATGTCTAATTCAAAATATAAGGTAAAGGTAAAGGGACCCCTGACCATTAGGTCCAGTCGTGACCGACTCTGGGGTTGCGCGCTCATCTCGCATTATTGGCCGAAGGAGCCGGCGTATAGCTTTCAGGTCATGTGGCCAGCATGACAAAGCCACTTCTGGCAAACCAGAGCAGCACATGGAAACGCCGTTTACCTTTCCGCTGTAGCGGTTCCTATTTATCTACTTGCATTTTGACGTGCTTTCGAACTGCTAGGTTGGCAGGAGCTGGGACCAAGCAACGGGAGCTCACCCTGTCACAGGGATTCGAACCGCCGACCTTCTGATCAGCAAGCCCTAGGCTCAGTGGTTTAACCACAGCGCCACCTGGGTCCCTTAATTCAAAATATAAAAAACAATAAACTGTAAAATAAGCTTTTATTTTTTCAAAATGAAACAAAACCTACAGTAAAGTGGAAAACAATGTTTATTTTCGCATACTTCCACTTTATTTATATTGGGGGGGGGGGGAGATTCCTCCTGCCTTAGAAAAGCTTTTGCAAAGCTTTTGATCAGGTCCTCAAAACTTATTTACGTAACGCATCTGCTTCTATACTTAGCCGAGATACGGCATCCAGCCTGCCTCGTTGCATCGTTGTTCTGTTGGTTTTTTAAAAAATATACTTCAAATATGAATGCTCACCTGATCACTCTGTGACCATTAATGTAAGAAATCTGGCAATGTAAAATGTATGTGGTGCTACCCTTCTCTCGACGCCCTAAACACGGGCTTATTGTGCTTAATGGTTAATCCAGCTCTGCCCACATTGTAAATCAGGCATCCCCAAACTGCGGCCCTCCAGATGTTTTGGCCTACAACTCCCATGATCCCTAGCTAACAGGACCAGTGGTCAGGGATGATGGGAATTGTAGTCCATAACATCTGGAGGGCTGAAGTTTGGGGATGCCTGTTGTAAAGGTCTGAAAGGGAACTGAAACTGCGTTCAGCTGAAAGCACTCAGAAGCCTTCCCTCATCATTAGGAATCCTGATCAACAACTGGTGGGGAGGACTAATAGGATGCTCAGCTAAAAGCAATTACAACTCCTTCCCATTGAATGTGGGAAAGTGGAGGGAGAGCAGTGCCTATATTCTATAGCCACAACTTACTGTACTTTTCCATGTATAAGACTAGGTTTTTTTCTTTTAAAACCATGCTAAAAAGTGGGGGTCATCTTATACATGGATAGTGCATAGCATGGATGCTTGATTGGTTGCTGCCATGGCTGTCAGCGGCTATTGTGCGTGTTATTGGTTGCTACGTCAACGGGTGGTGTTGATTGGGCGACGAAGTGGCAATTGGATGTACGATTGGCAGCTTCTGCCGGCGAGGGGACAGACGAGAGGTGGATTTTGAGACTCGTGCGGGTGAGTGAATTTCGGCATTCCCCCTTAAAAAAAACTCAATTACCCTGGGTAATCCCCCCCCAAAAAAAATACCGTAGCTCAACAACTCTGGGCAATCCTGCGAAAAAAAGCTAAACAACTCTGCACAATCCTCCTGAAAAAAGCTCAACAACTTTGTGCCATCTCCCCCCACTTTCTAAAATTTGAGTCCCCCCCAAAATGGAGGAACCTAGTCTTATACATAGGGGCGTCTTATACACGGAAAACTACAGCACCTTATGCTCTTGTACAGTGCTTTTTTCTAAAAAAAATGTTTAGGGGTACTCTCATTTTGACAAAAGAAAGATCACCATTTTATAGTTCAAATCGGGGGAAATAAATACAGTAAATGGACAAAAGTACAAAGAACATGCACAACACTGTTGCCCGATCTTTTGTTTTCATAGAGTCATCATTAACTTCACACTTCTTTGCTGGCTGTGATGATGAAAATTAGTTAGTAATTTTCCTACTCGTATTGAAATGCTGCCCCTCAACGAGGCCAAACTTTCATCAGTAAAAACACCACACATCCACATTCCACATTGCTTCACACATTAAACGCTCGCATTTGTCTGAGACTCGGGAAACACCGTGACAGGAAATGAGGCTGCCATCGGGGGTAGCAATGGAACTGACGATTCACCGTGCTATTCAACAGGACTGATGATTTGCCATGCTAGAGAAGAAACTTTAAAAAAAAATAGTTTCTTCTCCCATTAGATTCACAAAATGTTTAGGGGCATGTGTACCCCTGCATACCCCCAGGGAAAAGAGCACTGCTCTTATATATTCTTTGAACATCTGGACAGGTCTTATAACACAGTGTTTCCCAACCTTGTGCCTCCAGCTGTTTTGGGACTACAACTCCCATCATCCCTAGCTAGCAAGACCACTGGTCAGGAATGATGGGAATTGTAGTCCAAAAACAGCTGGAGGCACAAGGTTGGGAAACACTGTTATAACAGAAGGGCTTTAGATTTGCACCACACTTTGACTAGCTTCACAGAGCTGGACAAGATTAACCTTGGTGCCATATTCTTGACTCAAAAACAATTGCAGTTGGGTGGGGAAATCGCCACTTTTATTGACCCATTGATTTGCGGTTCTTCAAAACTCCTCTTGATGCACCTTGTCAGAACACCTCGGGGAATTTATTCCTCGAGTTTTGCTTGAGGTGAAATTCAGAAGAAACTCTAAACTCAATAAGATTTCAGCAAGGCCTTTGACAAGGTGCCCCATGATATTCTTGTAAAGAAGCTGGTAAAATGTGGGCTAGACAATGCTACCATTCAGTGGATTTGTAGCTGGCTTACTGACCGAACCCAAAGGGTGCTCATCAATGGCTCCTCCTCATCCTGGAGAGTAGTGACTAGTGGGGTGCCACAGGGTTCTGTCTTGGGCCCAGTCTTGTTCAACATCTTTATCAATGACTTGGATGATGGGCTTGAGGGAATCCTGAGCAAGTTTGCAGATGACACCAAATTGGGAGGGGTGGCTAACACCCCAGAGGACAGGATCACACTTCAGAATGACCTTAACAGATTAGACAACTGGGCCAAAGCAAACAAGATGAATTTTAACAAGGAGAAATGTAAAGTACTACACTTGGGCAAAAAAAATGAAAGGCACAAATACAGGATGGGAGACACCTGGCTTGAGAGCAGTACATGTGAAAAGGATCTAGGAGTTTTGGTTGACCACAAACTTGACATGAGTCAGCAGTGTGATGCAGCAGCTAAAAAAGCCAATGCAATTCTGGGCTGCATCAATAGGAGTATAGCATCTAGATCAAGGGAAGTAATAGTACCACTGTATTCTGCTCTGGTCAGACCTCACCTGGAGTATTGTGTCCAGTTCTGGGCACCACAGTTCAAGAAGGATACTGATAAGCTGGAACGTGTCCAGAAGAGGGCAACCAAAATGGTCAAAGGCCTGGAAACGATGCCTTATGAGGAACGGCTTAGGGAGCTGGGTATGTTTAGCCTGGAGAAGAGAAGGTTAAGGGGTGATATGATAACCATGTTCAAATATATAAAAGGATGTCATATAGAGGAGGGAGAAAGGTTGTTTTCTGCTGCTCAAGAGAAGCGGACACGGAGCAACGGATTCAAACTACAAGAAAGAAAACTCCACCTAAACATTAGGAAGAACTTCCTGACAGTAAGAGCTGTTCGGCAGTGGAATTTGCTGCCAAGGAGTGTGGTGGAGTCTCCTTCTTTGGAGGTCTTTAAGCAGAGGCTTGACAGCCATCTGTCAGGAATGCTTTGATGGTGTTTCCTGCTTGGCAGGGGGTTGGACTGGATGGCCCTTGTGGTCTCTTCCAACTCTATGATTCTATGATTCTATAAATATTTCCTTATCGAATTCACTTGGCACGTAATCTCTGCCTGCTTTCTGCACGGCGCTTTGGACTCCACTCAAGCAGCTCTTCCCCAATCCCCTTGCTAAAATAAGCAGGAAGCCTGAGGGAAAACTGAGCAGCAGAAGTCGTCTGGGTTGTGTTGCCAGAAGACATTGCCTCTCCCTACCCTCGGAAAGCCAGATTGGCATTGCCGCATGAAGCCCTGGCGGCAGCACAGGAGCTAGATGGCAACCTGACAAAGGAGAGGACGTGAGGGTAGACTGTGGAGACAGAATGGCGGCTGGGTAGCTCCAGTCAAGGTCTGCAGGTTTCCTGAGGCTCTGGCATCAAGGCAGAAGAAGCTGAGCCTGGAGGTTAAGGGGTGGCCCCTGGGGCGGTAGGATGGGGTGGAGGAACCTAGTGTAGACTGGGGTAGGGGTATAAATAATAAATCATTATTATCATAGACTAGAGAGGGCAGAGGGTGGGCCCTTGGAAGTTCAGAGGGGAAAGCCTGACTATGCCTGGTGCCTTAATGGTGGGTGGCCTGGTCGACACGGGGATGGAGCAAGTACTTACAAGCATCAGGGACTGGACTGAGGAGGAATGGTGGGGGGTGCCCCCTCCTACTGAACCTTCCCAAGAAGAGGAGGACAGTACAGTGGAACCTCGGTTTATGAACACCTCGGTTTATGAATTTTCTGTTTACGAACGCCGCGGACCCATCTGGAACGGATTAATTCACTTTCCATTACTTTCAATGGGAAAGTTTGCTTCAGTTTATGAACGCTTCAGTTTAAGTACTCCGCGGACCGTCTGGAACAGATTAATCCACTTTCCATTACTTTCAATGGGAAAGTTCGCTTCAGTTTATGAACGCTTCAGTTTATGAACAGACTTCCAGAACCAATTGTGTTCATAAACCGAGGTACCACTGTATAGATTTAGAACAGTGGTTTGCAGAAGGTCATAGTTCAGAAGCTGCAGATGGGAGAAGCTGGGAGATATTGGGGAAGGAGCAGCAGTTAAAGGGGTCTTGAGGGGAGGCATTGGCCATACGCCGAGAGGTTGTCGTTGCTCTCCTCTCCAACGGCAGTGAAACGGGAGGCGGGATCTCTGCTTGAACATATGTTCTCCAGAGCCAACCCAATCCCCACACATTCTGGATAACCCTGATGTCCCCCAGATCCCTGGCTGGGGACTGGGAAGGATAAACGCCCAATGCCTGAGCCAAGGTCTCCCTACATCTGAAACTTAATAAAGTTGTGGCCAATTTTAATCCCATAGCATGTTGTCTTGAGTCATTATTCCACTCGGGGGTCGCCTGGGGTTGGGGGGAGTTTGCCTGTCTGGGGGGGGGAACCTGGATGTACATTTCCAAAATATAAGATAAAAAAACAAATAAAATAAAACCTACATACAGCAACAGTGTTGTGTGTTGTGTAGGCTTCAGTGATGTAAGTAATGGGCCCCGCCTGCTGTCCTGCTCCCTAAAATATCACTGGTTTGCTCATTTCTATATATAGGGTGCCTACATTCTGCATGGACTGGTCGCATGGCAACGTGTGGCATGCAACTGCAGACCGCAGTACAGCCCAGTTGAATGTTGTACCTGTTATCTAATATTAAAGAGTGCTTGTCTACTGATGATCAGGCAGCATAGACTAAGGGTATGAGTCTTATGCCTACTGATTGATTTCATGTAATACATTATTTATTTTGATCCCGTTATGGCTTTAGATACCCATTACGTCCATAAATGACCACATAGCATATATTCAACACAAAAAACAGCGACAATTTGTTGTTGACAAAGGACAGCTGGACATATAAAGGGCCCCATTACCTTCAGTAGCTTGGGGCCTCATCAAACCTAAATCCGGCCCTGCCCAGGACCTGGCAGGCATTGAGAGTAAAAGAACAGAAAGCTCAGAGGCAGAAAGCACAGATCAGCCGACGCAGGGATGACATACAATAGGAGAGACGGAGGGGGTGGGGCTTTACCCAGAGCAATGCCATTATCTAAGAGAGATGGCATTTCTATGTCTCTCTCTGTGAATCTTGAAAAAATGACTTGGTGAGAACTTTTCTTCTTTATCTGCTTCTTGTCTGCCACCGTGGGAGGGATCAGATTCCCCGAAGCCTGACAACAGGCCAATCTGGTCTTTGATCCTGCCCTCTCGGAGAGTGGCGTTTCTCTCCTTTATGACCCCCATCTGACACTCTTGTACTTCACTCAATTCCTCCCAATTCAAGCAGCAGCTGCAAGGTCTAGATCAGTGACGGGGAACCTGTGCCGCCCTCCAGAAGTCGCTGGAGTACAGCTTCCATCATTCATGGCCATCAACTGTGTTTCATCATGAACAACGGTGTGCAGATTCAGGTTGTCAGAAATAAAATCAAGCCATAGTAAAAACATGTGCAGCCTTAACTTGAGAGTGAATGCAGTGTTGTTATATTTGCTATCTATATTTTATTCTTTCTATATGTTGAATTTTAAAGATTTTCAATAAAGATTATTTTATACTATAAAAAAAAAGAAAGAGAGAGAGTGAATGCAGTGTGGCAGCTACCGCTTTGGCCTTAGATCAAACATATCTGGGTTTGAATTCTTCCTCAGCCCTGAAGCTACCTGGATGGGTTATTGTGGGTACCAGACTCTCACATACCCGCCCTATAATAATAGTCATAATAATGTTAATATTTATACCCCACTCATCTGACTGGGTTGCCCCAGTCACTCTGGGCGGCTTCCAACATATATAAAAACATAAAACATTAAGCATTAAAAAAATTTCCCTATACAAGGCTGTCTTCAGATGTCTTCAAAAGGTTGTATAGTTACTTATCTCCTTAGCTTGGGGGTTACATAGCTCTTTACCCTCCAACATTTATCCAATGAAAATAGGAGCGTCCTAAGGAAAAGCTGGAAGGACAAGATCCTGAAGCTGAGGCTCCAATACTTTGGGCACCTCATGAGAAGAGAAGACCCTGATGTTGGGAAAGATTGAGGGCACTAGGAGAAGGGGACGACAGAGGACAAGATGGTTGGACAGTGTCTCGAAGCTACGAACATGAGTTTGACCAAGCTGCAGGAGGCAGTGGAAGACAGGAGTGCCTGGCGTGCTCTGGTCCATGGGGTCACAAAGAGTTGGATGCGACTAAATGACTAAGCAGGAGGAAGAAGAAGAAGAAGAAGAAGAAGAAGAAGAAGAAGAAGAAGAAGAAGAAGAAGAAGAAGAAGAAGGATCAAATCAGAAACTGGGACAGCTTCTGTAAATCTGGAACTGTCCCTGGTAAATAGGGACACTTGTTGGGTCTGCTCTCATGTACAGTGGTGCCTCGCTAGACGAAATTAATTCGTTCCACGGGTCTTTTCTTATAGCGAAAAATTCGTCTAGCAAATCCCATAGGAATGCATTGAATTTTTTTGAATTTTTTTTGCCCATAGGAACGCATTAATTGAATTTCAATGCATTCCTATGGGAAACCGTGATTCGCTAGACGAATTTTTCATAAAACGAATTCGTCTAGCGAGGCAACCTCCGCTCGAAAAAACCTTTCGTTAAGCGAATATTTCGTTAAGCAGGGCATTCGTTAAGCGAGGCACCACTGTACCTTGAGCATCCTGGAAAAAAGGGCAGTTTTCAAATGTGACATAAATGATAGTATCTAAAGAGCGGCTACAATAGGTTAAACTTGATTCCCGCCCCCCCCCTTTTTAAGTAACTTTTCCAGATCAACTTTGAAGTTTGTTTTTAATCGGTTTCTATTGAAAGTTTTCCACGTGAAAGACAATAAAAGGCAAGCTTATCTAAAAAGAAAAGATGAAAAATCAAGAATAAGAAAAGGAAGAAAATTACGAAGAAAGGGTGAACAGAAGCCCTCTATCACAATTGTATCATACCGCATTTCCATACACAAAAGGTTGAACCTTCCCAACTCTCACCTAGTAGCTTCTCCTTCTTCTCCCAGCCTCCCACCAACTCCAAATTTTTGGTGGTGTGTGTGTGTGTGTACCCCTCCTCCACTCTCCCATTTCCCAAATCAAATGTGAAACATATTTCCAAAGCCTTCGCGTCACACAATCATCCCACAAATATTCTTGCCTTGCTCGAAGGAGGCTTGGCCAAACTTTTCTGGCAGTTGGTCTGCACACTGCGACGCGTAGCTTAGAAGCAAGCCGCCAAAAAAGAGCAGGGCTGACTGCCATCTGAGAAATAGGCAACGTCTTACTCCGTATTTAATCAATATCAAAATGACACATCAACATGCACAATTGTTTGTAACCAATTGGCAGGCAGTCTCATTAGGGCAAGTTCACTCACCCTTGAAGAGCGATGCTGAGATGTGCAGGGAGAAAGGCGAAAGCTGCAGCGAGGGCCAAAGGGAGATAGAAACAGGGAGGTGGCAGAAACTCAGCAGTCCTCTTCATGTCTCTCCCCCCCCCCAGCACCAGCCCTGTGGCTCAGTCCATGTGAGCAGCATGTAAGTGAAAACCATGTGGACCAGTCGTTTTCCTCTCTTCATCTCAGTCACCATTGCCCACTGAGGAGGGAGAAGAATAATGTTACGAGATAAACCAGGGCTGCGGGCCCAGTATGCCTGAAGGAGCATCTCCACCCCCATCATTCAGTCTGGACACTGAGGTCCAGTGCTGAGGGCCTTCTGACGGTTCCCTCCCTGCGAGAAGTGAGGATACAGGGAACCAGGCAGAGGGCCTTCTTGGTAGTGGCGCCCGCCCTGTGGAACGCCCTCCCATCAGATGTCAAGGAAAGAAACAACTATCTGATTTTTAGAAGACATCTGAAGGCAGCTCTGTTTAGGGAAGTTTTTTAATGTTTGATGTTTTATCATGTTTTTAATATTCTGTTGGGAGCTGCTCACAGTGGCTGGGGAGGCCTGGCCAGATGGGTGGGGTATAAGTAATAAGTTGTTGTTGTTGTTGTTGTTGTTGTTGTTGTTGTTGTTGTTGTTGTTGCTTCAGTATTCTCTGGCATTGCCTTTGCAGTGCATTTCCAACAGGGCACACTGTGATAATATGACACCTTGTGCAAGGCCAAAATTTGACACCCCACCCCAGTGGCCACTCACCGCATCTATAGGGGGGGGCAATGGTTGCAGCCCCTTTCGCACTCTGCTTCTGTCCCTGGCACCTAGAACATGCTCGCTCGCCAGCTGCTGCTGGGGAATTCTCCTCGGCTGGCAGTATTGAGGGGCGGTTGTCCTGCCAAAGAGGACAAATTTGAATGGGCCAATCAGAGGCCCTGCTTGGCAGTGGGTGGTACCTCGCTGGGTGGCCAGGCATTGGCTGTTGCCCTGCTTGGCAGTGAGGCTTAAAAGGCCAGCTGTGCGTGGCTTCCAAAATTTGTACGCCCCACACCAGCCCTCCCACCCCCTTCCCAAAGCTGGGGAAGTGCTAACTAGGCTTTGAGAAAGAGGCTTCTAGGATTCTCTTGGAGCCCTCACACTTCCTTCTCAAAGCCCAGTGCTTCCTAGGTGTCCCTGTGCGGGGGAACCGGTTGCACCTCCCTAAATCCTCCTCTGTTTCCCGACAGCTTCTATTGAAAACACTTCGAAGCACAACTTTGCAGGCAATCTCTCCCAGGGCCCGTCAGCTGATGCATGCTGGGATACAATGCTTCAACATGCACATCAATAGGAAAGCCGCAGCTTTGCCTGCCCCTTGGCGCATGCAACATATGGCGCCAGGGGCAGGACAGGTGGGTGTAGTTTGGGGAAAACGGCCTCACGGGCCAAATTAAGGCCCATGCCCGGCCAGATCTGGCCCACAGGCTTTAGGTTCCCGACCCTAGGGCAGATTCATTCATTCATATAGATTCCAGATGAGGTTAGGTGTGCTTCAAGCAGAACCGGCCACTGTGATTGCTTGTGAAAGGACATAGAGGGCAGCTGCTGGATTTCACAAACAGTGGTACCTCGGTCTACAAACAGCCCTGTTAACGAACTATTCGGTGAACGAACTCCACAAAAACAGAAGTGGGTGTTCCGGTTAGTGAACTTTGCCCCATAAGACGAAAGGAAGCTGAACAGTGTAAGGGCACCGGCAGCAGGAGGCCTCAGTAGGCAAAGCGCGCCTCGGTTTAAGAACAGCTTCAGTTTAAGAACAGACTTCTAGAACGGATTAAGTTTGTAAACCGAGGTACCACTGTACAGTCAAACCTCAGTTCTCGAATGGCTCCGTTTTCGAACGTTTCGGTTCCCGAACGCAAAAAACCCCAGAAGTAACTGCTTCGGTTTTCAAACAATTTTCAGAAGCCGAACATGCCACGCAGATTCCATTCTGAGTTTCTCTATTGTATTGAGGCTTCCGCTTTCAGTTTTCAGTTGTTGAACGTTTTGGAAGTTGAACTGTCTTCCGGAAGGGATTACATTTGACAACCAAGGTTTGACCGTACAGAAATAAGATATTCTGTTTGTTTATTATTAATTTTCTATTCTCCCCTTCCTCCTGAAGGAGCCCAGGGTGGCAATAGATCACACCCTTTGTGATCTATTATGCACAAATACTCAGAAGTAGGTTTCGTTCAGTTCAGTGGTACTTATTCCTAAGACTGCAGCCTTTAAGAATTTCCTCCCTCTGTGCCACCATAGCACATATTCTCAGCTTAGGGCAACCTCTTAATTGTGGCATCCAAATTTCAGATAAGGACTCTGAGGGTTCATTAAAAAGGCGTTCTCTTTGGTTATAAAACTCCTCACTTTGGAAGTCTGCCGCACCTCAGCTTCTTTCAGAGCTGATATGTTTTTATCTGGGTATGGCTAGCTACTTTGTTTAAAAATGTATTATTTTGTCTCACATAACCTATATTTTGAGTATATTTGGCATGTGTTTCAAATAAGCCTAAGGGTGGAGAATACATTTGAATAAATAAAGACAATTATGAAGAGAAAAGCTAATGAACCCAGGATAGTATCTGAGGGATGGTTTATATTTTGGGCAGCAATAGAGACCTGTGAAGCGTAGCCACGACTAATTTCCTGCAAAGAGGAGGTGGCTAGAGGCATTGCTTAGATGCCCCCTGTAAGGGGGAGAGGTTTTAGAGAACCTCCCCCTCTCATCAGGAGCAGTCCGTCTCCAAGCAGTCATGAAAGCGCGGGGTCTGAAGGGGCTAGTTAGGAGACGGAGAAGGAGTGCCAGGTCTCTGGCAGCATGGGAGAGCCCCTGCTCCACAGGCGGGAAGAGAGAGAGGCGGGAAGGGTGGACAGGGAGAAAGCAGATCGTAGACCCTTCCCCCCCCCCGAGACCAGAATTAAGGAGGAGGAGAAAGGGGAGGAGATTCACTGTCCCGAGGCTTTTATGTTGGTCAAAGTCGCGAAAAGGGGCAGTGCCGGATTCTGAAATGGAATGAGAAGGCATGAACCGACAGCTCACTACACTGTAAATAACGTGCATCAATAAAGACTTTTGAAAGACAAGTATGTGGAAGCTCGTTACTCAAGAGTAGTCTGAACAACCCCTGACACCCCTCTCTGGAATCTCCCCAGCCAGGATCCCCAGAGTTAGGATGTGGGATAAATTCAATTCAGGTCACATTTGAAGGCAAACCTACTTGCACTGGCGTGCTTTCGAACTGCTAGATTGGCAGGAGTTGGGACAGAGCAACAGGAACTCACCCCATAGCGGGGATTCGAACTGCTGACCTTCTGATCAGCAAGCCTAAGAGGCTCAGTGGTTTAGACCACAGCGCCACCCGTGTCCAACAACCAATCAGATACATAATTTAGCAACTCAAGCTTCAAGACTTCTGCAATGTGATTTTCCCAGGACCACATAGGAACTGTGTGAGAACCAGTAATTGAACTCTCAACATTGCAAAACTTGGCTGTCTTCTTAAACGCAAGCCTCTCTCTCTCTTCTCTCTCTCTCTCTCTCTCTCTCTCTCTCTCTCTCTCTCTCTCTCTCTCTCTCTTTCCCAATGTCCCTTATTCTAAAATAAATAAATGCACAAATAAATAATCGGAGTAAGTGAACGCAGAGCATATAGAGAAGCTTATCAATTGAGAGGAGATAATATTACAGAGCGGTATAGGCACACATGTTATATATTCCAGGGGCAAAATTCTTTTCTCCGGCATGCATGGAGTAATCACAAACATGCATCAAAACAATTTTTTAAAAAGGTTAAGGAAAAGTCAAGCTCAAATGCACAAGCCAAGCAAAAAGAGTTGAGACAGACTCATGGAAATATCTGAGGCAGGGGGAATGTTTTGAGTCGGAATTCTCTCAGCCCTTGTCTGAGGAAATTGGTGTCATCACTTGGGTTGCTGACTGAAAGGAAACCTTGTTTCTTGGCTGTCAAGGTAGCCAAAAACCAGTAACATTTCCTTCTGCCCAACAAAAAGCTAGAGCTGGCTGAAGCCGAAAGAAAAAGAAGAATGAAACATGATGGGGAAGAGAGCTGGAATCTCTCCCCACCCTCCTTCCCTTCATTAAACCACAGAAAAAGCAGAACAAATAGCAGCATGTTAAAAAATCTGAGCCCTTCTGATAAATTCTACTGGATTGAATCCCTCATTGCAACACATACAAAAGCGTTTGCCTGTGGTGCAAAGATGGACAAAGGCCCAGGGAAGAGATTTTATTTATTTATTTTTATTTTTTGTACTATTCATTTTGGATTCCGTTTTTAAAGCAGGATTGTGCTGGGCAGCCCATCTTGTGGTTAAGGCAGAGGAAAGAAATATTAGGCAACCGAATATCTGAGGGCTGCCAATAATCCAGGGCAAGAAAGATGGGTCTGTTCTTGAGGCTCCAGCTTCCCTTTGGTAGCCGAGAGGCAAAGATGAGGCAATGGGCTTTAAATGGCAGAAGCGTAAGTGAAAGTGGAATATATTAACACTGAATGTCTTCAACTCGGAGGTAGCAGAGTAAATGATGCAAGGAGGGAGCTGCAACCCAAGATAGGGAACAACTGGCAACTTTAAACAACTAACTACTTTAAATAAATTCAAATCTCTAGGGCTCGATGATCTGCACCCGGCTCACGTCAAACCAGCCAATGGAGGGGAGGCCTGAGGTTGTTAAGGCTTCGAATTTGCCAGCGTTGCGGAAGTCTGAGCAACCTCGAAGCATGCTGGGAGATGTAGTCCGAGGGGGATTGCAAAAAAAATGGCACCCGGAAAAAATGAAAAGAAAATGGCGATTGCGCTGACCCAAGCGGTGAGGGCAATTGGGCCGGATCCGACCTGCGGATCGTAGTTTGCTGACCCCTGTTCTACACTTAGCCACCTAGATTGGCAGTGGTACATTTGAAAATGATCTAGGGGTCTTAGCAGACAACAAGCTTAACATGAGTCAACAGTGTGATGCAGCAGCAAAAAAACAATTGCTATCCTCAGCTGCATCAACAGTATAGTGTCCTGATCACTCTATTCTGCCTTGGTCAGACCACACCTAGAGTACTATGCCCAGTTCTGGGCACCACAGTTTAAAAAGGATGTTGACAAGCTGGAACGTATTCAGAGGAGGGTGGCCAAGATGATCAAGGGTCTGGAAACCAAGCCTTATGAGGAATGGTTGAGTGTGTTGGGTGTGTTTAGCCTGGAAAAGGGGAGACCGAGAGAAAATATGATAGCCATCTTCAAATCTCTAAAGCAGGCATCCCCAGACTGAGTCCCTCCAGATGTTTTGGCCTACAGTTCCCATGATCCCTAGCTAACAGGACCAGTGGTCAGGGATGATGGGAATTGTAGTCCAAAACATCTGGATGGCCAAAGTTTGGGGATGCCTGCTCTAAAGGGCTCATGGAAGATGAAGAAAGCTTGTTTTCTCCTGCTTCAAAGTCCCATGGTTCAAATTACATGAAAGGAGATTCCGACTAAATATCAGGAAGAACTTTCAGATGGTAAGAGTTGTTCAGCAGTGGAATGGGCTCCCTCAGAAGGTGGTGAATTCTCCTTCATTGGAGGTTTTTAAGCAGATGTTGGATGGCCATCTGCCATGGATGTTTTAGTTGAGATTCCTGAATTGGGGGGGGGGGTTGAACTAGATGACCCTCAGGGTCCCTTCCAATTCTATGGTTCTATGAATCATTCAACTGAGAGGGTGTGATCAACAGAGCACTTACACATGCCCACCACTACAAGTTAGGTGAAAAAGCAGTATGCAGGTATGCAGTTGGTTAGAGCATGGTGCTGATAATGCCAAGGTTCTTGCTTTGTGTGGGGTTGGCCTAGATGATCTCAGGGTCCTTTCCAACTCTACAATTTTGTGATTTCTTTGGCTGCTGCTCTTTAGGGACCCAGGTGGCGCTGTGGGTTAAACCACAGAGTCTAGGGCTTGCTGATCAGAAGGTCGGCGGTTCGAATCCCTGCAAAGGGGTGAGCTTCCATTGCTCGGTCCCAGCTCCTGCCCACCTAGCAGTTCGAAAGCACATCAAAGTGCAAGTAGATAAATAGGGACCGCTCTGGTGGGAAGGTAAACAGTGTTTTCACGCACTGCTCTGGTTCGCCAGAAGCGGCTTAGTCATGACCTGGAAGCTGTACGCCGGCTCCCTCGGCCAATAGAGCGAGATGAGCATCGCAACCCCAGTTGGACACAACTGGATCTGATGGTCAGGGGCCCCTTTACCTTTACCTTTTGACAATCGGCCATTGTCCACACCTTGCAGTGGGAAATACATGCATAAGATGTCATAAGATGGCTAGATTGGCCTCTACTAGAGCCAGGGCCTTTTCAGTACTGGCCCCAACCTGGTGGAACGCTCTTTCCCAGGAGACCAGGGCCCTGCGGGATTTGTCATCTTTCCGCAGGGCCTGCAAGACAGAGCTGTTCCGCCTGGCCTTTGGGTTAGACTCAGCCTGACCCCTGTGTTTTTCTCCCTCATGGCTTGGATTTATGGCCTACTTGAAATGAGGCTGCACTTTAAATTTTAATACTGTATTTTAATCTGTATTTTAATTAATTGTTTTTATGATTTATTGTGGTTCTGTTGGTGTCAGCCGCCCTGAGCCCGGTTTTTGACTGGGGAGGGCGGGGTATAAATAAAAATTTATTATTATTATTATTATCTGATGTGTGGAAATGATCGACTACAGTGGTACCTCTGGTTACGAACTTAATTCGTTCCGGAGGTCCGTTCTTAAGCCAAAACCGTTCCTAACCCGAGGCACGCTTTTGCTAATGGCACCTCCCGCTGCTGCCGCGCTGCCAGCATGTGACATCCACTCGCATCCCAAGGCGAACTTCACAACTGGGAGCATCAACTTCCGGGTTAGCGGAGCTCGTAACCCGCAGCGTTCGCAAGGAGGACGGTACGTAACACGAGGTTCCACTGTGTCGTATACTCTCCACTGTGCCTATTCCTTACTTTGCATCGCCGTTGGAAACTCTTCCAGACATACCATCGCGTTAAGCAAAAAACTAATGGATAACCTGAGTGCAGCTCTCTGTCGTTCTACATCTGGTGCGACCGACTGGCATTAGCAGCGAGCGAAACTCCTGTGACTTTGCACTCCAGCCCTTTTGTTTCATGGGGAACGTCGCGAGACTCTCGTGGGAAACAGATGCTCAAGCACCCTATTCACAGCCTGCTCCCTTAGGCCTAAATATGTTCTCCGTTTGCTAGTAAGTAAAAGAAGCATTTAACATTACCGGCAATGATGGAAGATAACTTTTACCACAGTGGCTTGCATATTTTGCACTTAATTTGTAGACTTCTTTGTGTACTTCTTACAGGTCGGGAGTAGCCTTTTCGTAGGCTTCCGGCCGTGGAAGTAGCTAAGTTCTGCTAGCGGAGCTCCAATTCTGAGATAAAGGAAACAAGGAGATTACTTCACAAATCCACCCCTTGTGGGCACAGTTGCCCTCACGGCCCTTCACTTCATCAAATCTGGCCCTCTTTGAAAAAAATTCTACACCACTGGACTACATACCTGCCAAGTTGCTGTCCGAGAAATAAGGGACCGGCATAGCTGCCAAGTTTTCCCTTTTCTCGCGAGGAAGCCTATTCAGCAAAGGGAATTTCCCTTAAAAAAAGGGAGAACTTAGCAGCTATGGGGACCGGGCCAAAAGCAGCAGACCGGAAGTAGCTCTGCCGCCATTTTGGAACTGGGCGGAGCATGCTCAGAAGTGACTTTTGATGCTGCTTTGCCCAGTTCCAAAATGGCCGTCGCGCCAGAAGTCGCACTGCAGCCATTTTGGAACTGGGCAGAGCAGCATCAAAAGTCACTTCTGAGCATGCTCCGCCCAGTTTCAAAATGGCCGTCACGCCAGAATAAACCGGGGGGGGGAATCCATTTTTTCAGCTAGGAACAGCTGGAAAAACGGGGATTTCCCGGGGAATACGGGAGACTTGGCAGCTATGCTGGACTATGGGGTTGCAGCGCTCATCTCACTTTCAGGCTGAGGGAGCTGGCATTTGTCCACAAACAGCTTTCTGGGTCATGTGGCCAGCATGACTAAACCGCTTCTGGTGCAACAGAACACCATGATGGAAACCAGAGCACATGGAAACACCGTTTACCTTCCCACTGCAGCGCTACCTATTTATCTACTTGCACTGGCGTGCTTTCGAACTGCTAGGTAGGCAGGAGCTGGGACAGAGCAACAGGAGCTCACCCCATTGCGGGGATTCGAACCACCGACCTTCTGATTGCCACAACTTTCCATTCCCTCAAGTTCGTTTGCCTCTTTCCGCCTTCTCTACCTTTCAAATGTGCACGTGTGTATGGAATTTAAATTTAAAAAGAAGAGGAATCTTTGTGTGATGAGTGATGCGTGCATGGTGGCATCAATTTTCATTCAAACTGTTAAAAAACCAGAAGTCTTTTTACTGGGGATAGTGGGTGAAGAGATACCAAGGGAAGATAAAAGAATGTTCATGTATGCAACAACTGTGGCAAGAATTCTTTTAGCCCAAAAAATGAAAACAGCAAAAAGTACCAACGAAAGAAGAGTGGCAGATGAAGATGATGGACTTTGCAGAACTGGCGAAGCGGACAGGAAAAACCCGAAACCAGCATGATCAAGTATTCCAAAAGAACTGGAGTTAATTTATACGATATTTGAAAGATTATTGTAAGCAATTAACATCACTAGCAGGGTTGTCTGCATCTACCTTTCTATATTTATTTAAAATAATGTTGAGTTATTTTGTAATGAGTGCAATTAGAATTGGAAAACGTACAAAATGCAGTGATATAAAGGTTAATTTTGAGGTGGGAGGGAAGGAAGTCAATAGACTCTAAAGAGCCAGAGAGGTACAAGTGGATAATGATGATATGAATGTATATCATTAAATGGAAAATAAATAAAAATTATATATATTAAGAAAGAAAGAAAGAAAGAAAGAGTACACAAACTGTGCACACTCCACTTCTGGAATTAATTTTAGAAATTTTAGGAACTGGATTTTGAAGGAGAGAGATGTACGGCAGGGCAAACTGGAGGAATAATGAAGCAACAAAATGTGGGTGGGTGGGAGATCTGCTTGTAAACTGAGATAACTTTATACAATAGCTAAGGGCCATAGCTCAATGGGAAATAATCCATATCTGAAATCCTGGGCTGTGTATACACCAAACATCTAAACCATATTGCCTCTCCCCAAGAATCCTGGGAGCAGAACATTAATTCCCAGCATCCTTAACAAACTACAGTTGCTGGGGGGGGGACGGGACGGACGACGACATGTAGTTTAATTGTGCCTTAAATATATGGTATACAAAGCTTTAAAAAAGAATGGGAGAAATATACATTTTATTTGAGAGACCATTGTAAACAAATGGAAACATTAGCAGATTTTTAACAACACTTGTAACGTAACAAAAAACTTTGGACAATATGGATACTGTAGATTTAAAATACAGAGGATGAAATAATATGCAGTTGAAAAGGATAACATAAAGACCCATGAAGGGAATGGAGGGGGGGAGTCTGAGATTCAAGAGAATCTTGCATTTTGAGTGTATTTGTGATATTGTTGGAGTTTTACATTTGTAAAATTAAATAAAATGTTTATAAGGAGCCCTCGAGAGGCGTCGCTCTCTATACCGTAGGCGAAAGTGAAGAAGATGGATCCATAGAAATAACTCGTTCTAGGGCAGCTTCCTGTGTTTCTGTGCACAAAACATGACACCACTTTCACTCAATGTGCAGCTACAAATCATTGTATAACTTTACCAAGTGATCAGCTTGAGTGGAAGAGCAAATGTTTCTTTCCGCGCGGGGGGGGGAAAAAGTAAGCTGGGAAGGTCGAGATGGCCGGCAGCGCTCCAGTATATACAGTTGTCACTGATATAATGTAAAGTCAGCCTCGGCTCTTTGATGTTCCATAAACATGTCATTTTGAGCCGAGTCAGTTTTGCAGGCATTTCATCAGCAAAGGCACAGCAAACAGCTCCAATTATGCTCCATCACTGTTTATCCTTTACCTCTTTAAAATGCCCATCTATTACCAGCAGGGTGGTTTGCAATGTTTAGTCTCCAGCGAAGATGATATTTAAGGACCCTCAAGCCCTCGGGCAAATTCGCTCCCTCTTTCTCACTTTAATCCTCTGGCTTAAGGAGAGCAGGGTGTGGAAGAGGGAAAGCAAGCCCTCTTGAATGTTGCGTTCAAACATGTAACACGTTTAGACAGCGGCGCATTAAAAGATCCATGGAAATCACAACTGGAGAGAGAAAGTGTTTTCAGGGTTATAGCCTAGTTAACCACGGATTTTAAAAAAGAAATGGGGGGGGAAAAAGGTTGCAAACCTATTCAGGAAGTCCAAACTATATTTTTAAAAAATAATTTCATAATTTCTGTGTCCTTGTTTCTCGATTTGATCCTTTTCTGCATTGTGACTTGCCATTATTATTATTATTAGTTAAAAGAATCTTTATTTCAGATCTTTAAAACATTACATCAAAAAGAGCAAATTTACAAAACATAAGAAAACAAAATTAATAATCACCCAAGAAACCAAAACCAAACATATAAATAAATAATCCAAACAAAACATATATTAATCCCCCTTTCCCCACCCTTTCCCTCCCTTCCCCCACCTCTGCTTCCCCCCACTTGCCATTATTTTTTATTAATTATAGTTTGGTAATGATTTATCCTAAATTGTAAACTGTTTAATTGTCATTTGCTGAGGTTTAATTTTTCTGTTTGCTATTACATTCTAATGGATTAGTGAATATTGCTTTCTTTGATATAAGTTGTTTATTTTAAAGTTATGTTTTTGACTTTTTTTCGATTGGATCAGTTTGTTATTAGCTGTGTGGTCTTTGCTGTCTATTTTGCTGTTTCTTCAGCTTGTCAACTGCCTTGTGTATAGCAATGTAGAAAGGCGGCATGCAAATTAAAAGTGAAATGAAATGGAAAAGAATAGGGGTAGCTGTCATACCAAAGCCATCCCACTGGGGGCCTTTTTTGCACTCCAAGGGCTGAATTGCCACATGGTTATCGTTCAAAGCAGTCAAAAGAGCATGAGGCACTTAATCTCAGAGTCGTGGCTTCGAGCACCATGCTGGGCCAAAGATTCCTGTATTGCAGGGGGTTGGACCAGATGATTCTCGTGGTGTCTTCCAATTCTACAATTCGATGATTTTGTGCCAGTTTTGGGTGAGGCCACACACAGAGACACTATGCAACCTAAGGCCCGGGGGCCGGATGCGGCCCAATCGCCTTCTCAATCCGGCCCGCAGACGGCCCGGGAATCAGCCTGTTTTTACATGAGTAGAATGTGTGCTTTTATTTAAAATGCATCTCTAGGTTATTTGTGGGGCATAGGAATTCGTTCATTCCCCCCCCCAATATAGTCTGGCCCCCCACATGGTCTGAGGGACAGTGGGCCAGCCCACAGCTGGAAAAGGTTGCTGACGCTCTGGTTCACTAAGCTAAGCTACAGTTTAACACAGGCATCCCCAAACTTCGGCCCTCCAGATGTTTTGGACTACAATTCCCATCTTCCCCGACCACTGGTCCTGTTAGCTAGGGATCATGGGAGTTGTAGGCCAAAACATCTGGAGGGCTGCAGTTTGGGGGTGCCTGGTTTAGCAGGTATGACCAAGCGTGAAAGTGTGAGGGTGCACACAACCGCTTTGCACTGCCCCTGCTTCTCCTGCTGATGCTGTGTTACTATGGCCTCCGACATGGTTTGCCTGAAGACTGTGGTCAGAAATATGCAGGAATGATTGCAAGGTGGGATATAAGCCAAAGCATTCTGAGCCACTGAGGCAAATTGGGAATCCCACAACAAGGACTGATCTAGGTGTTCCATTAGCAGGGCCGGCCCACCCATGAGGCAAGGTGAGGTTAACCCCTTAGGCAGCAGGTCCACTGGGGCAGCAGATCCCGATGTCGATCTTCCTTCCCCCTTGTTCCTGGTGTAGCTGTTCCCTGGTGGGGAAGGGGCGCCATTTTGGGGTCTGCCTCAGGCGGCAAAATGTCTTGGCCTGCCCCTGTCCAATAGACTGTGCCAACCTTTCCACAGCAAGTATGAATGAATTTACTTTATTATGGTCACAGACTAGCATAAGCAAAACAACTAAGTAAATAGCGTAACAGTATCTCTAAGTGGATGATTATTAAATAAATGGGAGCAAGAACCAAACATAGATTAAAACATATAGATCACTTGATTTAACATATAGATCACTTGATTTAACATAGGTAATGGATGAGTAAAAACTGATAAGGGAAATTAAAAGAGATCAGTTAAAAACAGCTGTATTGGGGGGGGCTTCAGCGGATCTAACAATATGGGCCTTCAATTTAGGACTGATTTGTAGCATAGATCTTCCTTCGACAAATATCTATCATGGCAGTACAAAATCTGGCGACTAAATATGTGACTTCTGGGCTTTCGTCCTATAGTAATAGGGAGATGTAGTGCTAGTTACTGCCCTATCTTCTGGGTTTGGGAACCACTCACTCTCAAGGCCATCATCTTGCTAGGACTCATTCTCAGTATCTTGATTGATGCTCATCCCGACCACCACATTCAGGAACCAATCAAGGGTCTGTACAGTCACATCCAATTCAAATGTTACAGTAAATAAAGTTGGCTGTAACTGGATCTCCCAATGCCCACTCCCATTGGCTTCATTTAGGCATCAAACAGGATTGAGGGTAGGTTGGGAGTGCCCTGTGGCACACCACAATATAATTGCCAGACGACAAGGTCACCCAATGCCATTGTCTGGATCCAGGCCCATAGATAGGAGCGGAACTGCAGTGCTCTCAACGTTTATCCCACGGAGTCGGTTCAGAAGGATGTCATGGTCAATGTTCTCAAAATCCACTGAAAGTTCAAGTAAGAGTAACAGTCTCCCCGTCCCCACTGTCTTTGTCTTCATAAAGTTCGTCCATCTGGCAACCCAAACTGGCTTGGTTCCAAAACCAGGTCTAGCTCCAGACTGGAATGGATCTAGATAATCAATAGATAAGTGTCTGATTATGGATCAATCTTGCCCTTCTGTATTTTGTCACAAGAAATATCCAATGCCTAGGGTTGCCAGATACCAAAAGTAAAAAATCAGGACACCCCGAAAGCTGCTGAGCTTGGATGAAAGAGGATGCTCATCAAATTTACAGATGATACCACCGGAATTGTTGAGCTTTTTTGAAGGGAAAACCCCAAAGTTGTTGAGATTTTTTACAAAAAGGCATTACTCTTCGATGGACTGAGTGTGCCTTTTGGAAATTCAACCCGGACATCAATTCCGCCTTTGAAATCCCAGTAAAGTCTGGGAAAATCTGGAGGGACCCAGTAAACTTTTCATATAACAGGCCCCAGATCCATAATCGCTTGGGTGCTTTCAAGAAATGCAAAGTTACAGGGCAGAGAACATCTCATCCAAACACACTTCAAAGCGAAAAACACACAATGAACCTAGACATTTATGGCATAATCCTCTTTAAGTTAGAAGAACCAATAAAATCAGCTCCTCCTTATTGCCTGTTAACCACAATAACCTACTCAATTTCATCTTTTGTACATGTCATACGGAGATTTTCATTTTACTTTATTGACTAAGAAATACCCGGTTTTCTGGCTGGAGCTTATTATGTAAAGGCAGCATAAAAGGACTCATTACTTTTTAACTACAAGCAGAGAAGGAAGCGGTGTGCATGTGTTATTTTGCTGGAAAGACTCCATACAGTAGCATTCCGAGCTATGGGCAATACGGACTCTTGGTGTGCAAAACCGTGGAAAGCGCTATCAGAACTACAATCTCAGCCCATGTGGGACAAGGTTGTGGAGTAGAGAGTAGGATGCTTGCTTTTAAGCCTGTTGCAATTGTACATGCACAGTATAATAGGCTTAGGCTAAAGGACTATCTGTAGGGACACAGGTGGCACTGTGGTCTAAACCACTGAGCCTCATGGGCTTGCCAATCAGAAGGTCAGCGGTTTGAATCCCTGCGACGGGGTGAGCTCCTGTCATTCAGTCCCACCTCTTGCCATCCTAGCAGTTCGAAAGCACGCCCAATACTGCAAGTAGATAAATAGGTACCGCTCCAGTGGGAAGGTAAACGGTGTTTCCGTGCGCTGCTCTGGTGTCACCAGAAGTGGCTTAGTCATGCTGGCCACATGACCCGGAAAAACTGTCTGCTGACAAACGGCAGCTCCCTCGGCCTGTAAAGCGAGATGAGCACTGCAACCCCAGAGTTGTCTGCGACTGGACCTAACAGTCGGGGGTCCTTTACCTTTACCTTTTTAAAGGACTATCAACATTGACTGCATGGCTGGTGGCCATGTCAGGAGATTTAGAAAAATCAATCCTGGGCAGGGAGCAGGGCCGGCCCTACCATTAAGCAGAGTGAGGCAACTGCCTTGGGCGGCAGGTGCTGAGGATCAGCATTCCTCTTTGTTAGAGGACAAAGCTGTGTCCTTAACCAGCCTGTTGCTCCCAGGTGTCATGGAAGATGCTCACCAATCACCTGTGTTGAAATAATATTCAGTGGTCAATAGAATGGAGGCATCACCTTGTCCTTTGCCTTAGGCCAGGGGTTCCCAACAAAATTTTCTCGAGGACCCCTCATCGAGCCGCTATTGTGACAAGGACCCCATTAATTCCTAATCCTAAAATTAAAAAGTGAGAGCCAAATTAAGAGTCTTTTTATATTTTATATTTATACGTTTTTTACAGTTACAACAGAGTACTCCATCAGTACAGTATACAGTTAGTTTTAATTTTCAGTTCTTAATGAGATGAGTTAAATCTGTCCTTTGAGTCCATTATTTCTGAAATATTAGGTTCCAAACTTGAAACTTTCACTCTGAAATCTGACTGCATGTCAAGCCGATTCCTATATTTGTTTTTCATGAAATACATGGAAGAAAATGCTTGCTCACACCGATATGTGGTTGCAAATGGAAGGATCTTTTTCATTGCCTTATCTCCAAGTTTCTTGTAGTCCTTGCGGCATACAGCAGAACTACTGCCTCTAATTCTAGTTTTGCACTAGACTCTGCTCATGCACTCTGCTCATGCAGGAAGCGGCCAAAACAAAAAACTGTTATCATACGAAATATATTTAATATATTTTTTATTCTAATAGCATCTTGCGGACCCCTCTGGCATAGCTTGCGGACCCCTGAGGGTCCCCGGACCACCTGTTGGGAACCACTGCCTTAAGCAATGCTTTGGGCTGGTCCTAACTTTGGGCAGATTTTCTTTGGGATTGCAGCATATAGAGAGGAGAAATTTAACCCTTCTCTTCCCAGCTGCATTGCTGAGAGACGCACACACACAACGAGCGTTGCAGTTAGTGATAGCTGGGGGGGCGGGAGCCATTGGGTAATTCTTCTTCTTTCCTTATTGTGGATTGTAAGACAGGGAGACCATGGCTGAAGAGGGAAGAGTTAAACCTCTTTTACTCCAGGCAATGTAGCCAGCACATACAATTCAAAATGCTGCAAGACAGGCAGCTAAGTTAGCATTTAGTTAGGCCAGCAAACTTTTTCAGCAGGCGGCCGGTCCACTGTCCCTCAGACCTTGTGGGGGGCCAGACTATATTGGGGCGGGGGAAATGAATGAATTCCTATGCCCCACAAATAATCCAGAGATGCATTTTAAATAAAAGGACACATTCTACTCATGTAAAAACACGCTGATTCCCGGACCGTCCGCGGGCTGGATTTAGAAGGCGATTGGGCCGGATCCGGCCCCTGAGCCTTAGTTTGCCTATCCATGAGTTAGGCCCCATGAAATGATTTTCAGAAGTATGCGACACCTTCTGTTCATACATATTCACGAGATGATAGTTTTCAAAATCATTTTACAGCTTCCTTCTCCATTTATTTTTTATTTTTTGGTGTATCTAGAGAATGTCTATGAGGTCGTTCTTCTATTGAGTCAGACCCATCTAGGTCACAACTTTGCTGTGCCTTTGATTTCAAAACATGAGAACCTGGGGAAATGTCATTGTGACATCAGGTGACTGACAGGTGGTTGGCCCCACCCAGTTGCCAAATATGGCCTGCAGGGGGTGGGAACAGATAAAGACCCCGCCTTCTTGAGGCACAAGCTGAGGTCCCTTTCACAGGACTCCTACCTAAAATACTTCAAACTAGAAAGACCAGAGATTGACCCTGACAGACAAAGCAGCCACTCCTCTTCTAAGCTAAGGCCCATCATATAACTTGGTATAATTTCACTCAGTGTGTAGTTATAAAGCAATTATTCTTCATCTTCCTCATTGCTGAGATGATCACAATGAACTACACAAAAATGAAATAACAACAAGTGTTGATCGTGGCAGGAATGCACGTAAAACAACTAGGCAACGATTAAAAGATAAAACAGGCTTGCAATCTGCTATTGTTGATATTATTCGATTCATTAGACTCTTCAACATTTGTTGAATGTCCCCTTGGTGTCCACAACTGCACAGGTGATATTTGTCATGCAATTATATACATTTTATAAAACACCAATCAGGGTGATATTTTTGATTTGCTTGTAGTAGGGATGGCTAAACCCACTCTCCCCAATATTTCCCCCCCCCCTCAAGGAGTCCACCAACTTGGGCAAAAAAGAGAGAAAAAGATCTAAAGGATTTCGTTGAGCAAGAGGAATCTTCAGCTCAGACCAAACTTCAACTATAAATGATAGTGCCACCTTGTGTCAAAACACAATACTGAGCATATCATTTCTTTTCCTAAATATAGGTTTTGCAACCAGTCAGTTCGCTTGAAAAAACTAAACTAATAAAAAATATGTATTTTATAATCCCACATTTTACACCTCTGTGAACTTGAATACTTGAATTGTGGTTCATTTGTTGTAAGTTACTTCAGACTTCTTCTTTTCTTATTTCTTTCACCAAGCGTGATGGTAACAGATAATGCCAGTTAATTGTGTGGTGTGGTATAATAGAAGAAGCAAAGTTACTTGCGCCTAGGCACCTGAGAAAATGTTAGATGGGATCTTTATAGACCCTCACCCTTTACAACCCTCAGCATGTCAGTCATCTTACACTTTACCATAAAAGGACAATAATCTGTTTTATTGCTACAGACAGTAAGGAAACTGCATAGTGTAGGTCAGGGGTCCCCAAACTAAGGCCCGGGGGCCGGATGCGGCCCAATTGTCTTCTAAACCCGGCCCGCGGATGGTCCGGGAATCAGCATGTTTTTACATGAGTAGAATGTGTCCTTTTATTTAAAATGCATCTCTGGGTTATTTGTGGGGCCTGCCTGGTGTTTTTAAATGAGTAGAATGTGTGCTTTTATTTAAAATGCATCTCTGGGTTATTTGTGGGGCATAGGAATTTGTTCATATTTTTTTTCAAAATATAGTCCGGCCCCCCACAAGGTCTGAGGGACAGTAGACTGAAAAAGTTTGCTGGAACGTGTCCAGAAGAGGGCAACCAAAATGGTCAAAGGCCTGGAAACGATGCCTTATGAGGAACGGCTTAGGGAGCTGGGTATGTTTAGCCTGCAGAAGAGAAGGTTAAGGGGTGATATGATAGCCATGTTCAAATATATAAAAGGATGTCATATAAAGGAGGGAGAAAGGTTGTTTTCTGCTGCTCCAGAGAAGCGGACACGGAGCAATGGATTCAAACTACAAGAAAGAAGATTCCACCTAAACATTAAGAAGAACTTCCTGACAGTAAGAGCTGTTCGGCAGTCGAATTTGCTACCAAGGAGTGTGGTGGAGTCTCCTCCTTTGGAGGTCTTTAAGCAGAGGCTTGACAGCCATATGTCAAGAATGCTTTGATGGTGTTTCCTGTTTGGCAAGGGGTTGGACTGGATGGCCCTTGTGGTCTCTTCCAACTCTATGATTCTATGATTCTATGACCCCTGGTGTAGGTAGTTTTAAAAAAAAAACAACCCCAAAAAACTCTGTTGTTTGGTGACCTCACTGCCATTTAGCGATAAGTTATTGCAGTACTTCACTCAATTAGACACAAAACTTAATCTTATTTAACAGTGTAAGGAACAATTTGGACAGTTTTTGAATCACAATATGCTATATAGCAAATACTATACCCACACAATATGCTATAGATGAGACCTGTGGGTATAGGGCGGAATAATAATAATAATAATAATAATAATAATAATAATAATAATAATAATAATATAGGGCAATGGTTTCACAGTAACCCAAAGGTTTTAATAACCCAGTAAGCTTATGCTAGTGGCCTTCAGTTAGAAGAAGAAATTCGCATCTATCTTCACTAAAACACATCTGGTTGATTGTAATGCTCATAAGAAAGAGGTCAGTGGTAGCTAGATCATTAGCCCTTAAAAGTCAAAAGAAACATGGCAATGGTACCTTGAACAAGGCAATAAACAAGGCAAAAGAAACATGGCAATGAACAAAAATGCCCCAACACTGTGAGCGAGCTTTTGAGTTTCCCAGCAATCTACTATAGCTTGGACACTCGGCACAGACAAGGGAGAGAGGGGAAGCGGAGCTGAGCATGGCAAGAAAGCGATTTGTAAGTCTGGGGTGCAGAAAATTGACTTAATTAGGAACTTTGATGTGTGAAACTGATTTCAGGTAGCACCAACGTCTACTTGAATGAAGAAGCAATGGCTGTTCCTATTCTGGAAATATTCTGTTTCAGTGTATCTGAAGAAGTGTGCATGCACACGAAAGCTCATACCAATGACAAACTTAGTTGGTCTCTAAGGTGCTACTGGAAGGATTTTTTTTTATTTTGTTTCGACTATACCAGACCAACACGGCTACCTACCTGTAACTAAAAATCCCATAGGCGTTTATTAAAACTCTCTCTCTCTCTCTCTCTCTCTCTCTCTCTCTCTCTCTCTCTCTCTCTCTCTCTCTCTCTCTCTCCACACATATGGCATGGATGTGATTCAGCACACATCTCTAACTCCATAACACACCTCTGACATAAAAAGTTAATGGATCAGGAACTAGATTACACAGGTGGGAGCAGACTTCTGCATGCATGTACATCTCTGGCTAGGTGGGCAACATAAACAGGTGCCGAGACCACACAGTTTCTACTCTGATCCAGCAATGTTGGCTACAGTGCCCTGGGATTTAATACAGCATTTCACGAAAATAGTTGTTTTGACTTTTACCCCTTCAAGCATTATTAAGGATCTCATTACAGGTGACTCCTGGTTCTTCTCGGTTCCAGAGATGCCCTCCGAAAAACAAACAACCCCAACGCCTACCTAAAGCACAGAGGCCCCTCTCCATATTTACTGGAGAGAGAAAATGCTTGATCTGTTGCCAGATTATTTGTTTCCCATTGTTGGCATCATACCGAAAAGGCTCTTATTTGATGTAGATGGTTGGGGGGGGGGGAAATGAAGTGCAGGATTGTACATCAAATTGCAGAGGATTTTTTTGTTATTTATTTGTGGCATACAGGCGAGCATATGGCTCTGTGTCTGAATTTTTGTTTGTTTGTTTAGTTTCTCTTTTCTTTCTATTTTGGTTTACTGTCACAAATGTTTTAATTATCTCATGCGTCGCTGTTTCAGTTACGCATTGTCTCTCTTTCTTTTTGACTCGGGGGCAGCTGTTGAGTTCTCCAGATTTAGGGCCCAAATCTGCTCATCGTTATGCGAGAGCACATTGCCGCATGTCTTGTGTTAAGCAAAAAAGGGGTGGGGAGGAGAGCCAGCAACTTCGTAATGGGCCGTGACTTACGCTCCATCCGTCGCATGAGGCACAAATCGTGGAGGAGGGCAGAAAGGCGAGCGTCTTCTCTAGGCTGCATTTTGAAACGTGCTTTGCACATTTCCACACGTATTTCAAGACCTGAGTTTATTGCAGTACATATTTCCTTTGGTTGTTGTTGTTGTTGTTTAGTCGTTTAGTCGTGTCCGACTCTTCGTGACCCCATGGACCATAGCACGCCAGGCACTCCTGTCTTCCACTGCCTCCCGCAGTTTGGTCAAACTCATGTTCCTAGCTTCGAGAACACTGTCCAACCATCTCGTCCTCTGTCGTCCCCTTCTCCTAGTGCCCTCAATCTTTCCCAACATCAGGGGATTCTTCTCTTCTCATGAGGTGGCCAAAGTATTGGAGCCTCAGCTTCACGATCTGTCCTTCCAGTGAGCACTCGGGGCTGATTTCCTTAAGAATGGATAGGTTTGATCTTCTTGCAGTCCATGGGACTCTCAAGAGTCTCCTCCAGCACCATAATTCAAAAGCATCAATTCTTCGGCGATCAGCCTTCTTGATGGTCCAGCTCTCACTTCCATACATCACTACTGGGAAAACCATAGCTTTAACTATACGAACCTTTGTAGGCAAGGTGATGTCTCTGCTTTTTAAGATGCTGTCTAGGTTTGTCATTGCTTTTCTCCCAAGAAGCAGGTATCTTTTAATTTCGTGACTGCTATCACCATCTGCAGTGATCAAGGAGCCCAAGAAAGTAAAATCTCTCACTGCCTCCATTTCCTTTGGTAGACAACCGTTATTAGATCACATTGCACACCCTCCAACATTTATCCAATGAAAATAGGGACGTTCTCAGGAAAAGCAGGACATTCAAATCAGAAACCAGGGTGGCTTCTGTAAATCCAGGACTCTCCCTGGAAAATAGGGACACTTCGTGGGTCTGTATTGGTTGGATTTAGCAGACAGAGGAATTTGCAGGAGAGGTAATGGTTAGGATTGTGGATTTGGGGCTGAGGTTGGAATTAAGGTCTAAGGTGATTTTTTATTTGGAAGAGGCCTTGCTCTCCTCTTGTGTGAGACAGCAAAGAGGGAAGGAAGTCCAAAGCACTATTTCAGTCCTGATGCATTTCAGCGGAGCATTTTGTACAGTAATTTCCATCAAGTGCAGGAACTACTGATTATAGTACGTCCTATTGATGGAAATTACTAAGCAAAATGTGCACCCCAAAAAAGTTTGTTCTGAAATACATTGAGACCGAAAGGGATCGACCTTCCAACACCTGGGGCTTCATTCTGTGTCAGGCTGCTGCCAGCAAGTCCCACGGCCGGTTGCCCAGGAACGTACAAAGACAAGGAATGGTCTTACCACCTGCTTTTTATTCAGTATTTACAGAGGGAGGCTATAGTGTTAGGATCTCCTACTCGCCAGTAGGACCCTGGCACAGAAACATGCCCAACTGGTTCTCTCCCTCCTGGTTCTCCTGTGCTCTCCCTCCTGGTCGATCATTTGGGAGCTTCAAAAGCTTTCTCCAGCCAGAACATCGCAGCGACTGATGCCAGCTGACATCAACACACTCAGGGATCCGCAGAGTGTTCGCAATTGCGTAACAGACCTCAGCAACCCAGCATTTGGCTAATCTATTTTATTTACAAAAGACAATTATCCCACTTCAGGAAACACAGTAACACAAACATCCTGTCTTTGTCACCTCCCTCTGTGGAATGAAAACATACACCATCATGTGATAAACAGCAATCCCATGACAGCAGACACGGGGAATGAATCTTCAACAACCTCCCCCGATTCATGAACCGCGTTGCAGTCATCAGTGTAACCCAGCCTCTTAGATAATGGCAATGTCCCAAGTGAATCTTCACTGCCCATCTTTTCCACTTCCTCCTTTGTCATCCCCATCACCTCCTCTACAGGTGCTGACAAGTGCACCCTGTCTTTGAGCTCTTTGCTCTCCTACTTTCAAGGCTCGCTGGGTTCTGGGAGAGAGGAGTCTGGAATGCTTTCTAAAGACACTGTGTCTGTCAGCTGAGCCCCCCCCCTCCCAGGTGCTTTCTCTTCCTCCTCCTCTTCTCCCATTGTTTCCCAAATTTCCCCCTCATCTACCTCTCAGCTGTGACCTCTCTCAAACCCCTGTTGTAATTCTGAACTATCTTCTTTTCCTTCTCTGGAAGGCTCAGGCTGGGGAGGCGGTCTCCATCATTCCTGCTCTGCCCAGTCCCTCACATTCTGCTTGTTCCCTATCCGTTTGGATCCACTATGTTCCATTTTGAGTGTCATGGCATGCTTTTTTCTTTTTAAAAAATGTTTTGGGGTACTCTCATTTTGACTCCAGAAAATCACTATTTTATAGTTCAAATCGGGGAAAATAAATACAGCAAATGGACAAAAGTACAAAGAACATGCAATACCTCATATTACAGAGCTGACAGCTCACAGTAACTTCCACATTGGCATGAGGTTGTGTGCACTAACATCTCCACAATTCCTCTGTTTGCTGTTGGTGTCTGTCGCCAGATGTCATCCTTTCAAAAAAACCATGAATTTACATACACTTAAGCAAACTCACAAAACAACAAAATTGACCAATCACAGTGCTAGATTCCAACTCTTACTTCACACATTAAACGCTTGCTTCTATCGGAGACTCAGGAAACACCGTGACAGGAAATGAGGCTGCCATCGGGGGTAGCCACGGAAATCACGATTCACCATGCTAGAGAAGAAACTAAACTTTTTTTAAAAAAGATAAAGTTTCTTCTCTCGTTAGATTCACAAAATGTTTAAGGGTATGCGTACCCCTGTGTGCCACCCCCCCCCAAGAAAAAAAAGAACTGGGCAGAGGTAGAGGAGGGACAGAATTGATTTTATGCATTTCTGGAACTCTAAATCAGACCCTATTCAGTTCTTGGCCAAAGCCAGGTGCGCAGCCTCTTTCTTACCAGCTTTCTTACCAGGTGGAGTAAGCAAATGTACATTTTGGGCACCTGAAGATTCAGCCTGGGTCCATTTCAGGACAAATTGACATGATGTGCACCTCCCAGGCTAAGCCAGCATTCACGCTTCCCAGATGGTCCAATGAAGTCCTTGGCTTTAAGTGACTGATTCCAACACTCCAACATTATTATTTTTAAAAATATTTTAATTTCATAAATATGTTGAGAGAAAGTACACTTAAGACATGCACATTGAATTTCACAATACTTATTTGTATGAAAATAAAAGTTTCCCGTACCCAGAATATTCTTGGTGCAACTTGCACAGGGAGACAGGAGTAACTGCCCGGGGGTGCAATTTGGACCAGTGTATACATTAAAAAAGATTTTGATGAACATATAATATGTTGACAGTTATGGAAATGGTAACCTGAGCCTACATCATTGCAGTGTATACAGGTTTCAGATTTCCAGCCTGCTAGAAGCCATGCTCTTCTGTAAGATCCACCATTCATCTTCCCTTTTCTCTTTTGTTTTCCAAGTGACAGTCAACATGCCCAGCCCTCATTCAGCTTCCGTTGAAAACTTAGGTTCCCCTTGATACCTCTCTCTTCTTTTTTAGTGGCTCCGTTTCTGCCAGTGACCCACCTGAGTTCACTACTGGAGGGAGCAGCAGTCCATTTGGCACTCGTCACCTCCACGTTTTCAGTATGGCAGATGAAACGGCGGGGTTTTGTTTGCTCAGAGGCTTAGTGAGGGCAGCTGGCCAGGCAGGTGGGCACCCTGAATGCTTTTCGGTGGCCCTGTGCCTGCAGTCTAATTTAGTTCAGTGAAATTCAGCCACTTGAATACTGGGGAAGAAGAAAATTAGAGATGTACAAGCAACACGTATTGATTGATGGACTGCACAACTGCTTCTGCACGAGAGCAGCCTGTCTAAACAGTGAGAGCTCAGGATTTCAGAAGCACTTCGCTGACAGGTCCACAACCCATCTTATATTGCCACTTGTTTGTGTGGAGCTGAGATATGGATGAAGAAGTGGGAGACTGCCCTGGGTATCACCACACCATACTCAAACCTCACTGAGGTCCTTAACAACTAGTGTATAAGTTATCTAGCCCAGATCTTCCTTTTGAACTTTGGATCTGGTAACTCTTGTGTCTACCACAACGGAGAAGAAAGCGAAATCCCAAATTATGCAGACATTTGTAAGCCATGCAGCTGTTTCTCTTTTTTTAATCTACAATAATGCTGGCCTCATAAAGGGTAAAGCTGGTTGTTTCTACAAATAAAAGCCCACAGCTCAAAGGCAAAATATTTTCAAGACAATGTACAATAAGAGTAAGGGTTTGCCCCCCCCCCACCGCCCCCCTTCTCAAACCATGTAAAAGCTGTTTTGTGAAATTAAGCTGGAAATATCATAAGTGGGAAATGACCACAGAATAAATAGGAACCTTTCAGAACGGCAGAAAACATGTGTTATTTATTTTCCTTGTAAACAGAAGTGGCAGATTCAATCAGCAAGAAATATCAGATCATTATGACCATTTTAATCATATAAAAAGGGGGTTCATAAGTTTTGTTTATGGTGCATTTAACAGCACTTTCGGTTTATCGTTCAGGGAAGTCAATAACCCATATTTACCGATATGCAAGAGATAAGCTCGTGCATTCCTTTCGACTCTTTGCAGGGAACTGAAACCAAGGTGGAACAATTAAGTGTCTGTTCCGTTACCTTTTGCACTCTTCATAAGCATATGGGAATAATTAAAATGCAGTGCATCTGAGAGATTTACAAACAGAGGTCACAATTCAGCACAGAATTAGGCACACAAGCCCAATGAGTCCACAGGGCTGGGGCACCATTTTCAAACGGGAGGGGCATCCTTGTTCAGGAAGCCAGGTGATTCTCTACCTCTGGCCTGCCTCCTGGTTTTAAACATCCTTTGTTGCTTAAAGGTGTATGTGTGTGTCCTCTCCTGATCGCAGGGACTCATGAGAAATTTAATCTTTGCAGGTTCCAATACAAGGTGACCTGCTCTGCACCTCCCTGGCTAATGCACAGATCAAAACTTTAATTATCCACCAGCTTCCACACCCCCACAGCCTCAAAAAAATGGTATCAAAATAGTTTCCAAACGTGTATTTTGGAGAGAAAATGCATACTCAAATTGCATTTCTGTGCAGGTTATAAAAATAATAATTAGCGCAGAAACAGGATGGAACGGATTTACGAGTGAACACATGCAAAAGTGGCATGGATTGGCTGATTCACCCGTCTCTAACTAGTAATCTTGCTCTTGTTAATTATAAGATTTAAATAACCACAAATTAATGCTTTGAAACAGGCTGGCTCCAAGCCGGTTGACATGCAGGCAGGAGTCGAGGATGTTTGAGCAAAGAATAGGCCAAAGACTTGGTGCTGATAGGCTGTTCAAAGAGAGTTCTTTTTTAGGGGGGGGGCAAACCAAATTCATTTCCCCCACTGAAACAGTGGCTGATTTTACTGCCACTCTTCTGACTAGGACCATCGGCATACAGTAGAGTTGTGT
This sequence comes from Zootoca vivipara, assembly GCF_965207765.1. Lineage (NCBI taxonomy): Eukaryota > Metazoa > Chordata > Lepidosauria > Squamata > Lacertidae > Zootoca > Zootoca vivipara. Next base: position 11,627,605 of record NC_142582.1, read on the forward strand.
GCAACAGCCTCGTGAAATTCTCTCCACCTATTTGCAGGCAGGGAAATTGCAGTTGGGGTGGGGTGGGGGAGATGGCACTGTGCCAAATCTCTCCAGGAGGAGGGAGAGAAATTCTCCAACTGTTTCTAGCTCGTGGGACTCACCATTAGCTTGTGGCATCCGGGCAGCTTCTTTCTTAATTGGGTTTCGTTTTGTTTGCCGCCACTGCGATGGTAGATTGGCGGCCATTTTGCATCTTCCACGATGCCCTGGCCTTAATGTCATCCCTAGGTGTTGGGGGTAGGGAATGGCAGGTGTCCGGCGGGGCGGGGGGGGGGGGCAAATGGCAGAGAAGATTCTGCAAAGTATATTTTTGTCAGCAGGGTGGGGAGGGAGGGAGGCGAACTACAGACACGTTCTTAAAAATGGAAAAAGTCTTCCAGCTCATAGCTGCCAAGTTCTCCCTTTTTTTAAGGGAAATTCCATTATGCTGAATAGGCTTCCTCGCGAGAAAAGGGAAAACTTGGCAGCTATGTTCCAGCTCAACACGAGCGCTTTTCTCCACCACACATGCCCATCAGGCAGGTTGTTGTCTGCTGCTCCAGAGAAGCGGACACGGAGCAATGGATTCAAACTACAAGAAAGAAGACTCCACCTAAACATTAGGAAGAACTTCCTGACAGTAAGAGCTGTTCGACAGTGGAATTTGCTGCCAAGGAGTGTGGTGGAGTCTCCTTCTTTGGAGGTCTTTAAGCAGAGGCTTGACAGCCATATGTCAAGAATGCTTTGATGGTGTTTCCTGCTTGGCAGGGGGTTGGACTGGATGGCCCTTGTGGTCTCTTCCAACTCTATGATTCTATGAATCTATCACCTGTTTGCAGGGACATCTCCTCAGAGGCGTCTCCTCATCCAGCACAGATGTTGGCATCCTGCGTGCCTGCACTGACTGCTGCATAGCTGGGTTAAGTGGCCACATCTGGTAACTTAGGTGTGTCCACATTATTACCTGAGAGCACAGGGAAGTCACTTTTCCCCCCTGTGCATTTCACAGCTCTTCCCCCTGCCCCCCAGCTGTTCACACCAGCATGGCTTCATTATGGTCAGATTTGTTTTCGTTTGTGTTCACACTGGGGAGTGTCAATGGGGTGGGGATCTCTTTATGCTGTGCAAGGTGTTCACACCTTGGCTAGAGAGGAATTAGGATGCAATCCCTGCTAACTATAGTCAGTGCTTTTCCCTCCACCACCACCCCCACAAAAAATAATGTTTAGGGGTACTCTCATTTTGACTCAAGAAAATCACCGGGACAGGAAAGGGAGCCGCCATCGGAGGTGGCAACAATGAAACTGACCAATCACCGTGCTAGATTCCAACTCCTACTTCACACATTAAACGCTCGCTTTCATCCAAGACTTGGGAAACACCGTGACAGGAAATGAGGCCGCCATCGGGGGTAGCAACAGAACTGACGATTAACCATGCTGGAGAAGAAACTATTTTTTAAAATAAAAAATAAAAAATAGTTTCTTCTCCCGTTAGATTCACAAAATGTTTAGGCGTATACATCCCCCCAGAAAAAACGCACTGAGTATAGTGATGTAATTGACTGAAATTGGGAACTCTTAAATGCGTTACTGGAATGTTCCCCAGTGACTCTCGTGTGATTGGTTAACTCTGCTCACATGGGAGGCATCTCATTACATTCTCCGTTTTGTTTTGTGGGTGAGTGACTTGACCATAAATGGCTGCATCTCCATGAAGACGGAAGAAGAAACAGTGTTAGATAACTCTCTAAATGCAATAGAGGAGAGGAGGACTAATGTTTCTGTGTGAATGCATGTGACCAAAAGAAGTACAGAAGTTGATGTTCTCCCAAAGAAGCCATAAGGAGAAGACTGCTGGAAGGAGAAAGTGGAAACCTCTCAGAAGGAACTTCATGGCCTGGCTGGGTCATGGGCAGAAGGCTGAGTGCAAGTACTGGAAAGAGAGTTTGCTTGAATGTTTAAGGAAGAAGCTGTAATCTTCAACTAAGAAAAAATAAGTCCATGCTTGAATAAAAGCTTGCATATATTCTTCTTTAGCTGTACAGTGGTACCACTGGATGCGAACAGGATCCGTTCCGGAGCCCTGTACTCCACCAGAGCACTCAAACAGAAGCCGCGTCAGACATTCGGCTTCCGAAAAACGTTTGCAAACCGGAACACTCACTTCTGGGTTTGCGGCATTCAGGAGCCGATTTGTTCGACAAGTAAGCCGTTTGAGAACCGAGGTACCACTGTAAAAGCTTTTGGGTATTTTAACAAGTGTTTTGACGTGGTTTTAATTTCAAAAAATGAGTTAGTGTGGCACATGATGTTGGCTTCCCAGGTGCAATTTAGCTGCTCTGCCAACAATCCCTCCATCTAGGCGTAGGTTGTATGTATATGTCAATAATCCCTCCATCTAGGGGTAGGTTGTATATGCCAACAAAACCACATATCCTAAAGGCATCACAGTCTCTGCTGTGCCTTATTCCCAATGTGGTGTAGTGGTTAAGAGAGGTAGACTCATAATCTGGGGAACCGGGTTCGCGTCTCCGCTCCTCCACATGCAGCTGCTGGGTGACCTTGGGCTAGTCACACTTCTCTGAAGTCTCTCAGCCCCACTCACCTCACAGAGTGTTTGTTGTGGGAGAGGAAGGGAAAGGAGAATGTTAGCCGCTTTGAGACTCCTTAGTGTAGTGATAAAGTGGGATATCAAATCCAAACTCCTCCTCCTCCTCCTCTTCTTCTTCTTCTTCTTCTTCAGGAAGCACAAACCCTGGGTGAGCGCCTGGAACCCCTGGGATCTGTCACTGCTCCTGGAGAATTGGGTGACTTATTGTTCGAACATGGATTTAAAAGCCAGCAGTGAGTGCCCAGGAAATGGGGTGTGTGAATACAGCCTTGGTCTTGAATGCATTGCAGAGGAGGCCTTTGGAATGTCATGCAGATCTCACATCTCTCTGCCCCTTTGTCCCCTGGATCTGAAGCAGCAACCCTCAACTTGTCTTAAGCATGTGTCAGCCTGCGACAGCCAGGGCCCAAAGTGTCCTAGCGCATGCATGCTCCAAAAAGGTAGATTCTCATTTGCAGACATTCTGATCAGTGTGTCTTCATGCATCACCCTAGTTTCCCCCCCCCGCCCCGCGCGTGCGAGTGGCTGAAATATGAAAGCATGAAACGTTTCCCAAAACAATAATTTTAGAGAAGGGGCAAAGTGATAGTTATAAAGTAGCCAGCTGAGGTCAAATCCTTACATAATGATTAGGTTGTTTTTTTTGCAGAGTCTCTTTTAATTTGCTTTTTTTAAATTAAAAATACAGGCTGAGGGGAGAAAGAAGGCACATGTGGCGGATTCCTTGGCTTGGGAAGCCTGATGTCAAGTCGAAAGGAAAGCCACTCAAATATTTCTCTCTGATTAGATTGGAGCATTTCCTCTTAGATTTTGGTTCCTGTGTATCCTAGCTTAAGAACTTCTTCATGTGGCATCTTGTATGAAAAAGAAATCTAATCTTAAGCAGATGTATAACATTTTATCCTTTAAGGCCAGCAATACAGCTGGGGGATGTTCGGAAGACTTTTTAACATTTCAATTATTTATTTTTATTTTTCTGCTGCTCCTCACAAGTCGGTCACTAGCCAGGTCCCTTCTGAACTGCTGTAACTCTCTCTCTCTCTCTCTCTCTCTGCGTGTGTGGTCTCTAAAGTACTTTGGCGATAAGGGTAATTTCTCCCTGCAGTGGAACATTTCATTAAAGAAAATGAGGAACTCTTTTAACGGGGGGGGGGGGGCAGGCGAAAACGCACAGAGGAAAAAATAAACAGAGGGAATGCCATCCGTTGAAAAGGATAGGAACAATGGACCATAAGTGAAAAAGCTTTCTTTGCCACTTTGAGTCACTTGCCTGTATACATGACTTCATTCGTAATGGGCTTTCTCAAAAATTATCGATCTGCCGGCAAAGAAATGGTGCACAAGGCAGGTTGGAGAATTTCTGCAACAGTTTCTCATGGGTGGGGCTCATGGGACAGCCTGTGGCTGTCGGTAGCACATTTCCCCCCCCTCCTCCCCATTTTAAAAAAGTTTTCTACTTTTTCCACTGCAACAGTTACAGGCATTCCAATTGTTCCTATTTTCCAGGGATAGTCCCAGATTTACAAAAGCTATGCAGGTTTCTGATTTGATCCCAGAATGTCCTGCTTTCCCTTGTCCCTATTTTCATTTGGGAAATGTCGATGGGTATGAAGTTATGTGACACACACACACACACACACACACACACAAGCCAAGTAGATAAGTAACTGTACAACCTTTCGAAAACATCTAAAGGCAGCCCTGTTTAGGGAAGTGTTTTAATGTTTAATGATTATTATGTTTTTATATACAGTCGTACCTTGATTCACCAATGCCTGGCGAGTCAAACATTTTGGCTCCCGAATGCCGCAAACCCGGAAGTGAGTGTTCCAGTTTGAGAACGTTCTTTGGAACCCGAATGCCCAATGCAGCTTCCGCAGCTTCTGATTGGCTAAAGGAGCTTCCTGCAGCCAATGGGCATCCACGCCTTGGTTTCCGAATGTTTTGAAAGTCAAACGGACTTCCAGAACAGATTCTGTTCAACTTCCAAGGTACCGCTGTATGTTGGAAGCCGCCCAGAGTGGCTGGGGCAACCCAATCAGATAGGTGGGGTAGAAATTGTTGTTGTTGTTGTTGTTGTTGAATAGGGCATGCCTATTTTCATCAGAGAAATGTTGGAGAGCATGCTACTTGAGAAACACCTACCTGTCCCTAATGGCCTTTTCACAAGTACAAGCCACTCTACTGAAAGATACTCATTAAGTAATGGACATGTAATTTCTAGTGATTTTACCACTCCAGGCAGAGTCAAGCTGTCTTTGTGTTACACCCCACATTCCTGTGACCACATGGTCACTTATGTATAGTAATGAAAAGCTAAAAAATTAATCAACCAATGGAAATCAGCTTAGGCTGATGAGGGTTTCTGGTCCTAAACATGTGGAAGGCACCGGTTCGCAAAGGCTGCCCCAGAGACAGTCTGTGAAATGGTCCTTATTCGCTCCCCTTGCCAGCCAATTTCTCTGCCCACAAGTCGAGCGGAGCTCTACTTTCCGATGTCAGGACGCACTCCATCACCTTTGAAGTAATAATGAAGAAAACCCATCCTCTCAGTAGTCCTAAGGAACTTTCTGCACCAGTGGGTAAGCACAAGTTTAGTGCACAACAGCCAGTTTAAAACAAAACCAACTTCCATTGAGGACCTGCCACCTCCCATTTTAGAAACAAAGCGCTATCGGTGCCTGGCAGCATTCTCATTGCATTCTTTTAAAAAATAAAACCCAAGTACCAAAAACTTGATGGAACTTAGTTCTTCAAGGAGCTGTGTAGTGCTGTCAGGCTTCGGGGAATCAGTTCCCTCCCACAGGGGCAGCCCAGAATCAGAGAAACGCTAAGAGTTCTTACCAAACTATTTATTCAATAATTCACAGAGAACGACGAAGGAATGCAGTCTTTCCTAATAATGGTGTTGCTCCAAGTAAAGTCCCATCCCCCTATGTCCCCCTTATTCGATGTCACTCCTGTGTCAGTTAATCTGAGTTTTCGGTCTCTGAGCTCTCTGTTCTAACACCCTCAATGCCCGCCTGGTCTTGGGAGTGGGGAGTCAGGAATGCTTTCCAAGGACACTGAGTGTCAGCTGTCAATCCCCTGGTGCTTATTCTTCTTCCTGCTGCTGCTCTCCAGGGCCGGATTTAGGTTTGATGAGACCCTCAGCTACTGAAGGTAATGGGCCCCTTTATATGTCCAGCTGTCCTTTGTCAACAACAAATTGTTGCTTTGTGTGTATGTGTGTGTTGAATATATGCTATATGGTAATTTATGGTCCTAATAGGTATCTAAAGCCATTTGCCCATAACAAAATACGTATTTTATCAAAGCAATTGTCGAACTGAAATAGAATTAAGCAGAGGTATATTAATAGTGAAAGAATTATTAAGCTGTAACTTAAAATGATAGGGCCCATTACTTAGAGCACAGGAGCCTCCACAACACAAAACACTGTTTCTGTATGTAGGTTTTATTTTATTTGTATTTTAGCTTATATTTTGAAAATGTGCATTAAGGTTTTTTTCCCTTTAAATTTTTTGGGGGCCCCCAAGAGAGTGGGACCCTAAGCTATAGCTTGTTTAGCTTATATGTAAATCCGGCACTGGTCCTCTCCCAATATCTCCCAACTTCTCCCCTCTGCAGCCTCTGAACTGTGCCCTTCTGCAAACCACTGTTCTAAATCTGTACTGTCCTCCTGTTCTCGGGAAGGTTCAGGAGCGGTTCCCACCATTCCTCCACAGTCCAGCTCCTGAAGTTGCCATCTTGGCTTGCTCTCTTTTCGGCCCACTGTTTGGTAGGGCTTCAGACAGGGGGCGTTCCTAGCCCTTCCTGGAGATGCCAAGGATTGAACCAATCCAGTCACTTTACAACTAAGCTATAATTTGCTATAATTTGCGTTATCATTATCATATGATAAAGTAGCAAAACCCTGAGCAATGTTCATGCTATAGGAGTGCATTTATTTTCCTTTTTTTAAAAAAAAAAGTTTTTATTTGATTTTACAAGTATATAATTATAACAATACAACCATTCATATTTACATTTACAGATTTTTCTGAATCTCTGGACTTCCCACCTCCCCTCCATGGGTCTTTTTATTAAACTTCTATTTTATTTCCACTGCATCTTTTCCACTAATCTATATTTTATATAACATCATTGTCTCCCTAGTACTTTGTTGTTGTTTAGTCGTTTAGTCGTGTCCGACTCTTCGTGACCCCATGGACCATAGCACGCCAGGCACTCCTGTCTTGCACTGCCTCCCGCAGTTTGGTCAAACTCATGTTCGTAGCTTCGAGAACACTGTCCAACCATCTTGTCCTCTGTCGTCCCCTTCTCCTAGTGCCCTCAATCTTTCCCAACATCAGGGTCTTTTCCAAGGATTCTTCTCTTCTCATGAGGTGGCCAAAGTATTGGAGCCTCAGCTTCACGATCTGTCCTTCCAGGGAGCACTCAGGGCTGATTTCCTTAAGAATGGATAGGTTTGATCTTCTTGCAGTCCATGGGACTCTCAAGAGTCTCCTCCAGCACCATAATTCAAAAGCATCAATTCTTCGGCGATCACCCTTCTTTATGGTCCAGCTCTCACTTCCATACATCACTACTGGGAAAACCATAGCTTTAACTATACGGACCTTTGTCGGCAAGGTGATGTCTCTGCTTTTTAAGATGCTGTCTAGGTTTGTCATTGCTTTTCTCCCAAGAAGCAGGCGTCTTTTAATTTCGTGACTGCTGTCACCATCTGCAGTGATCAAGGAGCCCAAGAAAGTAAAATCTCTCACTGCCTCCATTTCTTCCCCTTCTATTTGCCAGGAGGTGATGGGACCAGTGGCCATGATCTTGGTTTTTTTGATGTTGAGCTTCAGACCATATTTTGCGCTCTCCTCTTTCACCCTCATTAAAAGGTTCTTTAATTCCTCCTCACTTTCTGCCATCAAGGTTGTGTCATCTGCATATCTGAGGTTGTTGATATTTCTTCCGGCAATCTTAATTCCTGCTTGGGATTCATCTAGTCCAGCCTTTCGCATGATGAATTCTGCATATAAGTTAAATAAGCAGGGAGACAATATACAACCTTGTCGTACTCCTTTCCCAATTTTGAACCAATCAGTTGTTCCATATCCAGTTCTAACTGTAGCTTCTTGTCCCACATAGAGATTTCTCAGGAGACAGATGAGGTGATCAGGCACTCCCATTTCTTTAAGAACTTGCCATAGTTTGCTGTGGTCGACACAGTCAAAGGCTTTTGCATAGTCAATGAAGCAGAAGTAGACGTTTTTCTGGAACTCTCTAGCTTTCTCCATAATCCAGCGCATGTTTGCTATTTGGTCTCTGGTTCCTCTGCCCTTTCGAAATCCAGCTTGCACTTCTGGGAGTTCTCGGTCCACATACTGCCTAAGCCTGCCTTGTAGAATTTTAAGCATAACCTTGCTAGCGTGTGAAATGAGCGCAATTGTGCGGTAGTTGGAGCATTCTTTGGCACTGCCCTTCTTTGGAATTGGGATGTAGACTGATCTTCTCCAATCCTCTGGCCATTGCTGAGTTTTCCAAACTTGCTGGCATATTGGGTGTAGCACCTTAACAGCATCATCTTTTAAAATTTATATAGTTCAGCTGGAATATCATCACTTCCACTGGCTTTGTTATTTGCAGTGCTTTCTAAGGCCCATTTGACTTCACTCTCCAAGATGTCTGGCTCAAGGTCAGCAACCACACTACCTGGGGTGTACGAGACCTCCATATCTTTCTGGTATAATTCCTCTGTGTATTCTTGCCACCTCTTCTTGATGTCTTCTGCTTCTGTTAGGTCCTTACCACTTTTGTCCTTGATTATGGTAATCTTTGTACGAAATGTTCCTTTCATATCTCCAATTTTCTTGAACAGATCTCTGGTTTTCCCCATTCTATTGTTTTCCTCTATTTCTTTGCATTGCTCATTTAAGAAGACCCTCTTATCTCTCCTTGCTGTTTTTTGGAAATCTGCATTCAGTTTCCTGCATCTTTTCCACTAATCTATATTTTATATAACATCATTGTCTCCCTAGTACTTACTACATTACAAGTGTTATTGCAATCCCGCTAATGTTTTCATCTCCAAGATAAGTTATAAATTTCCCCCATTCTGTATTAAAGTTTTGGTCTTCTTTGTTCCCAAGCTTTCTGGTCAATTTTACCATTTCGGTTTCAATTTGCCATTCTTCTCTGGTAGGGATTTCCTTCCTTCTCTGGGATAAACACATCGATGAAACTGATTCACATTCTCTCTCTCTCTCTCTCTCTCTCACACACACACACACACACACAAACATAATCATCCCAGTGTTGTCGCAGAGGAATGACCTCATACTGTAAAATGCACAATGTGGAATTTTCTCAAGCCTATTGGTTATCTATGGGGACTGTTAGTGCATTAAGAAGTCACGCACAGACACAATTTATTGGCCTCACTAACATCTGTAAGGATCTGACAATATTCTTTCTGCTCACTGAAAGACAGGGGCACATTCAGATAACTACAGCTATATTAGCAAGGGATCTGCATGTGGTGGAGCTGATGGTAAACCTGGCTGAATAAAGGCCACAGTCAGGGATATATAAGGATATAAGAACAGAAAGATATGGGCAAGGTAGAACCATTGAGGGTTTGGAAGGTAAGGATGAGAAGCTTGTACAGTGGTGCCTCGCTAGACGACTTACCTTCCAAGTCCCGGACTGCAGAATCCGGGACCAGCAGCCGTGTGACACCGGAAGTTGTGTCGACGTAACTTCCGGTGTCGCTTTGCCCTTCTATGGGCACCAAAAATGGCCACTGCTGGCTTCAAAAGTAGCTTCTACGCATGACCGGAAGTGCGTCGATGCAACTTCTGGTGTCGCCCCCGCCCATCTATGGGCACCAAAATGGCCGCCGCCGACACCGGAAGTCGCATCTACACACTTCCGGTCATTCATAGATGTGACTTTTGAAGCCGCTGGCGGCCATTTTTTGTGCCCATAGAAGGGCAAATCAGGGGGAAAAATGGCCGCCGGCAGAAGAAAATAACGGAGAAAAACGGGAGACGAACTGATACGGAGGACCACCAGGAAAAGGTAAGTAAAAACGGGGGTTTCCCGGGGAAAACGGGAGACTTGGCAGCTATGCTAGACGAATTTAATTCATTCCAGGACTCAATTCGTCCTACGAAAAATTCGTCTAGCGAGTCCCGGTTTCCCATAGAAATGCATTGAAACATAATCAATGCGTTCCTATGGGCTCCGGGGGACTGGCGGCGGCATGGGACGGGGCTTTGGAGAAGGTCTCCAAAGCCCCGTCCGATGCCGGCTGTGTGCGAGGTGGCGGCGGGGAGAAGCTCTTCTCCTGACCGCCGCTTCCCGCCTGCCTTCCCCAGCATGGGACGCAGCTTTGGAGACCTCCAAAGCTGTGTCCCATGCCAGCTGTGCGCGGCGAGGCGGCGGCCGGGAGAAGCTCTTCCTTTGCCTTCTTCCCTTCTGATCTTCCTTTGCCTTCTTCCCTTGCTACAACTGGTTCCCCTTTCGCTAGACAAGTGCCTTTTGCAAATAGGTCTTGTGATCGGAGGTTTTTATGGCCACGCTTCGCAAGACAAAGCGGCGGCCATAGAAAACCTCGTCGTCTTGCGAGGCAACCTCCGATCGCAAAACCTATTGGTTAAGCAAAAAATTCATCTTACAGGGCATTCGTCTAGCAAGGCACGACTGTATTGGATTTAGGAGCGGATAAGAAGCCAATAAGAGAGTTTAAGGAGGGATGTCATGTAGTCAGAGCAAGGAGAGATGTGAATGATTTTGGCAGTAGAGTGCTGGGTAGAGGAGACAATGGATGTGAGACAATGGAAGACCAGAGAAAAGACTATTCCAGTAGCCTAGGTCAGTGTTTCTCAACCACTGTTCCGCGGCACACTAGTGTGCCGCGAGATGTTGCCTGGTGTGCCGTGGGAGAATTACTTTATATATAGTCAATATAGGCACAGAGTTAATTTTTTTTAACATTTTCTAATGGTGGTGTGCCTCGTGATTTTTTTCATGAAACAAGTGTGCCTTTGCCCAAAAAAGGTTGAGAAACACTGGCCTAGGTGAGCAACAACCAGGGCATGAACCAGAACGTTTTGGGGAAAGGGCCAAGAGGAAAGGCCATATTTCTGAAATGTTGGAGAGAAAAGTGACAGAAGGAGTGAAAATAGGAAAACAAATGAAGCTCAAAGCTCTGTCTCCGCATCTGTTCATCAGGATGGATGGTGAATGGATGAGGAGAGCCCATAAGGAGAGGAGGGTTTGGGAGGAACCATGAGAAGTTTGGATGTGGACATTCTTATAGAAGTGATCTGCCGCCTGGCCTGAAGTCAGAGGCAGCTGTCTGCAAATATATCAGCAAGGAGCTAGCACTTTCACTGCACCCCACCTGTATGCATTTGTCTACTGCAGGTGTGCACAGTCTTTGTCCCTCCAGATGTTGCTAGACTGCAACTCCCAGCATCCCTGGTTCATACTTGCTGGGGCTGATGGGAGTTTTAGTTTACTAACATCTGGAGTGCTAAAGGTTCACCTCCCCTAATCCTCAGGAAATTATTTTCACATCTAGGCAAGGTGAAATATGTGAGGGATAGGAGGCCACCCCACCCCCCAATTAAAAAAAACCACGCCACGGCAGGTGCTCATTGGGGAGCAGCACATGTCTTCCACCTGTTTGGAGATGACTGGGACTTGAACCCTCATCCTGCTCTCCATCAACCTCTTGTGCCTGATCTGAGTAATAGGTTAGGAACACCAGAAGGGATCTATTCCCCACCCCCACCCACACACACACACTATGCAAACATTACGATTACAAAAACTGGAGGTGGGTTATCTCTTTGTCCTATAAGGAATCGAAACGCTGCTTGTTTCCACTTCAGAAAGCAGCGGGAAAGGGGACCTTGAAACCTTCCCAGTGAAAGTTTAAACCTGCCTTTTGGTTCTTGTGTAAACCTTTGAGATTGACCTTTTCAAAAAAGAAAAAGAAAAAGAAAGCATCTTTTATCAACTAGTCTTGATCTTCTGTATGCTTTTAAAATCATTTTGCTTTGCTCTGGGCTAGGATTGGGTGACATTTGTTATGTCTCACAGGCTGTCTTTGCCCACTGGCAAATTTTCTGGTTATTACATATGAGTTTGGAAGAGAAAGCTGACCTCCAAAATTACCTGTTGCTAAATGACTGATGAAGAAAAAGCAGAACAGGAGACTAAAGAGTGCCTAATAGAGAAGTTTATATTTTCTGTGTATCTGGATTATGTCTTCTGGCAAATATATACAAGTCCTTCACTTAGAAACCTCCATGGGCCGAAGTGCAATAGCTGAATGACAAATGGTTCTATCGCTTTGGGCAGTCAATATAAAACTCTTTATATTCACTACCAATAAACCAGCTAACTTATTCCTTCATATTTTTTAGTAAAAGCCTTTCCCATAAGTAGAAACAGGTTGGCTGAAAGTGCAATCCCAACCACAACTACTCAGAAGTAAGGCCTACTACAGCATAAAGATTAATATAGGAGCTTGACTTTAAGACTAACCAATGTTTATTGTGACATGAACCCAGGCTAGAAAATGTGGCAGCAGGCAACCCCTTCTGAAGGAACACCTTTTTCGGTTTTATTAGGTGCTAATCAAAGGCACCAGGTTCCACACAACATGGGGGAGGGCTTGTCACATGCTTGTGATGTCATATGTGTGACATCGCACAAGTTGGGAGGAGGCTGTGAGGACTGAGGAGGCCCTCCGCCAACACAGGTAAGTCTGGCAAGGTCCTCTGCTGCTGCAGGGAGGCCCAGTAGGGCCCAGCCCCTCAAGATTGGGATGGGGGCTCAGCCTGTCAATGCATTGGCACGTATCCGCAAAACAACACTGCTTATTAAGTCTCCACGGTATCGTTGCAAGGGAGGAGGGTGGGAAGAAAACTGGAACTTGACCACATCTCTATTATCTCTTAGTAGCTCTAGGGAGCGCCAGCCCCCACTAGTAGCAGCACTTTCCTTGTGGTGCCATCCCACACAGCTGTCCTATGTGCAAGAACACCAGCACCATGTGGGTAGGGTCCACCTGGTCATTACCTCTTTCATTGGTCCAGCCTGCATACTTCCAGTACTCACTGTCATGTAGGAATGCATTGCATGGAGATTAGGGGGGTGACTTTTTCATATTTCCTTCTCAAAAATTATTCCCTGTAGCACAAATGGATGAACTTTTGCCTATTAATTACTAAAATGAGGTATATTCCATTGAACTATTAAAAAAGGTCACGCACAAACCATTTTAAATGTTTTTGTATGCCGTTTTACCATTTCATAAAATTGTATTAGCAATTCTATATATATATTTCGTATCAAATTTGGACACAACACCACATTCCACAATAGGGTATACAAATGTCACACCTGCGCAAGGTAAAAGCCCCCTTTTGGGACCTCAAAACTCAGCCAGCAGACCCTGCCGGGCATGCTGGGAAAAGAACCTAAAGGAAAGGTAGCAAAACATCGTCCTCTAGCGGCGTCTATACTGTTACTGCAGCTATAAAAAGCTTCCTTGTGTGTTTGATGACCCTATATAATGTTGTATATATCTAAAGCTTGGGTCTGTTTACAGTGACTTCAAAAATGGTCAAAAAAACTGATAAATAAAATTTTTAAATCATTTTGTTTGTGAGGTTTTTTTAACCAAATCTCTTTGAACGTAAGATTTTATCTAATCTTAAATGAAAGCTCATCAAATTATGATACAGGGAAATGAGGTTGTAAAAAAGTCATCACCCTAATGGAGATGTTGAGATGCCCCAGCTGCTGTGGTTGGATGAGAAAGGGGCCTGGTGTCAGGGACGGTGCAGAGGAGGAAGGGGGAGACCACCTCCCCAGCCTGACCCTTCCAGAGAAGAAAAAGAAGACAGTTCAGAATTACAACAGGGGTTTGAGGGAGGTCAGAGCTCTGAAGACGATGAGGGGGGTAGCTGGGAAATAATGGGAGAGGAGGAAGAAGAAGCACCGGGAGGGGGGGGGACAGGTGATGGATTCACTCTCTTCAGAAAGCATTTCAGATCCCCCCTCTCCCAGAACCTGGCGAGCATTGAAAGTAGGAGAGCAGAGATCTCAGAGGCAAAGGACACATCTCAGCACCCATAGTGATTATGTATATTGGGAGTGAGGAGGGGGGTGGAGACTCACTTGGAGCAACGCCATTATTCTGAGAGGCCACATTCCCAAGCCTCTCTCTGTGAATATTGAATGAAAGCAGATGGTAAGGACATTCCCTTGTCTTGTCCATTCCTGGCAACCTGCCGTGGGAGTTGGTTCCTCTGCCGCCTGACACCTGGTTGTCTTGTGACACACATATCTTTGAGAAAATCTGCTAGTCATATCAAGAGAATTCCCCCCCCGAAGTGCCTTCAGGTGTGCACTGGGCCGAGGAGGAATGGCGGAGACTGACCAGAACTCTCCAAATTCACTTTGAATGTGGACTGGTGGCAACTGTAGAGTAATGTCACATCTTCTTGCCATTTCCAGCTGATGCTGTCTCTCCATATCCTTGAACCTCAGCTCTCAAACTTGAAGAATCTCTGAAACCTCTTACATACCTCACCTAGCATACCAGCCAAGCACAGTGCAAGGGTGGAATTGGTTTGTGTGTGTTGCAAAATAAAATATCACTTACAGTATCCTGCCTTTGTCTTAGTTATCACATATTTAATTACCATAACCTTTTGACTTCTTAACTCCAATCATAATTGGATCGTGCAATAAAAATAATGTGTTTGGTTTTGATGTTGCGATATTGCTCCCCACTTGGAAGGCTGCTTGACTCTCAGAGAAATTATATTGGAATGAATAATTACTAGGTGTCTGTTCCCTAATGAAGATGAATGCCACATCATATCACACAGTCCTCGTGTGATTCAGTGGCAGAGGCTAGCATTCCTCCCTGTTTTGATTAACACAAGGCTTATCCAGGTAGGTATCGACCACAGCCCAATTAAACAAACATGTTGACTCATGAGTTAAACAGCCAGCTGCCTTCGTTTTTGCTACTCATCTGGTTAGCCCTCCAAATAGTCAAGTCATGTGAATCACATCAGACAAATCACTACATTGAGTCTAGAACTAGATACAAGGTGAATCTTGGAGCCTGTGCACAGTGGCATAGCATGGGTTGCCAGTGCCCGGGGCCGTGTGGATGGGGTGGGAGGGAGCGAGAATGCATGCACATTCAGCTGCCTAACGCCATCTGCATCACCCATGAAATTGCAGCCACAGAGATACAAAAGATGAGTCATTCTGTTGTCTGGAGAGGTCACTTCCTGGTTCGCATGGAGAAGCAGTTTTCAACAGAGCCCCGTGACAGAAGCATGCAGCTGTATTGATGCAGTACTAGGTGTAGAAATTTTGTGTCCCCAACCAGGGATTTATTTATTTATTTTAAATTGCTACTGCTTTGAGTATGTGTTTAGTATTTTTATTTGCTGCCATTACTCTGGCTGCTGGTAAGGCGATCTGGCTAGCAAACTAGTCCCAAGCTGTTAAGGCCTTTTCATCCTGTACTTGCTACCATCTGACTTGCAAAAAGTCTTAATTTTCCTCCTTCATCACTACTCAAATGCAGGAGATCCCAGAAGGTAAAGCCCAACAAACAACAGATCTGTATTCGTATTGACGCCTTTCCTCTTACTCTTGCCTGCACAATGCCAGAGTTGAGTCTGGTATGTGAAACAGAAAGGTGGGCTATTTGACCAACTATTTATTTAGAGCCAGTGTGGTGTAGTGGTTAAGAGCGGTAAACTTGTAATCTGGAGAACCAGGTTCACGTCTCCGCTCCTCCACATGCAGCTGCTGGGTGACCTTGGGCTAGTCACACTTCTCTGAAGTCTCTCAGCCCCACTCACCTCACAGAGTGTTTGTTGTGGGAGAGGAAGGGAAAGGAGAATGTTAGCCGCTTTGGGAGTCCTTCGGGTAGTGATAAAGCAGGATATCAAATCCAAACTCTTCTTCTTCTCTTCTTCTCTACAGATGTACCTTGGAAGTCAAACAGAATCCGTTCCAGAAGTCCGTTCGACTTCCAAAATGTTCAACTTCCAAGGCGCGGCTTCCGATTGGCTGCAGGAGCGTCCTGCAGCCAATCAGAAGCCACAGAAGCTGTGCCGGACGTTTGGCTTCTGAAAATCATTCGAAAACCGGAACAATCACTTCTGGTTTTTGATCGTTCGGGAGCCAAAACGTTCCGAGTTTACAGGCATTCGGCTTCCGAGGTTCCACTGTATTCTAAAGCTGAGCTTTTCTGGACCATGAGTCTGCAGCTCTGAAGCAGAAAGTTCATTTGGAAGGAAAGAAAGTACCTGTGTTTCTCACTCCCCCTTATCACTGCCAGCTATATGGCGGTCTCAGCCTTCTGAATGAATGAGGGCAGACCCTCAGCTCAGACAATAAGCCCTGCAGTTCAGCCTCGAAGCAGCAGAAGCAGCTGCTGCCCCCAAGGCTAAATGTTAACTTTGCACCATCATCTCTGAGAGCTGTCTGATCATGAAAATATTGACATAGGTTTGATTTGTTTGTACCCAATGTGCTTCTTACAAAAATAAAATTAATTAAAATCCACAAATCTGCTCTCGTTTTTCTCTTTTGTCACATCTTCCTTGCCAAAAAACAACAACAAAACACCTCCTAGCCATCTTTCTGTTATATGAGCCAGGGCAGACTTGAAAATTTCAACTATAACTTGATGGCAAAGTCATCGTGGCATATTTCTTAGGAGTGGATGTTGGCTCTGTGTTTATCCCCCCAAATGAAGAGGCAAGTCAGGGTGATTTGAGGGAGGTTCTCATTGTTCCAAGTCAGATTGCGCTATTAACTGTTAAGTATAGTAATTTAATTCACTTGTGCCCCGAAAAGCTCACTTCACCCCCAGAGGCTCACTCCATTGTCTCTTGATACAGACAGATGCCATCAAAGTAGGTTAGGCTAAGAGGCAGCGACTGACCCAAGGTCACCCAGGTTAGGTTTGCCATATTTTGAAGAGCAAAAAAAAAAGAGGACAAATTTGCCGACTTCTACTTTTAACTACTGGGACGTGGATGGCGCTGTGGGTTAAACCTCAGAGCCTAGGGCTTGTCGGTCATAAGGTTGGCGGTTTGAATCCTCACGACGGGGTGAGCTCCCGTTGCTCGGTCCCAGCTCCTGTCAACCTAGCAGTTGGAAAGCACATCAAAGTGCAAGTAGATAAATAGGTACCAATACAGCGGGAAGATAAATGGCATTTCTGTGCGCTGCTCTGGTTTGCCAGAAGTGGCTTAGTCATGCTGGCCACATGACCCTGAAGCTGTACGCCGGCTCCCTCAACCAGTAAAGCGAGATGAGCGCCGCAACCCCAGAGTCGTCCATGACTGGACCTAACGGTCAGGGGTCCCCTTTACCTTACTTTTAACTACAGATCACTAGGATGACTCTCATTTCAAATATCCCTAAATGTAGGCAGGGGCGTACCCAGGATCAAAACTGGGGGGGGGCAAGCCATGGGCATTCAGGGGCGGGGCCAAGACACGGGAGGGGAGGGGCCACAAAGTGGGAATGTGGACGGGGCTACGGAGCCCAGGTGAAACTGACCTTTTTTTAGGGAGCTGACACCACGCTTACACATTATCTCTGCTTGGGAAAATAAAACAGGAAACATAAACAAACCTCAGTCAGTAAAGCACGAGACTCTTAATGTTGTGGTTTCAAGCCCCATGTTGGGCAAAATATTCCTGCATTGCAGGGGGTTGGACTAGATGATCCTGGTGGTTCCCTTCCAACTATGTGAATGATTCTGTTGTATCTGAAGGGCTGTTCACAGGAAAGATAGAGCAAAGTTGTTTTGGGAGAGATGCTTGTGCTGTGATTCCTGCACTGGAGGGGGTTGGTCTAGAGGACCCTCGGGGGTCCCTTCCAACCATCTAGTTCTGTGATCCTATGATTAAAATACTCCAAGAAATATACAAACAGGCTTCTCTGTGGCAGTCACTGGAAAGGGCTCCAGGGGCGGCCATCCCACAGAAAGTTTGGTATGTGCCCTGCCAAACCACCCTCTAGCCCAAGCCCCATTCACCAGGTGAGACCTGGTGAGCTGAAGGAGTGCTCTGCAGTGGCAATGGGGCTGCCCAGGAGAGCTTGGCTGGGGATCTATCTATACCTATCTATAGGGCTGATTCATTTTATCTTAGGTAGGATTTAAAGATTAATAGACTGCCAGTGATCAAATCAAACCCAGCTCCTAATTTTAACCCCTCACCCCTCCTGGGAAGAAGAGAAATAAGAAGGGGGGGCAGGTGGAGAAGGTCATATGCAGATCTTCAGACATATTTTCTCTCCAGCAAAGACTTGATAGGTGGGGTGCCTTCTGTTCTTACAAAACTTGATTCCCCCCCCCACTTTAAAACGTACAAAAAGTTAAAATGCTGAAATAGATTGAATTTCACATCCACTTAATTGGATATTCCCTGGTTCTAGTATTATGAGAAGGATAAAAATCTCTCATTCCCACCCCCAATTACTTGCCTTTTTTCTAAAAGTTATAATGCCCCAGGTTTTGTAACATTTCCTCATAGGGGAATTGCTCCAACCCCTGGATCATATTGGTCACTCCCCCGCCCCGCCAATAATGTGCTTTGCTGCCATAGCAATAAGTATGCTCTCATAGACCCAACCTTCAGCAACATAGCCTTTCAGTTTTGTTCCGTGTACATGCTGTCAATTACTACCTGATAAACTGCAAATATGGTACTCACAGGTACATGATCAACGGAGTCAACCATTCATCCTATTATTTAATGTAAACTGCTTAGCTGCTTGTTTATAGTTGCTTTATACTAAGTCAATTGGTCAATCTTGTTTAGTATTGTCTACACTGACTGGCAGCAGCTTTCCAGAGTTTCTGACTCTACCTGGACATGCCTGCAACTGAACCGTCCTAGGGCAATGCAAGGCAGTTGATCTATACTGAGCTACAGCCCAGAAAGCATAAACCAGGAACCAGAGGGGCACTTAAGAAAGGACAATAACAGTTTGCTATAATTTGGCAAGCTTTGGATACCTAAACCAGCTCAAGAGAGGGGCTTGCATTTCTTTGAGGTGAAGAACTGAAATACACAGGTTCATCCTTTGAAACAAAAGAATGTCAGAGATTTGCAAGATGCAAATTAAATCCCTGCCCCCAGGCAAATCTACTTGGGGTGTGAATTGGATTTGAGCTCACAGCTCCTTCTTTATGTGGCTGTTGAGCTCAAACGAACAACAACGGGCTGGGCAAAAAAGATATTTTAAAAAGCAAAACTTTTGAGGCCATTTATCATACAGTAATAATTTTCACAATTTGCCAGACCAAAGTGAACTAAAAAGGAGGAAGAAGAAGAAGGAAGGAAGAGCTTGCAGGAAAACCTCCTTCAGTTTGACAGCGAGTCAGGGAGGGAGAGGAACAGCTTTGCTGAGGCTGCTGCTCACAACTCCAGCCGCTGCCTTGCCGGGTGGGGAGGGGGAGGGGAAGCCACTTTGCTGGGAGGGAAGGAGCCCCGCTGGGGCTGCGAGATAGGGAAGGAGCCGAAGGGAGAACAGCAGCTTTGCCGAGGCTGCTTCTCCCGACTCGAGCCGCTGCCTTGCCCGACAGTCAGGCGGGGAGGGAGGGGCAGGAGCCGCTTTTCAGGGAGCTGGTCGGCAAGCTGCCGTGTCGGGTGTTTATTTTATTTTAATTTTATTGCTTCTAGAGGGGGGCAGGAGCCCTAACCTGCCGGGTGCTGGGTACGCCCCTGTATGTAGGCTATAGAAGCTGTGATATATTGCTAGTAGCAATGTTCTTAACTTTCAACAACAAAATAATAATACATCTTGCTTCCTCACTTGCCACATGAAATTATTTGGGCTCATGTTCATGAACATAAGTGTGCACAGAATAATTTATTAAACTGTTTAACATGTACATACAGACTCTCCTTAAGGTCAGGGGGATGCAAACTTTAGCCCCCCCCCCCCGACTCTTTCTCCAAGATCTTGTAGCTGAGCCAGCATCCTTTTAGTTCAACCAGAAGATAAGGGATTTATACCGTATGTAGCTAGTTTAAGATGCCACTCTGTTGTGATTCTTTGCTACAGACTAGCTTAGCCGAGTGCCTTAGATCTGAGCCTAATGCACTGGGGGGGAAATTCTTGTAAACAAAAAACAAACCAAAAACCCGGACATTTCGCCAAATGTTAAAAATCAGGCATCCCCAAACTTCAGCCCTCCAGATGTTTTGGACTACAATTCCCATCATCCCTGACCACTGGTCCTGTTAGCTAGGGATCATGGGAGTTGTAGGTCAAAACACCTGGAGGGCCGCAGTTTGGGGATGCCTGTTAAAAATCCAGCCGGGCATGAATTTTAATCCTGCAAAAGAGGACGTCTCCTATGAAAAGAGGCCATATGTCAACCAGAACTGAAAAAGGACTTGTCCTAGAAAAAGAGGACCCAGGCAATCCTATCCCTAATCCCGACCTAACCTAGGGCTCAGCTATAGAGCTGCAAAAAATAAAATAAAATATGTGTTGTAAAGTGCAATATACAAATGTGACACCAGATGGCGACAGGGAGCTATGCAAAATTCAATGTTTTTTTTTCAAAATGTTTTTTTAAGGATTTTCACAGCATGTGTGTGTGTGTGTGTGTGTGTGTGTGTGTGTGTGTGTAAGACACCCCAGGCAATCTCATGGCTGAGTGGGGATTTGAACCCTGGTCTTCCGGTTCCTAGTCCGGCACTCTAACGGCTACACCGCACTTGCCCTCCAGGTCATGCTGAGCTACCTAAGAGTGAAAGGAGGGGCTGGAAGTTTGCAGTGCATATGCAGGAGGCTGCAGGGATCCCCGCCTTAAGAAAAGGCCCATTTGACCACTGGCGTTTATTGACATTTGGCTTCCAAGCAACAGCCAACTTGGCTGCTCAGCATGACCCTATATTTGCTTACCTAATCTTCATCGCTATAATCTCTCGGATGCACACCTTTAAAGGTCCTTTAACGACACAGACAAGTGTATGCTTAGCTGTAGTGCAGCGAGTAAACCCCAGCCACAAAGAACCTGTTCGGAGGCCTTAAGCCCTCTTAAGGTCTGTAAAACAGTTTGGCAATGCAGTTAAAGCAAGAGCTTTACTAGGAAAGAGCAAACAACTAAAGTATTTTTCACAAGGCACACAATAAAACCAGTATGACTGCATTCAGTCAATAGCATTGACACCCTTAACTCCTGGGTATCTGCAATTCTTTAGCGAGACTAAGCTAATAAAGAAGCACGTAATTAACAAAGGCCACCCTGTCTTGAAGTCCCAGTGACTTCCTATTGAAGCAGCCGTCTGGTTTTAATATTATGCATGTATGCGTGAAATAATTTATTGCTGTTCTAAAGTCATTTCAACTGTTCGACATTTGCTGGTTTGCTGACGGAAACAGTAAAAAATAATAATCATTCTTTCATTTGAACATTAGTTCTTAATTTTAACCTTTCCTTATTTATTTATTTATTTATTTATTTATTTATTTATTTATTTATTTTTCAAAAGGGGATTTGATGCAGCAATAAACCTTAGGAACATTCCTAAGCGGATAAATATTTTAAGCAGGTGAGAGGGTCCCCCCCCCCGGGGGGGAGGGTGTTGCATAATTTCCAAACTCTGGGCTTAAGATGGGATCTCCATAAATTCATTCATGTAGCAGATTAATCATTTCATCTCCGATCCCACAATTTTTTACAGGTAGGTAGCCGTGTTGGTCTGATGTAGTCGAAACAATAAATAAAAAAATTCCTTCCAGTAGCACCTTAGAGACCAACTAAGTTTGTCATAGGTATGAGCTTTCGGAAGCATGCACACTTCTTCAGATACCTATGACAAACTTAGCTGCCCACAATTTTTGACAGGGCATAAGTTGCTGCCTCCTTACATCCCTACTGTAGCCTGGCAGCGTTCCAATTATTTAAGTGAAATGATTAGTTAATTGCTGTGTGTGTGTGTGTGTGTGTGTGTGTGTGTGTGTGTGTGTAATGGTGACCAAGCTGCAGATCAGAACAGGCATCCCATGAAAAAGGAAGCAATTTAAGGGTATGGAGCTCTCCTTCCAACCCCCCCGTTTCACTCCCAAAATTTTTGTGGGTAAAAATCTGGCACAGCCCTATTTCTAATCTTTTAACATCTCCTTTCTGCATTTTAACCCGAGAAAAGTGAAGAATGCTTGCACAGCTGCCAAATATCCCACAAAACACATACCTCATCTTTCATTCCATTTCAAAAGTCAAACTCAATGGTGCATATAATCCCTTTTTTGTCTTGCTGTTTTCATCGACTCACAGATAGCTGCTGGAGGTGGGTGCATTTAAATGGTATATATCGGTACTTTTTCAGCTGGAGTCAATCGAGCCGGCACCCTTCCAATATACAGTGTCGCTAACAATATTTTGTTTGTTTGTTTGTCGTTTTAAAGGATTTCTAGACCACCTTTCCAATTCCAGGGCTCAAAGAAGCCAGAGGTTTACAGCAGGGATGGAGAAATTGTGGCGCTCTGGAAGTTGTTGGACTCCAACTCCCATCATCCTCGGCTGAGGATGATGGGAAATGGAGTCCAACAACATCTGCAGGGCCACAGATTCCCCCATCCCTTACACTATAAGCAAATTCTGAGGAACCAACAGGGGATGGAAGAGGCAGAAGTAGCAAAGGACTGACAAAGAGCAAATTGTGTGTATTTGGGCTTTACTTTAGGTGGGGGATGAATAGTCAGGGGTGAAGATATCCCACAAAACAGCAGAGGTTTAGGACCAGAGTCTCCCTTCTCCTAGACGGGCTACCTTCCCAGGTTGATGAGCCACATCTGCCCCTCACTTCCCTCTACAGCACATGCAGAAATTGCCTTCTTGACCTTGTCCACTCAATCTGCCAGAGCCTGTCTTCATATAAATCAGAAGTCCCTAACACTAACTCACCAAGGGTTTGAGACCCATCAGCAGCTAACAATACACAATAAAGACAATAGAAAAACCAGTTGTTGTTGTTGTTGTTGTTGTTGTTTAAAAAAATAGCAAAACGGTAGATCAATAAGGGAAAGGAGTACGATCAGTAGATCAAAATTGGGAAAGGAGTATGACAAGGCTGTATATTGTCTCCCTGCTTATTTAACTTATATGCAGAATTCATCATGAGAAAGGCTGGACTGGATGAATCCCAAAACGGAATTAAGATTGCCGGAAGAAATATCAACAACCTCAGATATGCTGATGACACAACCTTGATGGCAGAATTAAAGAACCTTTTAATGAGGGTGAAAGAGGAGAGCGCAAAATATGGTCTGAAGCTTAACATTAAAAAAACTAAGATCATGGCCACTGGTCCCATCACCTCCTGGCAAATAGAAGGGGAAGAAATGGAGGCAGTGAGAGATTTTACTTTCTTGGGTTCCATGATCACTGCAGATGGTGACAGCAGTCACGAAATTAAAAGGCGCCTGCTTCTTGGGAGAAAAGCAATGACAAACCTAGACAGCATCTTAAAAAGCAGAGACATCACCTTGCCAACAAAGGTTTTTATAGTTAAAGCTATGGTTTTCCCAGTAGTGATGTATGGAAGTGAGAGCTGGACCATCAAGAAGGCTGATCGCCGAAGAATTGATGCTTTTGAATTATGTTGCTGGAGGAGACTCTAGAGAGTCCCATGGACTGCAAGAAGATCAAACCTATCCATCCTGAAGGAAATCAGCCCTGAGTGCTCACTGGAAAGACAGATTGTGAAGCTGAGGCTCCAATACTTTGGCCACCTCATGAGAAGAGAAGACTCTCTGGAAAAGACCCTGGTGTTGGGAAAGATGGAGGGCACAAGGAGAAGGGGACGACAGAGGATGAGATGGTTGGATAGTGCTCTCGAAGCCGCCAACATGAGTCTGGCCAAACTGCGGGAGGCAGTGCAAGACAGTAGTGCCTGGCGTGCTCTGGTCCATGGGGTCACAAAGAGTCGAACATGACTGAACGACTAAACAACAACAACAAGATCAATAAGGGAGTGTTAATAGAAATGTTGACAGCAGCTTCAAGCAGGATGTGTTCATCCAGATGTTATTGGACTAATAAATGCTTTAGCAGTAGCTCAAAACAGAGTTAGGGAGTCTGTGGTCCTCAGATATTGTCACACTCCAACTTCTATCTGCCCCAGGTAGTATGGCCAATAGTCATAGGTGATGAGAGCTATAGACTAGCAAAATATGGGGGGGAGGTCACATGCAACCCAGCCCTGGTTTAAAGAGTTTTTAAACACTGAAAGAATAAAGAGATCTCTCGTGGTAACAGAACAACAGAATATGATCCAGGTGAATTTGGAGCAAGGTGTCCAAAGGCAAGTTGCACAGGTGAAAAGACCATCTTCCCAGTTGCCACTTCCACTTTACCTGGGAAGGTGGAATTACAGTACCAAAGGAGGATGGGCTGCATAGGTATTTAAAGATGAGCAGCAGATTTTTGAATTGTACTTGGAAATTTCTCCTGTACCCAGTTGCAGTCCATAGTTTGACAGATGTACAGTGGTACCTCTACTTACGAATTTAATGTGTTCCAAACACACATTTGTAAGTAGAAAAAAATTGTAAGTCGAATCCCATAGAAATGCATTGGGAGGAAAAATTCGTACGTAGAAAAAATCCTATCTAAAAATTCGTAAGTAGAAAAAACCCTATCTAAACTGCATCCAAGATGGCGGACGGAGTTCCATTCGTAAGTAGAAACATTTGTAAGTAGAGTTATTCGTAAGTAGAGGTACCACTGTACAGTATTTATAGCAACTGTCGTTTACGAACAGTCTTCAGTGGCAGCTCCATGTGGAACACATTCCAGTAGTCCAAGAGATATGTTATCAAACACAGACAGCTGTGGCCAGGCTATCTCTCAGTAGGAGAAGATGCAGCACAGGAGGACGCTGGGGGAAGATGTTTTGTGACGTGGAAGCCACTTAGGAGTCTACAAAGACAATGCCAGAGTGAATGGCATCCCCACATGGTGAATTTGATCCTCTCAGTAGAGTGCAAACCTGTTCAGAACAGAATGATCACCACCTCCCATGGCAGACTATCAACGGGATCTCCATATTTCATTTGCATTTAATTTCAGTTGAGCGACCTTCACCTCGTTCTTTACTGATTCCAGGCACTAATCCAGAACCCTCACAGCGTCAAACTTTAATTCGGTCAGAGGCCAGTGTCGCCTGGCTCTGATGAGAAGGAGAGGTAGAGCTGGGGGAGTCATTGGCATACTGATGACACCTCACCACAAATCCTCAGGTGACCTCACTCAGCAGCTTCATATAGATCTTAAATAATATGGAGGTCAAAAAAAACGAGCTCAAGGAAACACCATAGTATAGCTGCCATGAAGAAGAGCAGTAGTCTCCCAGCACCACCTTCTGGAAATGCCCAGCTCAGACATTGCAAACTCTCCTTCATTCTTATTTTTATACATTTTAACATGTGTTTGCTATTGACCCAGCATGGAAACAAATGTTCCTTTCCACACAAATCTTGCCGGAAATAAGGCTCTGCGTGTCTGACTGTATTTTTACCAGGCTTAATTTTCAATTAAATTTCAATTTCCATTGCAGAGTCTGAAACAGCCAAAATAATAATAATAATAATAATAATAATAATAATAATAATAATAATAATAATAAAAATACTGGGGTGGGGGAAGATCTGCTGCTTTTCCTGACACCATTCTAAGCCATTCCTGAAACCATTCTTTTTCTCTCTATTGCCTCCTATTGGACATTGGAAAATAAACACAGATCATTAATCCTGGATACTGTAGAAGAGTTGATTTAAATTGTATGGCTTGACATTTGTCATGGAGCATTGGTAGTCCACTCCAAAACTCAATTAAGGCAACGTGTCTGGATTTAAATGGATCAAATCTCATTGACTTCATTGTGGGAATAAATGTGAGGAAACAGGAAGTGTGAGCGAACTTTGCCTTCCTGTTTCCAAAGCAGGGTCCAGCTCTGCAGTGCAGTAAGGCAAGGTGAAGTTCAGCCAGAGTGTTTGATAAGGTAAGTACAGTATAGCTCACGCAATGCTCTGGGAGGACAGAGCTCTGAAGATGCCCATCTAGGAATAAGCTGGAACCGAGCTTGTACAGAAAACCAGCAACTTACAGTCATTAAACCTGTGTACATTCAGCTTTATGCACTTGGAATAATAATAATAATAATAATAATAATAATAATAATAATAATAATAATGGAAATGGGCCTGGTGTCCAGGAGGAAAGACTTTGGCCATTCCGCCAGCTATTGCACCTAATGTGTTTTGGCTATACACTATTTTGGCTCTGGTGCGATCTCCAGAACTTAACCTCTACATAGGTTGCGGGCTTACTGTAGTTGTAGCAGCAGGTGCAACCTATATGGTTATGTCAGGAGACCAGGTTCCCAGCTTGATAACACAGTAAACATAGCTAATTAAAAAGGTGGATTTATTGCAAAAACAAACAGATAGCTCCTGACAGCTCTAAGAAAGCCTCTGGCACCATTACTCAAAATGACCCTTCTGAAGACTCCTTCCAGCATCGACAGAAGATATTGAACTTACCAACCTTACATCTCTTGTTTTGCTTCCTATCTTCAGGGCAGTCTCGAGCAGGTCGCGTGCCCTGGCGCTGAGGGGCGGAGATCGCTCCGGCACCCTCGCCCTCGCAGGGCGCAGCATGGCTTCCGTGCGGCTTTGCCGCACAGCGCCCTGCCTACCGGCCCGGCGCCCTACACCACCGGGACTCTACCTAGAGCCGGTCCTGCCTATCTTGCAGCCCTCCCATTCGCCAACTCCTCGGACTTAGTGGGTCAGCTCCCACCTCTTCCTTTTCTGAGAGTTCTTTTGCGCCTGTTTGTACTTCTGGCGAGCTTTGGCTGCGTTCTAGCCTGCTCTCAGCTACTGCCTTATCAGCCAGCCCGTCAAGGTCAAGGTCAGGAAGAGCCAAAGTCTGCAGCTGCCGGCTCTCCCCTGCCTAACATCAAAGCCTCTCTGTTCCTGGCTTTCTGCAGTTGGCTGCAGACCTTTGCTTGGAGCTGGCTCATTCCTGACAGGTTAGCACCACCTGCACTGCAAGGTGATGCTTGAATTAAAAGGGCTCCAGCCTTCGCTAGTAATCTCTTACTGTGATGGAATGGCAGAGCCCTGAGTCTTCTGAGTCAAAGGATGCTGGGAGGTCCCTGGTCCCATATGTTCCTCTGACAGCAGCATTTCTGAGACTGGCACTGTTTGTCCTTCCCCTTCAGGTGCCGAGTCCTCGCCTCCATCACCTGGTGAAGAGGAACCTTGACTCCCTGAGATTCAGAGGTGTTCTCTGGCTTCCATCAAGAACCAACACAGCTTCTTATTTATGAATCTTAAACTGTTTATTTTAGAAAAGGGTGCAGTTGAGACCCAGAATCTCTAACTACTGTGAGGCACCTTAACAGCAATAATTTCCACACTGGCCCTGGGCAGCTGATGACCACTCTTGCAAATATTAACTCTCCACTAACCACAGGTACCTTACGACATCTCTCTAGTCACATAAATAAAAATGGCCCTAGATCTGCATGGCTTACCCACTGCAGGCCTAGTAAGCCTCCTGGGTGGGGTTTTTTGGGGGGTTGCTTCTTTCCAGGGGCTGCAAAGATTACAGGATGTCAAGCATTTGGGAAAACATGAGATGTGTCTGGACTGGGGCTACATCAGGCATCCCCAAACTTCAGCCCTC
Organism: Zootoca vivipara; assembly: GCF_965207765.1. Taxonomy (NCBI): domain Eukaryota; kingdom Metazoa; phylum Chordata; class Lepidosauria; order Squamata; family Lacertidae; genus Zootoca; species Zootoca vivipara. The sequence continues at coordinate 11,655,017 of NC_142582.1, forward strand.
CAGATGTTTTGGACTACAATTCCCATCATCCCTGACCACTGGTCCTGTTAGCTAGGGATCATGGGAGTTGTAGGCCAAAACATCTGGAGGGCCGCAGTTTGGGGATGCCTGGGCTACATCCTTACTGTTTCCTATGTAAGACCCTCCAAGTGTCCTTATTTTCCAGGGACAGCCCTGGATTTACAGAAGCCATCTAAGTTTCTTATTTGATCCCGGAATGTCCCGCTTTTCCTTAGAACGTCCCTATTTTCATCGGAGGAATAATAATAACAATTGGTTGCCCCAGCCACTCTGGGCAGCTTTCAACATATATAAAAGTATAACAAAACATTAAACATTAAAATAAAACTTCCCTATATAGAGCTGCCTTCAGATGGCTTCTAAAGGTTGTATCTCCTTGGCTTGGGGGGGTCACATAACTCCATACCCTCCAACATTTCTCTGATGAAAATAGGGACATCCTAAGGAAAAGTGGGACATTCCAGGATCTAATAAAAAAACCCCAACATAGTTTCTGTAAATCCAGGACTGTCCCTGGAAAATAGGGATACTTGGAGAGTGTCCACAACATGTTCTATGGCTGAAAGACCAATTGAAAATGTTACTTTTGTGTTTGTTTTTAACTGCATTGATGCATTCCATACGGATGTTATTCTCATGTAATCTCCATACCTATTCCTATATAAAGTTTTAGAAGCGGTCTGAATGAAGAATGAGAACAATGAGAACAATATATGGAACAATGGAGAAGAAACTTCAACCAAGCAGTAAACAGCCAGGAAGAGGAAATGGATGGTGTAGTAGCACCAGGCATACCTAAGCTGACTAGAGAAGATCTTGGACTTGACCCAGTTCTTCGTAAGTGCCATGATAATGTAGGCAAAGGAACTATATTGCAGAGCATTGGAGGGGGAGAGATGGTGATGAGTCAAAAAGCATCTCAAGTGCCTTTAAGGAGAAGTGTAGCAACGAGTTAAAATAAGCTTTCTTTGTCACGCGGTTTTATGACCTCTTTCTGAGAAAAATGTTTTGGATCCTTTGGACATCCGATGGAGTGGCTCTTGAGGGAAAATGGAATAAATAAATAAAGTGAGCTGCTGTTCCAGGGAATATGGTACGAAGCCTCCCTTTCTCTGCAACGTTGAAACGTTAAGTTCGGATGACAGGTTCTCCAATAAACTAGACAGCATTACTATGAAGCTCCATGTTTTACAGTGTTCAACAGTGACATGCACTCTCTGACCTAGGATCAAATACAGGTTTCACACATGCTAGTCCTTCACAGAGTGGGTTAGACCAGAACATGTGTCCAGCTTTTATGTAACCACTGGTCCAGGAGGTGAGCAGAAGGAAGGTGGTGCTCTAGTTATCTCCCTCTTGGAATACAGTGGTACCTCGGTTTAAGTACACAATTGGTTCCGGAAGTCTGTACTTAACCTGAAGCAAACTTTCCCATTGAAAGTAATGGAAAGTGGATTAATCCGTTCCAGACGGGTCTGCAGAGTACTTAAACTGAAAGTACTCAAACCGAAGCACACTTAAACCGAGGTATGACTGTACTACAATGTGCTCTGCGTGGGGCTAACTTTGAAAGTGACCCGGAAACTACAATGAATCCAAAATGATGCAGAGCCAAAATAGCGTATTCTCAAAACACATTAGGTGCAATGGGTGGTGGAATGGCCAAAGTCTTTTCCCCTAGACACCAGGCCCATTTATTATTATTATTATTATTATTATTATTATTATTATTATTATTATTATGCCAAGTGCATAAAGCTGAATGTACACAAGTTTAATGCCTGTGAGTTGCACACTCTAGTTATCTCCCGCTTGGCCTACTGCAATGCACCTTTGAAGGTGACCCGGAAACAACAATTAATCCAGAATGTGGCAGCTAGACTGGTGACTGGGTGTGGCCCCGAGACCGTATAACACTGGTCCTGAAAGACCTACATTGGCCCCCCAGTAGGTTTCCGAGCACAATTAAAAGTGTTGGTGCTGACCTTTAAAGCTCTAAATGGCCTCGGCCCAGTATACCTGAAGGAGCGTCTCCACCCTCATCGTTCAATCCGGACACTGAGGTCCAGCGCCAAGGGCCTTCTGGAGATTGCGAGAAATGAGGTTACAGGGAACCAGGCACAGGGCCTTCTCGGTAGTGGCACCCGCCCTGTGGAACGCCCTCCCATCAGATGTCAAAGAGATAAACAACTACCTGACTTTTAGAAGACATCTGAAGGCAGCCCTGTTTAGGGAAGTTTTTAATGTTTGATGTTTTATCATGTTTTTAATATTCTTCTGGGAGCCGCCCAGAGTGGCTGGGGAAACCCAGCTGTAGCCTTATTAGCTGATAAGGGTCCTTAAGTTGCGTCCAGGCAGGGACAGAGGCATTCAACAAGACACCGACTTCCAGCATCAAGCTCATCCGCTGATAAGCCTTTCTCTGTGTTCCAGACAAGGCCAGCTTATTCGGCCTTGATAGGAAGCTGTCTCACTTACATTACACTTTGGCACACAGGGAGGCAAAGAGGAAAGCATTTTAAGAAGCATTTTAGGAGGAAAGCATCCCGGGGATATGGGGGGCTAAGCCATACAATCAGAATTATACAATGCCAACTATATGATCACATTTAGCTCAATAACACAATTGGCAAATCTCTCCCTTCCCAGCCAGATGGGTGGGATTTAAATAATAAATTCTTCTTCTTCTTCCTCTTCTTCTTCTTCTTCTTCTTCTTCTTCTTCTTCTTCCTCCTCCTCCTCCTCCTCCTCCTCCTCCTCCTCCTCCTCCTCCTCCTCCTCCTCCTCCTCCTCCTCCTCCTCCTCTTCTTCTTCTTCTTCTTCTTCTTCTTCTTCTCCTCCTCCTCCTCCTCCTCCTCCTCCTCCTCCTCTTCTTCTTCTTCTTCTTCCTCCTCCTCCTCCTCCTCCTCCTCCTCCTCCTCCTCCTCCTCCTCCTCCTCTTCTTCTTCTTCTTCTTCTTCTTCTTCTTCTTCTTCTTCTTCTTCTTCCTCCTCCTCCTCCTCCTCCTCCTCCTCTTCTTCTTCTTCTTCTCCTCCTCCTCCTCCTCCTCCTCCTCCTCCTCCTCCTCCTCTTCTTCTTCTTCTTCTTCTTCTTCTTCTTCTTCTTCCTCCTCCTCCTCCTCCTCCTCCTCCTCCTCCTCCTCCTTCTTCTTCTTCTTCTTCTTCTTCTTCTTCTTCTTCTTCTTCTTCTTCTCCTCCTCCTCCTCCTCCTCCTCCTCCTCCTCCTCTTCTTCTTCTTCTTCTTCTTCTTCTTCTTCTTCTTCTTCTTCTTCTTCTTCTTCTTCTTCTCCTCCTCCTCCTCCTCCTCCTCCTCCTCCTCCTCCTCCTCTTCTTCTTCTTCTTCTTCTTCTTCTTCTCCTCCTCCTCCTCCTCCTCCTCCTCCTCCTCCTCCTCCTCCCATGATCCTTGCTGTGCGGCTCTTTGAGGAAGGGGACAAGTGACCCAAGCGCAGTGCTGCTGCTTCCTGTTCTTCCCTCATGTGCTTCCTTTCCATGCTCTTTTAGTATCCATCACTCTCTCCCCGACGCAGCTTTACTGTTGAAATGTCTTACGTCTGTCTCTACTGCAGTTTGTTTGATATTGTTGCTATGAAATCGTGATTCCAACTACTGCAAGCGATCCTGAGAGATGTGCACACATTAGAAGTGTGAGGTAAAAATAAACCGATGTGACTGGCCAAAGAATTGCACATATGTACATGTGCCGGACCTGCTTAGATCTGAGAAACCTCATGCGCAGGGCATGCATGGCGGGTGGACCGCCACAAAACATGGCTGCCTTACCTTCCAAGTCTCGGACTGCAGAATCCGGGACCAGCAGCCGTGTGACACCGGAAGTTGCATCGACGTTGCCCTTCTATGGGCACCAAAAATGGCCGCCGCCAGCTTCGAAAGTCGCTTGTATGCATGTCAGGAAGTGTGTCAACACAACTTCCGGTGTCGCTCCGCCCATCTATGGGCACCAAAAATGGCCGCCGCCAACACCGGAAGTCGCGTCTATGCACTTCCGGGCATGAGTAGATGCGACTTTTGAAGCCGGCGGCGGACATTTTTGGTGCCCATAGAAGGGCAAATCGGGGGGGGGGAAGGCCGCCGGCAGGAGAAAATAACGGAGAAAAACGGGAGACGAAGTGATACAGGAGACCACCGGGAAAAGATAAGTAAAAACGGGGGTTTCCCGGGGAAAACGGGGTACTTGGCAGCTATGATGGCTGCAACTTTTATAGAACAAATGCAATGGCTGCAGAAGCAAGAATCCATGGAACTGGCTCCCAAATAAGTATTCGGGAAATTGCATCCTACAGCCAAACATTTTTCAGCACTTGAAGCAAAAGGGAACCATAAAATCACGAAAAAGGAAGGTTGAAAAAATCACTGCAGAATTAAAACCCAATCCTTAATGTATTTTGCCTGAAATAATTGATAGCCTGCTGTTGGTATATTACTGAATTGCTGGTAAAATATCTAACTATGTAATACATTGTAGCCTGAGGGTAGAAAGGAGGGCCAATATGATATAATTTTCTTTCTTTTTTTTAACTCTTCCCAAATGCCATGGCAGTACCTGCTTTACAACTTTGTACAAACTGAAGAGTCATTCATCTATGTCTAAATGAAAATGACATTACATATTTTCTATGATTTATTAGTAAACTACTAAGTAGTAACATCGAGCTTTTAGGAAAAGATTAACAACATTATGTTGCAGTAACCTGTCATTTTCATTTAAGTAAAAGCTGTTGAAAATGCTCACTCTTTGCAGTGGAACATACAAAACCCCTTGCCTAATGGATGTAGAAATGGCATTAAATCCCTTTTGCACCATAGCATTAAAAACAAGTTATTTGTGTTTGTGTGTGTACTTCATACCCTGCCCTCGCTACACACACACACAATTATGCTGGAGCAAACAAGGCTATCTGGGGATGTTCCTTTCATGGGTTTGCTTTCTTTATTTTTCTGATTGTGTGTAACCATTTGAGGGGCCTTCAACGACATCCGTCGCCCCCTTTCCATTCTATTGCTTTTACATTCCCTTTCCTGGTCCTTTTTGCACATGAATTTCTTCCCTTGAATTTAGTGGTATGTTCTGTTTCTGTTTTACTTCTAATTGTGTATATTATTTTTTTAAAAATGCACCTTTAAAAATGTTTTTTACTTCATTTACACGGATGGCATTGAAAATTCTGCACACACTAGGCCACGCTCCCAAGTTAAGACTCCAAAAACTGGCAGCTTTCATAGCAGCACAGAATCTGCACATCACAATTCTCTCAGAGTTGCTGGAGGGGCTGTGGGGAAAGAGCCACCATTCTTCATCTATGGTAGGGCTGCCCACAGGTATTTAAATTCTGGACAGTGGTTTGTCGAGAAATAACCAGATTACTCAAACATCCCACTCCAACCGCACACAGCCAATTTGTTTACTAAATCCATGAGACAATCAGCTGAAGAAGTTCCGTTCACAGGAACTCTTGACACGGTTGTTGGTGGCTGCCAGAACTTCAATTGCCCCCAAATGGAAAACCTTGTGGGAATGGTAATTTTCGCTTTGGGATAAAAATATGTGGAGATTTGGATTAGCTGAAAAAAACAGCTCCTAAAGTATGTGTTGTGAAAGGCTCAGAGGATCCTGAAAAAAATACGTTCTGTTTTATGGGATTTTATCATATATGTCCAGGGCTGGCCCTACGGCCAGGCTGGGTGGCGCAGGGCACCATGGCGCCGGCCTGCCAGGAGGGCGCCGCGAGCTGCGCCCGCTCGCTGGCCGCCCGACCCGCCGGTTCGCCACGCAGCTGCGGCCACAGCAACCACGCCCACGGCAGCCGCGCTGCGCCCGCCTGCCCACCGCGCTGGGAAACAGGGCGGGGGGCGCCGGAGGGATCCGTTGCTCCACGGCGCCAGGGGCGCTTAAGATGGCCCTGTATATGTTCACTCACTTTTAGTGATGGGCGGTGTTGTGGCCAGGCCAGGCCAAGTGAGGCAAGGGGCAGTGTTGGATGGCTTGCCTCTGGCAGGTTTTAAATGGGTGTTCTCTGGGTGGTGGACCCAACCATTCAATGGTGTCGGGGACTGGACAGCGGAGGAGGAATGGTGGACTATCCTCCTCCTGAACTTTCCAGAGAAGAGGAAGACTCTTTACAACAGTGGTTTACGGGAGGGCATAGCTCAGAGGCAGAGGAGCTGGGAAATAATGGGGGAGGAGCACGAAGGAGAAAAGGAAGCACCAGGAGAGAGACAGCCGACAGACTCAGTGTCTTTAGAAAGAATTCCAGGCCCACCCCCTCTCCTAGAACCCAGAGAGCATTGAGAGTAGGAGAACAGAAAGCTCAGAGGCAGAAAGCACAGATCAGCCAATGTAGGGATGACGTATAATAGGAGAGACGGAAGGGGTGGAGCTTTACTTGGAGCAACGCCATTTCCCTGAGAGGAAAGCCTTTCTCTGTGATCATTGAATAAAAGACATTGGTAAGAGCTTCTTGTCTCTAATACTGGCAGCCTGCCGTGAGGGGGAGGGATCAGATTCCCCGAAGCCTGACAAATGGGAGCCACTTGGGCCTGCCCCCCAGGGGAATAAGTTGCAGCTTGAACCCATAATCGAAATGTTGTTATCTTACCTGGTTATTTACTCCCTGGAGAACTGTGGGGTCACTGGGTCTTGGCACACAGACAACAAATACAGACACACAGGACTCCCTCTCCATGGTGCAACATGAAATTTGGCTCTCCTAATGGTCTTAAGTACTCTACTTGCCTGATTTAAGCCTCTTCCACTGCATTGCTTTTCTCCCTTTTGTATTTCTACTTCTGTTATTTGTATTGTATTGTATTGATTTGCACTGATAAAAATTAAAATGGAAAAGTGGGCCCCTGACAGATGGTCACCCAGCCTCTGATTAAAAAACCCCAAGGTAGGAGGAGAGTGTGCCACCTTCTGAGGGACTCTATTCCCTTGTCAAACAACTATTACCATTAGAAAGGTCTTCCTAATGTTTTGTCAGAGTCTCTTTTCTTGTAAGTTGAATCCACTGGTTTCGGTTCTGCCTTGTGTGAAACAAACATGTGTCATCAATCATGCGACAGCCCTTTAGATACTTGAAAGTCGCTATCATGACAGCTCTTCTCCAAGCTAAACATACCCAGTTGTCAGGGACTGGGCAGAGGAGGAATGGTGGAGACCACCTCCCCAGCCTGACCCTTCCAGAGAAGAAGGAGACAGTTCAGAATTACAACAGGGATTTGAGGGAGGTCACAGCTCAGAGACAGATGAGGAGATAAGCCGGGAAATAATGGGAAAGGGGGAGGAAGAAGAAGAAGATGCACCAGGGGAGAGACAACTGACGGACTCTGTGTCTTTAGAAAGTATTCCAGACCCACCCCCTTTACCAGAACACGGTGGGCCTTGAAAGCAGGAGAGCAAAGAGCTCAAAGGCAAAAGGCCCTTTCCAGCACCCGTAGTGATGACTCATGAGGAAGTGGGAGGAGGAGGAGGAGGAGGAGTTTGGATTTGATATCCCGCTTTATCACTACCTGAAGGAGTCTCAAAGCGGCCAACATTCTCCTTTTCCTTCCTCCCCCACAACAAACACTCTGTGAGGTGAGTGGGGCTAAGAAACTTCAAAGAAGTGTGACTAGCCCAAGGTCACCCAGCAGCTGCATGTGGAGGAGCGGAGACATGAACCCGGTTCACCGGATTACGAGTCCACCACTCTTAACCACTACACCACATGGAGGGGGTGGTGTTTCACTCGGAGCAACACCATTACTCCAAGAGACTGCCATTTCTAAGTCTCTCTCTGTGAATATTGAATAAAAAACATTGGTAAGAACTTTCCTTGTCTTACCCATTCCTGGCAACCTACCGTGGGGGGCTGGCTCCTCTGGCGCCTGGCACCAGCTCCCTCAGCTGTTTCAGGTCACGTTTGAATTCCACTGAAATGAATGAGGAAAGTTAACTTTCTGTGAACTAGAGCTTTGATTTAGATTCAGTCTCCATTTCCCACCACAGCCCCACACACGATATCACAATACATCTAGGCTATGTCAAATAAATTCAGGTATTATTCAAGCATTCTTTTTCCTATAAACAAATTACTGATGTTTCATTCCCAAAGCTGTTCATTCCCAAATCATTGATAGACAAGCACAGCCAAAGATGGCTTCAAGATAAACAAAGATAAATGGAAAAAGAGGTCTGTTGGATTTGGGTGTCAATTGTCAGATGAAAGAGGTGCTTAAAACATCATTGGAAACAATAGAAATACTCTTTTTTATGGCCTTTGTGTCAGGTCCTCAGTGTTGGAATTGTATAAAAGGGTGTCTATGCAATATACAGACCAGTGCATGTTTTATGTTGCAAATAGCATGAAGTCAGCATTACAATTTTCTAATGCAGTAGCAGAACATCTGGAAAAATAAATTTGTTTAGCTTGAATAGCAGATCTATTTATTGAGCCTTTTTTTTTCAAGAATATGCACATATCAACACTGGGATTGGATTCTCAAAACAGGGGGAGTGAAGGGAGGGGGTGAAGGGGTCTGGTGAATTCAAATTGATGCACTACTTATTCCACAATAGTAATTCAATTAATGATTTTATAGACCCTATCAGTCAAATGGAATATAGAATCAAAGCAATTAACTTGCTTTGCCAATGCAGCAGTCTCAATCTCCACAAAGTGCATTGCAAAAATTTACCTTTTTGTTGTGTGCCAGACAGAGCAAATTGCTTTTGAGGTTTGGAACTTCTGTTTTCCACACTGAATTCCTTGAAATAATATCAGGCTGTTTCTTGCCGTGACCTTGAGGCATTTTCATGATGCTGTTCCAGCTACAGTGGACTTTTGCACGTATACCAGTATTGTTACTATTAGGAGATATAAAACAATTCCCTTGGTTTTTGTTGTTGTTGTTTTACTTCCTCTTGCAAGGAACTCATGAAAAATAAACCCATTTGGGCTCTGGATTCCAATACCCAAACCTGTGCCCAAAGTAGAATATCTAAGCAAATTGCCATCTGCCACTCCGAAAGAAGATTGAATGCACCTCAAACTCAATTCACTAAGAAAATATGACTGCACAGTTTCTGTCAAGGCGATGGCAAAAGATGATGCTTTGCCATTGCGTCGATGCAAAGTCCCCGGGGTGCTCAATGTACGAATAGCCACAGGGTTGCAGGAGAGCTCATGCAACGTTCCACTTAGATCTGTGACCATTAATGAGATCTTCTCAGAGTATGCATGGGAAGTGATATGTAGGATGGGAGCATCTGCACACTTTTTGGGACCTGGGAGATGCTGGGGAGTAGTGTAGGTGTAAAGGTAAAGGTAAAGGGACCCCTGACCGTTAGGTCCAATCGCGGACGACTCTGGGGTTGCAGCGCTCATCTCATTTTACTGGCTGAGGGAGCCGGCGTACAGCTTCCGGGTCATGTGGCCAGCATGACAAAGCCGCTTCTGGCGAACCAGAGCAGCGCACGGAAACGCCGTTTACCTTCCCGCCGGAGCGCTATCTATTTATCTACTTGCACTTTGACGTGCTTTCGAACTGCTAGGATGGCAGGAGCAGGGACCGAGCAACGGGAGCTCACCCCGGCGGGGGGATTCAAACCGCCGACCTTCTGATCAGTAAGCCCTAGGCTCAGTGGTTTAGACCACAGCGCCACCCGCGTCCCACAGTGTAGGTGTAGGGTTGCCATATAGCCCAGTTGGCCAGGTGTTGACTATTGCACATCTTGAACTAGAACTAGTTCCTTTTTTAAATGAACTGTCCAAGCTCTGATTGTGACATAACCAGAGCTTAAGCACCATGGAAACCAAGTTATTGGGGTGTTATGTTTTAGGCAACAACTGAGCTCCTGTTGCTCGGTCCCAGCTCCTGCCAACCTAGCAGTTGGAAAAACACAACAAGGCAAGCAGATAAATAGGTACTGCTGCGGCAGGAAGGTAAACAGTGTTTCTGTGTGCTCTGGTTTCCGTTATGGTGTCCTGTTGCGGCAGAAGTGGTTTAGTCATGCTAGCCACATGGCCTGGAAAGCTGTATGTGGACAAACGCCGTCTCTCTCGGCCTGAAAGCGAGATGAGCGCTGCAACCCCATAGTTGCTTTGGACTGGACTTAACTGTCCTGGGGTCCTTTACTTTTACCTTCTACCTCAACCTTGTGCCCTCCACATGATTTGGACTAGAATTCCCATCATCCCTGACCATTGGTTGGAGCCAATGTGAGTTGTACTCATGAAGTAGATGCAGTAATACCTATTACACTTCTCTGTTTACCCAAGTTTTGCTGGGCTTTTTATAAAATGTTTCATACACTTCTCAGTTTTCTCGTCGTTTTGTTGCGCTGTGATCTCACTTTATCTAGTTTTTAGGAAATTGCATTGACAGTTATTGGTGTGTTTTTATTGAGTCAAAAATTATATTAAAGGATATAAAATTGTAATAATTAATGATGGTCCCAAATATATCAAGGACACCAAGCTGGGGGGACTAATCTGTAGGCGTTTGCTAAGTCAAAGAGGCTGCAGACGTGACAGATATTTGATTTGATTTTTTTAAAAAAATTCACTCTATTCTGAACAATGAGGCCAAATGTGGTCCTGTAGGCAACTCTGTTTGGCCCCTGAGATGACACCCCTCACTTGCCCTACTCCATCCCCTCCTCATGTTGGTGACACACTTTTTAGACATGCATCATTTCGTGACACGGTAATTTACTCGCAAACCAGAGGTTAAACTAACCCCTTTCTGGCCCTGGGAGGAGCATGGGGAGGATTCACATGACACACATACACACTGCAGCCGACACATTAACATGTCGCGACACACAGTTTGGAAATCTCTGAGTTAGGGGATTCAAATCACCGCAGTTCAGAAAATAATGTTTCACCATAGCCTATTCAGAAACACATGCATATTCTGTGCTATTCAACCATCGTAAAAAAGAAAACGATGATGAACTGCTATTAACCTTTTGAGAAAGATTTCAAAAATCATAGGTTGGGGGGGGGAGAGAGAGAGAGATACTAATGTTTGGTTTTAAGTCTTCATTTGGCATGGCATTCAAGGCGTAAGTCCTTCTAGGTCAGGAAAAGCAAGATTCAAATTCCATCAAAGTCATTCCCCCCCCCCCTCATATTTGTTCATGCTTCATAATCATGTCTGCTATTGTCTCTTCTGGTGGCTATTGTTATGCTGTTGATTACAATTTGTAGGTTTACCGGGAATGTAAAAGCAACCACAATGCTTGATTTCAAGGATCCCAAGGACAATATCTACCCATTGGCTTGAATTCTTACAGGAATGCAGGCTTTGTGCTTCACTGTTGAAAATACATACCCAGATGGAAACACCAGGACATGATTCAAACTCATTGCAGTAAAATGAATCCAAAAGCTCCCAATTGGGGCGGGGGGCGGGGGCGGAATCTATCCTATACATTGGGAAACCTATGCCTTGGGACAAAGATACTTGGTTCATTTGTTCATTTTTACCTCAGACCCAGTCACATTAGTGTCATGTTCAATCTTCCGACCCAGTTGATTATTTTCTTTCTTTTGACTCGATTTCCAAGAGGTGATGGTTCTCAAGATTTTGCTCACATAATCCAGACCTTCGGTGTCAGTGCCTGAAATGAATTACTGTTTATATTAGAAACTTCGTTTAATAAATTAGGTCTGGTCTATGAACTGTCAAAGTCCTGCTATGTCTGTAATTCATATAGAACAGATGCCTTTTGCGAGACTCTTAGTTAGAAAGTAGGCAACATGATTGCTTCCTTTTTGCCATTACTAGGTTCTGTGGGTTGAGCTATCTACTGCCTATAGAGAATTAAAAACAATTTAAAAGGGCATCTGGTAGAAAGCACTCTAAGGCACCAAAAAAAAAAATTGTTCCATATACAATGCGCTTCTGTTTAGGCCAGAGAATTATTCAGTAATTGGCACTTGTTTAAATAGACCATTCAGAATCAGTTTGGCTTTGGTTTTCCAATTGCAGATTGAGTTTCTGTACTTTCTTCTTTCCAAACAAGAAACTTGGGGAGTCCTGATTTTTTCCAGCATATTCATGGCACCACTGTGATTAAGAGCAACAGCTAATTTTTGTACAAGAAACAAACACATTTTTCAAAAAGTGACATAAATAATTCAGACATTTTTTCCCCAGATTGTTTATAAATTATATATATTTAGTTTACTCTGGCCTAGTTTTTTTGTAAAACTGATTTTTTTGTTTTTTAATGAAAGGTAACAGCAGCAATTTTTAACTGCATAATTTTAAATGGTAAGGGGAGTCACCAATGTGCCATTTTAACTTTTGGGCTAGCAGTTTTATTTAAGATAGTAAGCCAAATATCCTGTGATTAGACTGGGCTGTTGGAAGCCGACCATTCCATTGTTTATATTTTGCAAAGCACTCTTAATGTGGGAACAGTTGTCACATGAAAAGTTAATAATGAAGCATATCTATAAGGATATAAAATAATGTTGTGGAAACATCAGTTCACATCAGCTGTTATAAGTTCAGACACTTGGAAATTTTCCTTCTATAGCTTTAGGTGACAACATTATGCTTATTTTCCCCCTTATTTCTTAAAGCTTGATTTGTGCATTCTAATTCTTTTTGGGTTCATCCTCCCCCCAAAAAAATGTCTGTCTGAAGACAAGCCGTTTTGAGTGGAACAGCTGTCCAATGAAAATTTCATTGTTCTCCCTAGTAACACATTAAGATTTCAATAAAAAGCTAAACCCATCGCCGGGGGAATGGAGAGTGAGTTTCCTGTGTTCCCATGCCTATGAAATGAAAATGAAGCAGTTAACCACGAGAAGTCGCGATGGCAGATGTGTGTCACAAGGGGATCGAGATTGGTCGGTTTATGGAGGATGTGGCCTGCCAGCAGTTGCTCAACTTTGGCCATGGCAGCAAGCAACATCTGAACTGAGACAGGTTCCCTGCCTCAGATCTATATCAAGCAAACCTCACAACCAAGAATGCAGTGGTAACCCTACTTACCTGAGACTTCTGAGTAGACATGGTTAAGTTTGCACAGCAACCATTGATGAGCAAATTATCCATTTTGGTTTCTCTCTCCTTTTTTGCCATTTTAAGTTCACTTCTCCATGTTTTCACACCAGTTTGTGATTTTTTAAAATTTTATTTTAAAAGTCCCTGTGAAAATTCATCAGCGTGTCAGTCGAAATTTATCCTCATGTACACACACACATTTGTATGCAGTTTTTGCCTAATGCACACATTTTTGCAAAGCAAATTTCCCTAATATAATGCATGCTCGCACGTTATTTTCACCATAAAGTATGCATTCCAATGTACAGTTTACCTTACGATGCCATTTTTTGCATACTTTACTAGCCTGGACAACCTCGTGCAAAATTCAGAGACGCGCAAATTTTGAAGGATGGCTGTGCTTCAAGTTTGTGTCGTGGTTCAGAAAGTGAGAATTGGGTAGATTTGCCATTAAATGTACTGAAATTCTCCTTCAGCCCTAACTGCCTAGGTAGGACCACTTAGGAATACAATCTATGTTGCTGTCTCTAAAAATAATATTGATTTGATGGGGTGGCATTTTTGCACAGAGACTTCATTTGAAGTGGATTTTGGAGTGGTTTGTTTTTCTTAACTTGAAAAGAATACATTTTAATTATAATTCCTGGCTTCTTAGAATTCAGATTTCATGTTAACCTGCAGAGAACCTAAGGCTGCATGGGTTGATATGTTCTTGATCCTGCCACCAGTAAGGCAGTGTTGGGTTTTAACAACAGTGCAGAACCATCTGTACCTGGTCCTCAAAACACATTCTATATCCACTTTCAAACCTGGTCAGCTTCTTTATGTCTTTTAAAAACAATATGTAGATAGTAGGAATATAGGGTTTCTGAAGGCTAAGGGTCAAATGGTAAAACCCTGCCAAAGATTTTGAATAGTCTGAGGGAACTTTTGACGGAATAATGGAGTTATCCAGGGGTTGCCAACTGACCAAAAAGAAATGGCCTAGGTGGCTCCCATGTCTTCAGCAGCTGTCTCATCAGAAAAAAAATGACAGCTGACACTTTTCATGCTGTGGAGATCAGCATTAACATCTGCTCATGCATCTAGTTCAGGGGTCGGCAAACTACGGTCCGCAGGCTGGATATGGGGGGTCGTTAAACCAGCCCCCGGCCTTTGCCACCCACTCGGTCAGTCCCCGCATGGAGATAAACCAGGGTGGCGCACTGGTTTTGCTTCGCGTGGGGACTGACTTCCGGGACGCAGCCTCGGCTTCCTATTGGCTGCAGGAAGTTCCTGCAGCCAATAGGAAGCCACAGGTGCCTCCTCCTCCCCCGACATGGCTCCGAAAGCCAGCTGGGAAAGAGCGGCAGTCATGTGCACATGCACATGGGTGTGTACGCTCCCAGGCACGGGCAGCCCGCCGCAGAAAAGTTTGCCGACCCCTGATCTAGTTCTCAACAGCACCACAACAGAATCTGATTTTAAAAGCTGACAACATTATTGTACTTCAAGCATTGCCTCCTCCCAAGTGTATCTCATGTGCACTTTCAGATCAGATTCATGGGACTCCCCTCCGCACCACCGGGGTGAAGTGGGCAATTACAGAGTCTTCCTGGTGGTGGCTTCCCTTTCTCAAGAGGCTAAAAAAAAGCTGGTGAAAATGTCTTTGTTTGATGGTGGTATCAAACACAAGATTTTTGTTTTACGTTTTATCATTGTAAAGTACCCTGGTACTTTATGGCGTGGTGCTATAGAAATATAAAATATAAAATGAATAAATTGATTCTTCTACCCTGGGGGGGGGGGGGAATAGTGATATAGGGTGAGTTAGAAATATATTAATTTCCAATATGGAATGATAAAACCAAATCCTTCATCAACAGGGAGAATTCCCTAATCTCTGCAACAACTGCAATATTCTCTGCTGGAAAACAGAATTCCCTCTCATCCCATTCATTTTAACAGCATTCCTATTTCTCCAAATTCCTGGCTGCCTGAGCGATTTGGATGTAAATTTTGCAAGGCACTTTGCTGAGATTGAACGTCTGCTGTACTGCAAAGCCAAATTAATTGCTTGATTCTGTATTCCAATTGACTGAGAATACAATGTTGCATCTATATATAATTATAAATTGAATTACCATTATGAAATAAGGAATGCATTTCTTTTGAATTTGCCCTTCCCCTCTTCCTCCTATTGATGGGACCTAAATTGTATCATCGGCCAATGAAGTTTGTGTGGCTCATCATAGGCTATCAGACCAACTTCCCAGGGTGCCTAAGCTGTGGCCCATCAGATGTTGTTCAACTCCAACTCCCATCAGCCTCAGCCAGCATGGATTATGGAAATTGTAGTGCAGCAGCATCTGTCAGGCTGCAGGTTAGTTACTCTTTCCTTAGGCTCAGGAAAGCTTTACAGCAATGTAAGAGCTATCATGATTCTAAAGTAACCCACCTCCTGTGTTTTCCAGGAGCGCTGTTTTATGTGTTTTTCCCTAGCCAGCAGGAGAAAGAGGGTACAGTCTGTTAAGGGAATACCATAAGAAGATGATCCACACTACTCCAGAACATGAGACTTCCCCAGTCTAGTAATCGGTTTCAGTCCAGCCAGAGGGCCTTCTCGGTAGTGACGCCCGCCCTGTGGAACGCCCTCCCATCAGATGTCAAACAGATAAACAACTATTAGACTTTTAGAAGACATCCGAAGGCAGTCCTGTTCAGGGAAGTTTTTAATAGCTGATGTTTTACTGTTTTTTAAATATTTTGTTGGGGGTCACCCAGAGTGGCTAGGGCAACCCAATCAGACAGGTGGCATATTGGCGCTGTGGTCTAAACCACTGAGCCTCTTGGGCTTGCTGATCGGAAGGTCAGCAGTTTGAATCCACACGACGGAATGAGTTCCCGTTGCTTTGTCCCAGCTTCTGCCAGCCTAGCAGTTCAAAAGCATGCCAGTGCAAGTAGATAAACAGGTACTGCCAGTGGCATACCAAGCCCAGGCAGTACCTGGTGTGGTGCCTGTGTGGCACCACATACGGACTGCGCATGTGCAGCATCCCGTGCGTGCGCACTCCGTACGGGCTGTCGCTCGCGCACGGTGGCTGTATAGACTGCCGCAGGAGTGGCACCCCAAGTGTCATCCCCCCTCCAGGGTGGCACCCGGGGCGGACCGCTCCAATCGCACCCCTTGCTACACCCCTGGGTACTGCAGCAGCAGGGAGATAAACGGTGTTTCTGTGTGCTCTGGTTTCCATCACAGTGTTCCGTTGCATCAAAAGCGGTTTAGTCATGCTGGCCACATGACCCGGAAAGCTGTCTGTGGACAAATGTCGGCTCCCTCGGCCTGAAAGCAAGATGAGCACCGCAACCCCATAGTCCCCTTTGACTGGACTTAACCGTCCAGGGGTCCTTTACCTATTTACATTATTATTATTATTATTATTATTATTATTATTATTATTATTTCTAATAGTGAGCAGCTAGATGCCTACAGGAGACTGCAAGCTAGGTGTATAGACAAGTCTTCTGCCATATTATGTTCCTTGCTCCAGACACTCCGAAGTACACCGCTTTCTAATATGAAGGTTTCATTCACTGATTGCCCTGTCCAGAACATTGGTTGTAACTCATGGATAGGCAAAGTAAGGCCCGGGGGCCAGATCCAGCTCAATCCAGCCTGCAGACGGTCCGGGAATCAGCATGTTTTTACATGAGTAGAATGTGTCCTTTTATTTAAAATGCATCTCTGGGTTATTTGTGGGGCATAGGAATTCGTTCATTTATATTTTTTTTCAAAATATAGTCCGGCCCCCACCACAAGGTCTGAGGGACAGTAGACTGGCTCCCTGCTGAAAAAGTTTGCCGACCCCTGTTCTAACTCTCAATGAAGTACCAGCAGTCCCTGTTGCTCTTGTTTGTAGGGATGGGTATCTGTCTGGAGCTGGTGGGAATCTGTACATGTCGGCCCCGTGTGGTGAATTACTGAACTGCAGGTGGCAGCCATATTTGGTGGAGAAACTTCCAACCAGACTCTGCCCATCCAGGCTACTGCAAAGCAGACAGAAAGGGTTCCCTTTGACAACTGCGTGTTGCTGGAGCGACTAAAGCTTTCTTGGTTCAGGGAGGTTTGTGTATCCTTAGTTATTCATTGGTTTGTCCCAAGGCTTCTGGTTTCCAGCTGCAGGCCCACCCCAGACTCATGGCCGAGCCCTGGTAGTACCCACTGCTATATGCCTTGCCTTTGAGTGTCCATAACAGGAACCCTCTGGATATGGAACAACTGATTGGTTCAAAATTGGGAAAGGAGTACGACAAGGTTGTATATTGTCTCCCTGCTTATTTAACTTATATGCAGAATTCATCATGCGAAAGGCTGGACTAGATGAATCCCAAGCCGGAATTAAGATTGCTGGAAGAAATATCAACAACCTCAGATATGCAGATGACACAACCTTGATGGCAGAAAGCGAGGAGGAATTAAAGAACCTTTTAATGAGGGTGAAAGAGGAGAGCGCAAAATATGGCCTGAAGCTCAACATCAAAAAAACCAAGATCATGGCCACTGGTCCCATCACCTCCTGGCAAATAGAAGGGGAAGAAATGGAGGCAGTGAGAGATTTTACTTTCTTGGGCTCCTTGATCACTGCAGATGGTGACAGCAGTCACGAAATTAAAAGACGCCTGCTTCTTGGGAGAAAAGCAATGACAAACCTAGACAGCATCTTAAAAAGCAGAGACATCACCTTGCCGACAAAGGTCCGTATAGTTAAAGCTATGGTTTTCCCAGTAGTGATGTATGGAAGTGAGAGTTGGACCATAAAGAAGGCTGATCGCCGAAGAATTGATGCTTTTGAATTATGGTGCTGGAGGAGACTCTTGAGAGTCCCATGGACTGCAAGAAGATCAAACCTATCCATTCTTAAGGAAATCAGCCCTGAGTGCTCCCTGGAAGGACAGATCGTGAAGCTGAGGCTCCAATACTTTGGCCACCTCATGAGAAGAGAAGAATCCTTGGAAAAGACCCTGATGTTGGGAAAGATTGAGGGCACTAGGAGAAGGGGACGACAGAGGACAAGATGGTTGGACAGTGTTCTTGAAGCTACGAACATGAGTTTGACCAAACTGCGGGAGGCAGTGCGAGACAGGAGTGCCTGGCGTGCTCTGGCCCATGGGGTCACGAAGAGTCGGACACGACTAAACGACTAAACAACAACAGGAACCCTCACGTGGTATTTTTCAATGGGATTTTAAATGGGGAAAAAACTATCTCACTGTAGCAAAAAAGATTCCGCCTTGTCATAATCCCACTCAGGGTTGGCAGCTCAGAAACCTACTCCTCGGCTTCCCCTGAAGCATACAAAATCTCACATTGATTTCATTGTTAAATGGATTAAGCCATTTATTATGGAGAGCTTTAGTTAATGGGATTTGTACCATTGTCAAAAGTAGTTTGCTAATCATTCAAGCGGCGGCAAATTATTGAGGAATATTCATTCAGAGCAAAATCCTTGACTTCAAACTGAGTGCGTTTGCAAAACACAAGGCTTGACACACTGCAAGAGAGGGGATATTGAATGGAAAGGAGAATATAGCATCAACGGAGCACATAAGTGTCTGGCAGTTCTCTTCGAAGAAGGATTACTTCGCTCAGTTCTACCCTAGCCCTGTGTGCTGCTTCCCATATGGCAACAATGGTGTTCAGAATGTCTGGCTAGGATATGGGAGATTAGGGTCGCCATATTCCTGAAAGTGAAAATCCAGACAGAGTTGTTGAGCTTCTCTTTTATTTTTGTAAGATCTATTTTTTATTTTTAAAAAATAGCCCAACTTGCCATACGTCTGGGTTTCCCCAGACATTTTGCCGATTCAGCAAGAATCTGCCCACACGCCGTTTTAGAGAGCATTTCCCGGACGTCTCCAGGAAAACCCAGACGTATGGCAGCCCCGTGGGAGACCATGGGTTCAAATGCCCACTCAGCCATGATGCCTACTTTGGGCCAGTCATTATTTCTCAGCCCAACCAAACCTCAGAGGGTTCTGTGAGCATAAGATGGAGAGCAGGAGAGAAACATGCTCATCACCTTGAGCTTCTTGGAGGAAAGGTAGAGTATAAACCAGGCATCCCCAAACTGCGGCCCTCCAGATGTTTTGGCCTACAACTCCCATGATCCCTAGCTAACAGGACCAGTGGTCAGGGATGATGGCGATTGTAGTCCAAAACATCTGGAGGGCCGAAGTTTGGGGATGCCTGGTATAAACAGTGGCTGTACCCTAAAAAAAAAAAACATGTGAGGGAGCCCAGAAGGGCCAAATTGTATTTCTAGGTGGGTCAGTTGTGTCCCACATGTTAAGAACTCTGGAAGAAAAATAGCAGCATATGTTAATAAAAAAAGGGTCCGGCAATGTGGACCCTCTGCGCAGCACCACACATGGATATAAATATAATAAAGAAATAAACTGGACTATGGTTTCTTGCAGGCCCAGAAGCTCTGCTCTCCCACTTCTGCAGCCGTACAAACACCGCAGTGTGTTAAGACCTCTCTTCTATGAGTTGGGAAGTCCTCTCCTAGATGCCCAATGATAGGTCCCTAGTGATCAGGCATAAATCTCTGTGTGTACGCAGAGGCCATGCGGAGGATATTGGGCTATCCTCTTTACCTGTTACAGGTAGGTAGCCGTGTTGGTCTGATGTAGTCGAAAGAAAAAAATAAAAAAATCCTTCCAGTAGCACCTTAGAGACCAACTAAGTTTGTCATAGGTATGAGCTTTCGTGTGCATGCACACTTCTTCAGATATCTGAAGAAGGATTTTTTTTATTTTCTCTTTACCTGTGTATCTCTCATCTTTACCTGGTTTTGCTCCGTTTTCTCTTCGCTAACCACTACCCAAGCTATCTGCTTTTTTAAAAAAGCCATGGGTGAAAATACTCTTGGGCGACTGCTGCAATAGGATTTATATTGTGCCAAGCCTACATCTGACCCACGGCTGCTCCTGATTATAGGGCTGTGTGTTCTGTAATGAAAAACAAGCATATTTATAGAGACAGGTTTCCTATTATCCTAAGAGGCAGCTGTTGCTCTGCTGAGATCCTTTCTTTCTTTAATTAGTTGAGCGGAGTAGTGTCTGTTAATTTCACTCTTGACAGTGATCTTTGGCCCCAGTTTCTGGAGCCTTAAACGATATTGTCCCCCTTTAAAAAAAATTAAAATAAAAACCTCAAGGCCCTCTACCATTAAATATTTGATTTGATTTGTTCTATTATACAGTATATTAAATGTTATTCTGCCAGCTAAGTATATGTGGGTGTGATCCAAGGGCAATTGAAGTTAATGGCTCTCTTTCAATTAGCGTCAATGGTCTTTTTTTATTAAGCACCGTAGACGTGCTTTCTAAATAGCACTAATAATGTTCCGACTACACTAATAAGGGATTTTTCTTACGAGCCACACATATGAGACATGCATGGTTCACCAGGCATGACTGCAATGCGAGCAGGGGGATAAGGGATTGGGTGAGAGAGAGTCCATTTCATCACCCTAAATAGCAGTTCCTCCGTCAATTTTTAAGTCGTTGGGGAAGGGTCAGACACAATCGTCCGAGGAGTGTTCCCTGGAAAGTAGCATTTATTTTAAGCAGTGTGTTGGCAGGAGGGCTTTCCTACAGCCAGAACTCACCGTAACTCAGTTCCGGCACCACTCTGGTGTGTGCCATTGCCATTATATGATATGATTTTATTTACGGTCAAGGACCAGCTCTTAAAAATAACATATAAAAAGAAAAAAATAAAATAAAATAAAATGAATCCCTTTGAAAGAACAATTTCAGGGAGCATAGCGTATATATGATGCCTTGAACAACATTTAAAATAAATTGTTAATTATATATACAATGCTTAAAAATGTAACCCTTAAAATAGAAGCTGCAGAAAACTGAGCCTAGCTCACTCGGGGTACCATATTTTGGGAAATTCAGACGGTACAAGTCTGTGTCTACATATTTGGGCACAGAATCTGGCGACCGCCCCGGTTATCTTCTGGTCTTTGCCTCGCAGGAGCAAGTTGTATAATTGCTTTTCCGGGAGGCTTACTAACCTCACCAGTATGGGATCCAGGAACTCCCTTCGAGCTTCTTCATAGAGGGGACATCTGAAGAAAAAGTGCTCTGGGCTTCCTATTTCCCCTAATGGGCATACGCAGAGTCTTTGGGCGTATGGGATTTTTTTGTAAAGCCCCTCCAGCACAGGCGTGGGCAATGCCGCGCTTCTGGCAAGTGAGAAGGCCCTTCTTGCGTTTTTTGACAGGAGAAAGGAGAGGTAGGGTGCCGGGGCGGCTATGTATCTCATTGCAGTTATAAGAGAACAAGGAAAATGTTCATGGTGAGTTCTGGCACCAATGTATGTCTGAATACTTTTAGTGTGTTGTTGATCAAATATTTTTGCAATCACTTTCTTAATTACTGGATTGTGCCATATCTGCCTACCTGCTGATCATATGCATGTCTAGATCAGCCTTCCTCAACCTAGTACCCTTCAGATTTTTTATTTTTTTATTTTTACTACAGTTCCCATTATCCTTTTGCTGGTCTTGGTGTTTACGGGATTTTTAGTCCAAAACAACTAGACAGCACCAGCCCAGATGGAGGGATGCTGGTACAGTGGAACCTCGGCTTTCGAGTGAAGTGAATGCTTCCATTTTCAAACGCGCCTCGGAAGTCGAACAGCTTCCGAGGCGCGTCTCTCCATTTTCTCAATGGAATTTGCAGACCGCCCATTGCACCTCGGTTGTCGAACATTTTGGAAGTTGAACGGTCTTCCGGAATGGATTATGTTCGACAACCGAGGTACCACTGTATAAATTAGTTTTGTGTGGTGTAAGTCACTGATAAGATTGGTTTGAGATACCTAAATACAGTGCTGTATGACTGTTTAACTGATAACACAATTGTACAGCTGTCTACTCAGAAGTGAGTCCCATTGAATTCAATGGGACTTCCTTCCAACAAAATGGGTATTTGGATTGCAGCCTAG
The DNA here is from genome assembly GCF_965207765.1 of Zootoca vivipara. Taxonomy (NCBI): domain Eukaryota; kingdom Metazoa; phylum Chordata; class Lepidosauria; order Squamata; family Lacertidae; genus Zootoca; species Zootoca vivipara. The sequence goes on from NC_142582.1 coordinate 11,677,063, forward strand.
AAAAGCAAATGTGAATCATCTTTTACATGTGTGTCAAGTCAATTTAAAAACACATAATAGAAACAGCTAAACTAGTTTTTTTAAAAAAAATACAATAGTTTAAAATAATAATAACTGAAAGTAGGTTTAAAATCAATACCAAATGAACATCTGAGGCAGAGACCTTTTCCTCCAGCTGTAAGCCACAGGAAAACTGGATTTCTCTTTTTCCGCACCATTTTGTTCAAATGAAACTCTTTTTCTTTCCTGGTATGTTGCTACTGTTATTCAAAACTATTGGTGAAAATCAATTGTCTCCTGGTTTCCATTGTCAAATTCCAGCTTCTTTCATATTTCTCCTCTTTTTCTCAGACGCCTCATTATAGACCTGAACATGCTCCCCTTCATGGCTTTATAATTTACTTACCCTTGAGGTTTCTTTTGTGTACAGAATATCTGCGGAAGACCATTTTGGATTTGAGAAGTGGCTGTTGTTCTATCCCTTTCTTAAAGGCGCCGTCTAGTTGCCACTTCACGTGTCTTTAGAGGCGGGTGTGAAGGGAAGTTGCAATATGATTTATTTTATGGCTAATATTGGTATATTTCTTTAGCGCTCTTTACTGACTGCCAATAAACTCCCACCTCTTTCACTTCTATCTTTGTAATGAATAGGATTGGGGTCTTTTGTAAAAGGATCCTGTGTCCACATTCCTCACTAATCCTGTCAAGTTACCTCAGGCGTCAAGGACTTCAGCTTAAGCAAGGCTGATAAGCGTCATCAGCAGATCGCAGGTGGCGAAGGTCCTTGAGGCCTTCTCATTATTCTCACAAACCTTGAAAGTTTCCTCCAGGCGGGAGGTGAATTTTAATTTTAATTTCACCCTTCAGAATGAACTTTGAACTCCTCCTTAAATATCATTGTTCTGCACATGTAGATGTGCCTTAAGATATTCACAAGACCACATGGGTCTTCTTCATTCTCATCCAGAGCACCCACAATGCTTTCCATTTGCGCTGAGGCAACGTGCTACTTGCGACTGACAAAAAGAAAACATACAGAATGACTTCCGAAACAAAACACTTCTGTGACTCCAGCCCTTGTCTGCAGAAGGCTCAGAAGAGGGGTTATGAAAGCTAAGAAACAAGCATGTATTAAAAGTGTAGCTGTTGGGGAAATGAAGCATAATAGGGCTAGATGCAACAGTTCTCTTTATGTGAAAATGAAACAAGGACAACCTGATTTGGAGCTCAGTTAATTGGAACAAAATGGATTTAAGCCAGCTTGACCCCATTGACTTCAATGGAACTAAACAACTGAGTAGGCATTTAACACTTTCCGTTCTCTACATGCAGGGATTTCTCTAGAAGTCTGATTCAGTCTGGGCAATGTGTGGTCAGAAGTTGCACTCTTGGCCAGCCCAAGTGAGGTGGCTGCCTCAGGAAGCTGGTTTCTGGTGACATGAAAGGACATCAAAACGTTGATTATTTAATTTATTATTGTTGGGTTTGTGGGACTTCCTTCCTCAAGGGGAGGGGGCAAAATAACTATGCCAGTCTTGGCTATTGTGCACTGGGTTTGTGCCTGCTCCATCTCAGGCAACAACAAAAAATATTTGGGGGATTGTTTTGTCTGGCAAGCTGCTATGTTTGCATAGATAGAACGTTCCTAATAGTGAGACACTGAATTCTGCCCCATTTCTGTTGTTTTACTGCTGCTGTCTTTATGCTGATTTCATTGTTTTGATTATTATTTTATTGTTGCATGCAGGCATTATTATCTTGCAAGCCACTGTGGAATATATATTGAGGGACAGGATATATTCTTGGCATCCGTCTTTCTCAAGAAACAATGGAGTACACTTCCAGGGGTATCGCCAAACTGTTGCATTAGGAGCACTGAAGTGGGGAGCAAGGCTGCGCAGTGCGCATGGAGGTCCTGCCCGGATGACAAGATCCCCCTCTCAGCTTCGCTGATGTGGTCCAAAGGAAAGCAGAGCAATGTGTTTGGCACCAGCTTGGCTCCAGGGTTGTACTTGAGACCTTCTGCATGCAAAGCAGATGTTCTGTCCCTGAGCTTTGGTTCTTCCCCGCAGGAGCCCTAACATCCTTTGCATATTTACACCTAAACTTTCCACATCAGATTAAGTCCGTACAAACTTCGGTTTGCTACAGCAGAACCAATTCATCTTCTAATAACCACAGCGCTTGTTTAGCATAGTGCTAAATTTACTTAAATATTTTAGCAAAGGAACAAAAACAAACCCGCAGCGTTCTCACCTCTTCTGCTTCAATGCTGCAATTGTTGCAGCAAGTCTGTGTGAACAGATGTGTGGGATCTTTGAAGAAGAAGAAGAAGAAGAAGAAGAAGAAGAAGAAGAAGAAGAAGAAGAAGAAGAAGAAGAAGAAGAAGAAGAAGAAGAAGAAGAAGAAGAAGAAGAAGAAGAGATTGTCTTTGAATAACACATTTGGTAAAAATAAAATAATGCTACTAAATAATGCTACAGTGAATGATGCAGATGTGGCCAGCATGACTAAACCGCTTCTGGCACAACAGGACAACGTGACGGAAACCAGAGCGCACAGAAATGCCGTTTACCTTCCCACCGCAGCAGTACCTATTTATCTACTTGCACTGGTGTGCTTTTGAACTGCTAGGTAGGCAGGAGCTGGGACATAGCAACTAGAGTTCACCCCGTCATGGGGGATTCGAACCACCGACCTTCTGATCAGCAAGCCAAAGAGGCTCGGTGGTTTAGACCACAGCGCCACCTGCGTCCCTGCATGCAATGGACTGCACCTCTGACCCCACCATCCAGCAATGTATTTCAATTTATTCAAGGAGGTGTTTCAATGTGTAAAGGTAAAGGGACCCCCGACCATTAGGTCCAGTCGTGACCGACTCTGGGGTTGCGCGCTCATCTCGCATTATTGGCCGAGGGAGCCGGCGTATAGCTTCCAGGTCATGTGGCCAGCATGACAAAGCCGCTTCTGGCAAACCAGAGCAGCACATGGAAACGCCGTTTACCTTCCCGCTGTAGCGGTTCCTATTTATCTACTTGCATTTTGACGTGCTTTCGAACTGCTAGGTTGGCAGGAGCTGGGACCAAGCAACGGGAGCTCACCCCGTCACAGGGATTCGAACCGCCGACCTTCTGATCAGCAAGCCCTAGGCTCAGTGGTTTAACCACAGCGCCACCTGGGTCCCTTTCAATGTGTATCATGATTAAATTAAATGACTGCATACCTATACTTTGCATTCATTACAGATAGCAACAGAAAAAGCTTCCCTACCAGAAGCATTTTGGAGAAGCTTTTGTGGAGGACTGAGGTAAGGGCTGCCCTGCTCGCAGCCATAGCTGCCAAGTTCTCCCCTTTTTTAAGGGAAATTCCCTTATGCTGAATAGGCTTCCTCGCAAGAAACGGGAAAACTTGGCAGCTATGCTCACAGCCTGATGAGAACACACCAAACAAATGTATGCTCACCTAAACCCCATGAGCTATCTCCAATGATGCTGCCATTGCCTCCTTTTCTACTTCTCCCAAGGCACAGAAGCTTACCTTGTGGCAGGGAATGGCAATGGAGGCAGAAGTGGCAAGAGGCAAGTGGCAAAAAGCCTGACACATAGCTGCCAAGTCTCCCGTTTTCCCCGGGAAATCCCCGTTTTTCCAGATGTTCCTAGCTGAAAAAAACGGATTTTTTTGTTTTTTCCCAGTTTATTCTGGCGCGATGGCCATTTTGGAACTGGGCGGAGCATGCTCAGAAGCGACTTTTGATGCTGCTCTGCCCAGTTCCAAAATGGCTGCAGTGCTACTTCTGGCACACGGCCATTTTGGAACTGGGCAAAGCAGTATCAAAAGTCACTTCTGAGCATGCTCCGCCCAGTTCCAAAATGGCGGCAGCTCTACTTCCGGTCTGCTATTTCCGGCCCGGTCCCTTATTTCTCTGACAGCAACTTGGCAGGTATGCTGACAGGGTTTTTTCCTTCAGCACATTTAGCATGAAGCTGAATTCCTTCCAGTCCTTGGCTAGAAGAGACACTCCATAGCAGGCATCCCCAAACTGCGGCCCTCGAGATGTTTTGGCCTACAACTCCCATGATCCCTAGCTAACAGGACCAGTGGTCAGGGATGATGGGAATTGTAGTTCAAAACATCTGGAGGGCCGAAGTTTGGGGATGCCTGCTCCATAGCATGACCTTTCCTCCAAACTGCTTTCCAGAGATTCCCACTGGTCCTTGGGATACTTCACAATTCTAACACTGCCAAGGATATCAGGAAGAAATGTTTGGGTTGGATCTTCTTCATTCCAGGAGAATTGTGGAAGGAGGCCCATTCACTAGAGAAGGCAGCGGGCAAAGAACCCATCATGAGAACCATCGTCTCACCGTCAGAATTACACGACTGCAAGTAGGTAGTAGGTGGAGATTTCCGTTTTCACCACGGAGTTTTGATCCCTACTCTCTCATGAAGTCCTCCTTGTAAATTACAATTTAGAAGCACGATTGTGTGCAACCCAGGGAGGCATAAAACACTCATTTTGCTAATATCCTTGGGATATTAAATTACATTCCATACATATACAGCAGATAGCTACATAAAACTCTCTCTCTCAGCATCATGTGATGCCTCTGGATTTGTGGTCTCTAGTGCCTCATTGACTCCTGAGAACCTGGCACTACATGAACCTTTTCTTCAACACTGCCCCTAGACCTGCGCTTAATGAAAGTTAAGCACACTCCACGGAGGGCATGTATGAGTGACTCTCAAGGGTGCGACTGTCGTGGCTTTGGCTGTTTTGAAAAGACCAATTTGCTGCTTCTGGGGGCACATTGGTGGTTTTAAATGTAAAGCGACTTAGAACCTCCTGCCCTTGGTTATAAAACACTACTGTAAACAGCACCAACGTAAATTAAAGCAAGAACCTTTATTATAAACAAGGCCCATGCTTCAACCTCAGTGGAAAACATTTTGTTTTGTTGGAGAGGAAGTGATATCTGCACTGCTTCATTTTCACAAGAAGCGGCACTGTATAATACCACGATTGGTAGGTTCTGCCCGTGTTTCATAAATAATTTGTATCTGCCTGCAGCCACTTGTTGGGAGTTGCGATGCGAAGACGAAGGAGTAGAATTGGCCAGTGTGCTTGCCTCCTTTATCTCATGGTACAGTTGTCTCCAAAAATCATTTATATGCTGCCACCAGGATACAACCAGAAAGCATTTAATTTAAATTCACATTGCGACCATTTCTGATTCTGTAACTTTTTTATTCAGTGAATGTCTCCATTCATCTAGCCTTGACGCACTTCCCACAAATTGCAGCTAGTCAATGATGTGCCATAAGTAAGGTCCCTGCTTAGCCTACTTCTCTCAGGTTATTTTTCGTAGTCCTCCTCCTCCTCCTCCTCCTCCTCCTCCTCCTCCTTGGACTCATCTTGAGCTTGCTGACAAATTATCTTTGCCAACGCCACAGAGGTTCACCAGGTCAGCAAGCAAAGCCATCAGTATCACATAGCATTCATCAGAATAAAATCATGAGAGTTCTCCCACACATGCTGAAAAATCAAAACTGAAAGGACAGCATGAAGCAAATAGCTTGGCTAGAAGAGAGGTTATACAATATTGCTTATATCTAAAGAAATGAGTGGAATCTCATTTTACAAGTCCCTGGCATGGGAGAATGGGAGAGGGAGAGAAGGGAGGTTGCTATGTATTCAGTGGTCTGTGTTTGCCTGAGCTTGAGTCTGGACTAAGGATTCTGAGCCCCTGTGTTCTGATTCGATACATGATACCCAATCACAGAACATTTCAGGATTTGGGTCTCTGCCATTGGCCCTTAAACCCTGAGTCATGATTTGCAGCTTGGAAGTTTATACAGCCAATCATGTTGAGAGTGGGAGTGGCCCAGGCTTTCAGGAATGTATATAAGCAGTTGCTTTGACCCTATTGTCCAGTTCTGTTAGTTCAATAAAGGCTCTGGCTGTTCACTGTGTCTTGCCTCGTGGGAACCCGCCTACACTTCGGAGGTGGCATAACAGAAAAAGCAAAGAGATGTTCCTGTCCTCTTTTGCCTTTGTACTGCTAGCTCCAGCCCCAGATCTTCCCGTCTTCAACCCACTTCAATCTCAGATGCAAGTACGGCTTCATATCCTCACCTCTCCTTTCATCTTCTGTTCCAATCATTCTCCATCTTCTAGAGCAAGGAGGGGGAAGTAGTGACCCTCCAGAGGCCCATCATCTCTGACAGTTTGCCATGCTGGCTGGGGCTCATAGGAGAGCTGGAGCCCCACAAATCCTGCCTAGTCCTATATAAAGTTCACTGCAGTTGTCTAACCTTGAAATGGCTGAGGCCCGAATGATGATCATGTCGCCTGCGGGTGCGAGAAAAGGGCACAGCCTTCTCACCAAGTGGAGATGGTTGTCTGACTCAAATCCAGGGGTGATGTTGTAAGAATTGCAATATTACAAATCTAGGTTGGATGGCTGTGTATTTTGGACAGCCATCAAATTCTCCCCAATTCCATATCATCTATGTTTGATGGGCAGTTCTTCCAAAGGGCCTTGCATTCTGCCTAAACATGTGTTGTGTGGGTGTTTCTTTTCAGTTTGAGTCCTGCTCCTGTCTGTATTTGTCATATAGTGCTTATGCTTATGCACTACGCATTAGTAACTGCACAGCTGAACGAAGAAGTCTGTTACATGGTTGGCATACCATAACAAAAATCGGAATAAAGGGAGAAAAATCAGTAAAAAGAGGGTGGTATTTTAAGGAGCCTGCCATGTGATTGTGTTATGTGTGCAATGCTAGACTTCTTTTAGAAACTACGAAACGCTTGCAGTACATAGAAGTTTAAAGTCAAGGATATGTCAATGTTTCCGCTGCTCTTCAAACTACCAGTAGATTGAAAATGCAACCTTCCTTTTCATAAAGCATTAGAGGCAACAATTCAATTATTACTGCATTTCTGCCTGGTTTTGTATTTTAATTATTCCTTACACCTTCACTATGGACTATTCAGCGTGTTCACTCACCACTAGAGTAACAAAATGTTTCAGAAACACTTCAAAAAAAGACATTCTCCTTCAGGAATTAAGCACAGTTCTCAGTAAGAGTTCACTTAACTATTCAGAGAACAAGGACCATGATGTCAAATCCTTGAAATCCAAGCTTTGAATATATAACAACAGATACTCCTGGTGCCACCCACAAAAATATACACGTATGTATATGTCCTTCAGTAAACGTAAAAGCAACTTAGGATGCTACCCATATTTCTTTTTTTCCTTTTTTGGGGGGTATTATCTAGCACTACTGTGCTTTTCACTGTATTGTCTTCCTTTTCAAAAGAAAATTCAGATCTATGGAATTATACTAAGAACTTATCGGCCCTTAAAGCACAATTGCTATCTTAATAATGATAGCGATGGTAGCAAGGTCTCTTAGCAATTCACCAGCAACTATCTGTTCAATTATCTCAGATAATTTCATAAGCAGAGAGTTTGTTTTCCGTGGCATTCCATGACATGTGAGAGAAAAGCCCATTCTCCTGCATGAGCACCATTGTATTTTACCGTAACTGTATTAGCTCAGAAGGCGAGCTTCTCTCCTACCTACCCTTTTCATTTCTGGAGAGTACAGAGCCTTTGTCAGAGAAGTTCACCAAAGAACCTGCTTCAGCTCTCTGATTCTATTTTTCCAGTGCAAAATAATAAGGAAAAAAGTTTGCTATTCAGCCTTCAAAGCAGGGCTGAGCTGAAACCATCCAGGAGGTCCTGGTTTTGTTACTGTTGAGGAGGGGAGGGGACTTCTATGGTTTAAGTGTGTTTTCAGTGACCTCATGAATTATTCTCCCCTGCCTCCAAGTCCATGAACAAAGCACTGCTCCCAGGGGACTGAACATAAGACAAAGGGCTGCAGGGACTTGTGAAGTTCAAGAAAGCTTAGAATATGCTGTCCATGGGCCAGTCTACAGGTGCTAAGCTTGAATTAGTTCTTCAACAGAACTGAGCAAAAATTCAGATTGCCATTGTCAGAGGTTTTTGTGGCTACTCTTGAGTAACGACGCTCCACACCTCCTTGTCTTTAAGGTGCTTTTATTGTGCATATTATTTACAGTGCAAAGAGTCTGGAAAACATGTCTGCTTAGTCCGAGTCAGAACCTCACAATGGCTTCTTCCTGTTTCGCGCCCAACATAACAGCTTGGGAACCCCAAAGCGTCTCCCTCTTGCCCTATGAGGTGCCGTGTGCCTCAATTTGGGCATCGGGAGGAAGGGCCGTCCTTCTGATTGCTCTCCAGTGGCCGATCCCATCATTTCCTTCCCAGCTGAGGCTATCACATGCTGTCAGAGTCTCTCACCTCCCTCTCTACTTCCTGATTCCTGTAATCTGATCCGCTACTGGACTTGCTGCTCTGCGAAGAGATCGACCTGATGAGGGGGGGCTGTTCTCTATAAGCCCTCCCCCTTACAGCCTTTATATAGCCATTAGTCATGGACTGGCTGGACTTCCCAAGAGAAGTTTGGGTGGTGAGAGGGAGAAGAAGGTGGGAGAAGGAATTTTCAGAAGCAGGTAACATGGTTTAGTGAGCAGGAAGAGGCTGTGACAGAGAGCAATCCAGAAGCGGAGGCAGAAGTGGAGGCTAGAGAGGAGGGAGGCCAAGAGGAAGAGATGAGGCAGGATGGAGAGGAAGCCCGGCTGTCTTTCCCTCCTGCTGCAACCAGTCCCTCTGCACATCTCTCAGGACCAGAAGAGGCATGAAGAGGGTGGAATAGAGACAGACATGGCAAAGAAGTCTCAGATTGCTTGGGAAGGACCTGGGAGGAAGGAGACTTTGGGAAACTGTGGGGAACTTCACTCCTCACAACTGCCTCATAGGATTAAGACCTACTGGGAAGAGTTGCTATGCTCACTAGGCCAGAGCTGTTTTGTTTCTTTGAATACAGAGTTAACTTTACATGCACCTTGAGAGTTATTCCTGACCTCCTCCTCACTCCTTCCTTGAAACCATGTGCAGGTCTTCTCTCGAACCATGAGAATTAGGGTTTATCCACAAGTAGCTTTACCCCTGCTTTTTCCAGGCTTGGTCTGCACTTTAAAGCTCCATGTCCAAGGGCCTTTTTTGGTGCCAAAGAGGAGGTTTTCTCAGGGAATGCTCTGGGACAAAAACTCCACTCAGACACTGAGCTTTTAAGTGTGGGCGTGTGCCTGGAAACAGTGTGGCAAAAGGTACGTGTGGAGAAGGAGAAGGAGAAGGAGAAGGAGAAGGAGAAGGAGAAGGAGAAGGAGAAGGAGAAGGAGAAGGAGAAGGAGAAGGAGAAGAAGAAGAAGAAGAAGAAGAAGAAGAAGAAGAAGAAGAAGAAGAAGAAGAAGAAGAAGAAGAAGAAGAAGAAGGGTAGTAGTTTGGATTTGATATCTCGCTTTATCACTACCTGAAGCAGCTAACATTCTCCTTTCCCTTCCTCCCCCACAACAAACACTCTGTGAGGTGAGTGGGGCTGAGAGACTTCAAAGAAGTGTGACTAGCCCAAGGTCACCCAGCAGCTGCATGTGGAGGAGCGGAGGGGGATGGGGAACTGGATCTAAGCAGTGGGTCAGATTATTTCTTTTCCCACGCCACCCAAATTTGAAAGGAGGGTGTTAATCACCAGACATGGCTATAAAGGCTGCTTTAGAGGGGAGTGACTCTTAGCACTAATCCGCAGGTGGGCACTGAGAGCTATCCCCATTGAAGGGTATTTGCAAGCACTTTGAACATATACTACTACTACTATTATTTATTATTTATACCCCGCCCATCTGGCTGGGTTTCCCCAGTCACTCTGGGCAGCTCCCAACAGAATATAAAAAACACAATGAAACATCAAACATTAAAAACTTCCCTAAACAGGGCTGCCTTCAGATGTCTTCTAAAAGTCAGAAAGTTGCTTATTTCCTTGACATCTGATGGGAGGGCGTTCCACAGGGAGGGCACCACTACCGAGAAGGCCCTCTGCCTGTTCCCTGCAACCTCACTTTTTGCAGTGAGGGAACCGCCAGAAGGCCCTCGGCGCTGGGCTGAACGATGGGGGTGGAGATGCTCCTTCGGTTATACAAGCAAACAGACTTCAGAGGGGGAGTCCTGCCCACCAGTTGAATATAAATGGCTTACAAATGGACTTCAGAGTGATGGCTTTCCATGACTGTCAGCTAATTCGTGCTATGAGAGAGTCCTACTTGCCAATGAATAGTCTGGAACACGCTTTTAGCTCCAGGCTGTTCCTTTGCAGCCACAACTTTACCTGCTTGTGTGGCTGGTGGTTGTGGGGAAATTGCCCTCGGGCCAAAACAGGACCTCTCGGGTTGTAGGTTTCCCACTGCTGGTTCAAAGGAAAGGAGAACATACACAATTCCCAACAGAAAGGTAAGCTCAACCCCACACCCCCGGGATGATAAGGTCTAATGTGCTGTCATGAACAGCAAAACTGCAGTGATGGGCATGAGAAAACAATTGCAATTGTCTCCGGGCAGAAGAACATGAAGTAGCTCATGAGTGCCCCCTAAAGTTCTCAAGAAGTAAGACACCAGGAGTAGTAATACTGCACTGGAAAAGATGTCTGTTCCTAGAGAGCGCAGAAAGTCTGGCAGCTGGCCAAGCAACAGAGATGCTCTGACAGTGAGATTGGAATGTACAAATTAGGCTCAGAAAATGTCACTTGGAATGATTTTTTTTTCAAAGGCACCTTCAATGCCAATTTAAAATCTTAGAGCAATAGAAGAACTAACCTTATAAAGACATGATTTGCAATAACATTCCATGTCATGCATTTTCTTTCTAATGGTCAAGCGATCATTAGTCTGGCTTGAATCTATCCGCAGACAATTAGTATTTATAAAAAGATCAGTTTCACTCTCTACAGAAGCGTAGGAAGGTCAGGTGGTACTCGGTGCAGGAAATTTCTTGTCACACACACACACACACAAACACACACATTTATTTATTTATTTATTTATTTGGCCTGCAAAAGTGGTTTTACATTATTTCATATTTTCTTACAAAAGAATGTGGATTCTGGGCCTCTGATAACAAGTAGGTGACTATGGACAGATACTTAAATCTACAGGATGGATTGTGTTTTGGCTTGTGTTATTTTATTTATATTTTTGTTTATTTTTTTAATAAAATGTATTTTAAAAAACCTGCAAAGTGGTTTATCAAAACAATAAACAAAAAAAAACCACAGCAGTAAAATCAAGAGAAATTAACAATCCTGCCATTAAACATACAAAAGCTAAAATATTAAGATTAAAATTACTAAGCATCTAGGTATGCTTGCCTAAAGAAGAATGCTTTTAGCAGGTGCCCGAAAAGAGTCTAGCAAAGGCCAGTGGCGGAGCTTCATGCTCTGGCACCGGGTTGGAGAGCAGGCGGGGGAGGGGCTGGTGCGCGTTCTGGGGGCGTGGCACGCTGCCCATAGGGGCATGGCACGCGGTCTGGGGGTGGGGACCGCTTCCTGCAGGGGTGAGGCGCCCAGCGCAGGCAGGAGGCATCCACGATGCCGCCCTCGGGATAGTGCTGCCTGGGGCAGAGCGCCACTATCGACCCCCCCCTTCCTACGCCCCTGGCCAAGGCACATGCTTTGTTGCAATAGGCAGGGAGTTCCAAATTGCAGGTGCTGTCCCAGTAACCAATGCAGTATAGATATTATGTGGAACCTGTAGTAGTGCTCGAAACTACTGAAGGGGAGGTTTTATTTATTGTGATTTCACCATGCTATGTATTACCTGAAAAGGAAAACATTTATTTAAAAAAAACAGGACTGCACAGCAGCAATCTAGTCTCACCATGATCAATGGGCTTATTCCCGAGCCGACGGCTGCAATCCTATGCACCACTTGCATCCAACTTGTACCTAAACCTCTGCACAAGCCTGCACCAGAGAATTGTAGAGTTGGAATGGACCCCTGAGGGTCATCTAGACAAACCCCTGGGGCAATGTAGGAATCTCAACTAGACTATCCCTGGACCCTGACCGATGCCCATCCATCTTCTGTTTCCCCCCTCAGCCAGGACACACAACAACCGAGACTGGAGGTGGGGGGGAAAGATAAATTTTGACAATTTGTCAGGCATGCGCAGGAACAGCTTGAAGACTTTACACAGAGATGAACCCCACACGGGTTTTCCCGCATGTAACGTAACAGGCAGGGAGCCATCTCAGATAGAGAGAAAGACATTGGGGGAGGGGAGGACAAAAGAGTACCAAAGTCCGCCCATTTTATCCTCTTTTTTTAAAAAAACAACAACAATTTATTAAATTTTCAAATAAACACATTAGACAATAACAAAACATTCAACAACAAACACAACAACCCAATAAACACATTTTTTTCTTCTTTTAGCATCTACTGCATTCTACTATCTCATATTCACTATGCTCTGCCGAGCTTTGACTTCCCCCCCTCCCCTCATTCGGTTTTCTTATCCGCTCCTGTCCATTTTATCCTCTTTGGGATGGTGACGCTAGGGCTCTGGGACCACCCTCCCAAAATATTTACTTGTCTTCAATGTATTGTTACCACTGTTATTCTATAGTACAGATCCTTTTAAAATTAAACACTTTCTCTAAAATTCAAACGGCAGAAGTAATACGTAGCATAGATATCAAAGGAAAGGCGGGAGAATAGTCCCTAATAGATACAAGGGAGACACAGATACACAAGCACACAGAAATAAATGATTCAGCCTTGGGAAGAGGGGTGGGAATGTACAGTTTGCTGTACTTAGCCTCCAGATGGGAGACTGAAAGGGCTTAAAAAATAAAAGTCTTGTGTCTAGGAATATTTTTTCTGCAAAAGCATCAGACTGGTCGTCAAAAGTGTGAACTTCATTAATAGACCCTATTTAATGGAATTGGTCAATTAGCCACAGAACTGCTTTGCTGATTTTTCTCATCATCTTTTAATTACACAACTGTTTTTTTGGGGGGGGGGGGTCCTAGCTTCATGCAGGGAAGTGGAGGCCGGCCTGCCAGGCGCCCAGGGCGGCGCTTTGCTGCTCCACCCGGTGCCACGCACAGGCAAAACAGTTTTATTTTTATTATGTATTTTATGTTTTATATTGTGATTTTATCTTACGAGCCACCCTGAGACCTGTAGGTATAGAGTGGTATACAAATTGAATTAATAGTAATAGAAATAGAAATAATGCTGGGGACAGTGCCAGATTTACGTAAGAGCTAAACAACCTATGGCTTATGGTCTCACTCTCTTGGGAACCCCCCCCCCCCCAAATCACTATTAATATACTTCTTCTTAATTGAATTTCAGTTCAACAATTACTTTGATAAAATACATACAGTGGTACCTCGGGTTAAGAACTTAATTCGTTCTGGAGGTCCGTTCTTAACCTTTTTTAAAAAAAAATTAAAACAAACCTTTATTTCTTTCTTTTAAAACAGTACATAAAAAAAAATCATCATATATAACCTAAATACAGAATAACGTAGATACACAGAAAACATGAAATAAAGTCAAAGAAAACAAACACAAAAGAGATAGCAAAATAAAAAAATTTCCTTCAGTAGCACCTTAAAGACCAACTAAGTTTATATTTTGGTATGAGCTTTCGTGTGCATGCACACTTCTTCAGATACACCTATTTTGGTATGAGCTTTCGTGTGCATGCACACTTCTTCAGATACACCTATTTTGGTATGAGCTTTCGTGTGCATGCACACTTCTTCAGATACAAAAGAGATATATAACTATAAATTATATATACAAAACCTGAAATATATATATATATATATATATATATATATATATATATATATGGACAAACAAATTTCTTAACCTGAAACTGTTCTTAACCTGAGGTACCACTTTAGCTAATGGGGCCTCCTGCAGCCGCCACTCCGCCGCCACGTGATTTCCATTCTCATCCTGAGGTAAAGTTCTCAACCCGAGGTACTATTTCTGGGTTAGCGGAATATGTAACCCGAGGTGTCTGTACCCCAAGGTACCACTGTATTTTGTTATGTGCAAATGGCTTTAGATAGCTATTAGGTACATAAATTACCGTATAGCAGGCATCCCCAAACTGTGGCCCTCCAGATGTTTTGGCCTACAACTCCCATGATCCCTAGCTAACAGGACCAGTGGTCAGGGATGATGGGAATTGTAGTCCAGAACATCTGGGGGGGGCAAAGTTTGGGGGTGCCTGCCGTATAGCCTATATTCAACACACACAAAAGCGACAATTTGTTGTTGACAAAGGACAGCTGGACCTATAAAGGGCCCCATGACCTTCAGTAGCTATGGGCCTCATCCAACCTAAATCCGGCCCTGGCTGGGGAACAACAATGGAAGAGGAGGAGGAGCGCATACAATGGAGTACAGCCACCCCAGCCACCTCCCAGCAGCCACCCTGCTCCCAGGGGCGAGCCAGTGGCAGTGAGGATGTGAGCTGCGCAAATGCACCAGTGAAGCCAATCCATACCTGCCAAGTTCCTGCCTGAAAAATAAGGGATCGGGCCGGAATTAGCAGACCGGAAGTAGCGCTGCCGCCATTTTGTAACTGGGCGGAGCATGCTCAGAAGCGACTTTTGATGCTGCTGTGCCCAGTTCCAAAATGGCCGCCGCACCAGAAGTCGTGCTGCAGCCATTTTGGAACTGGGCACAGCAGCATCAAAAGTCGCTTCTGAGCATGCTCCGCCCAGTTCCAAAATGGCCACTGCGCCAGAATAAACCGGGGAAAAACAAAAAAAATCGTTTTTTCGGCTGGGAACAGCTGGAAAAACGGGGGTTTCCCGGGGAATACGGGAGACTTGGCAGCTATGAGCCAATCCAGTGCTTCTGCCAATGCAGCTGCATGGCGCCCACCTCACCACCTCCTAATGTGCACCTTAGTGTTCATGCGCATGCATCAGTTCTATCAGTGTTATGCCTTTGTTTCTCAATTTCATCCTCTTACATGGCTTTGTCTGCATTGCGTTGTTTTATGCATTGTGACTCGCTGTTACTTTCATTGATTATAGTTTAGCGATTATTTATTGTAATTGTTAAGGCTGAATTTCTGCTTAATCCTTATTCTAATGAATGATTGACTATTACTTTATTTGATATAAGCTGTTTATTTCAAAAATCACATTTTTATTATGATTTGTTTCCGCATTGGATCAGATGTGGGATCTTGGTTGTTTCTTCAGCTTTTAAACCGCCTTGTGTACAGTAATGTAGAAAGACAGGACTGTACAGTGGTACCGCGGTTTTCGAACAGCTTAGTTCCCAAACAACTTGGAACTTGAATACTGCAAATCCGGATGTCAGTGTTCCGGTTTGCGAACTTTGCTTCGAAAGCCGAACATGCTCAGTTTTGAGTCTTGAGATTCCGTTTTTACTGTTGCGCTGCTAATTTGCTCTCCCCCCCCCCCATTGTAATTCAAGCCTTCCATTTCAGTGTTTCCTGTTGTGCTGCTAATTTGTGTCCACCCATTGTAATTCAAGCCTTCCATTTCCGATTACAGTGTTCTGAGGAGATATTTGGAGCTTATATTTGGTGCTTTTGTTTTCGCTATTTACTTTGCGTTTTTTGTTTTTTAGGCTTTTTCGGTTAATTTGTTTTTGTGACTGTGTGAAAGCCAGTTCAGCTTCTGATTGATTGATTGTGTGACTGCGGAAATGGATAAAATCCCCCAATCCAAACAATGACTATCATCAGTGCAGGTAGGGGGGGGAATTAATTTATTTTTTTATCATCTACAATACAGTTTTATTTATTTTATAGTACAGTACATTGATTATTGCTTTCATTTTATGGACCAATGGTCTCATTAGATAGTAAAATTCATGTTAAATTGCTGTTTTAGGGGTTGTTTTTAAAAGTCTGGAATGGATTAGTCTGTTTTGCATTGCTTTCTATGGGAAAGGGCGCCGTGGAACACTTTGGTTTTGGAACGGACTTCTGGAACGGATTAAGTTTGAGAACCAAGGTACCACTGTATAGAAATTAAAAGTGAAATAAAAACGAAATGAAGTATGTGCATCAGAGATAAAATGCAAGAACTCCTCCCTTCCATATTTAATTTTTTTAAAATATATTTTTATTAATTTTCCAATTAAAACCAATTATATCACATTCATTATTTCAAATTATACACATATATATCAATCAAACCGAATGTTATGCCAAATCATCTAAAAAAATTTTTTGGATTCCCATGCTTCAAGAAATTGGGGATTCCTCGCAACCGTCCACTGCCGTCTTTTTTCTAAAGTTCAAATCGTCTCTCCGAGTTCATAATAATCCAGATCTTTCCCTTACAGTCACATAGATGTTTTCCTCTTTCAACCGATTATTTCCCAGCTGCTGAGATAAATGTCAAACAAAGTTTCACAAATGTTCTTTCTCCTGTGTGAGTTAATCAGTCCAGCCTCCCCATAAATCTTCTTGGTCTGGAGCGTCCCTATTGCGTCGACTCTCAACACGAAGCAGCGCCATCTTAAAAAAACTCAAATCACTTTCGTTTTCTCTCATAGATTAACGATCTTTATAAAATTTACAGCTTTTCCAGGCAGAAGAACCAGACCTCACACCATGCATAGACTCTTGGTAAATTAATGGATCTCCTTGCCCTACAGCTGAACTTAGCTTCAGGTCGCTGCTCCAATTCAAAGTGCGTCACAACTCATAAATCCTCCGAACGCGTCCAGGCACTCCTCCCATCCAACTAGAGGGGGGCTTTTCTCGTCAGCAACTCCTCATCTTCAAAAAATATACTCAATAACAACAGTTTATAAAGTTCAACTCACACAGTCTTTTGCTTCTCTTTCACTCCAAACAAGCCAGGACATCACGTCTGGGAAGGTACGAAGTAACTCATATGAAAAAAAATAAAAAGAAAGACTCGCTTCCCTTATCGCTCCGTCCCCATCAATCCTTCTTCCAGATGAAATACAGCCTTTAACTCCTCACCCTCAGCAGCATAGATTTCTCGGCAGTAAACAGCGCTTCTGCCCCTCCTTCTGAAGTATGTCCATAGATTTAAGCCTAATTATCTTCTTTAATCATGGAAATCCCCGCCATGCAGATTAGCGTCCGGGAGTCCTGGCCCTCGTAGGTGCTTCAGCCCAAGCTCCCCCCACTCCATAAACAGTCGGAGTGGGTCTGGGGGCATCGCGGGCCAGCGGCCCCTCTCCGTAACCCCCGGAGAGGGTAGGGGGTTGCCATTTACTCCCCTAGCAACCGCCAAATTCCTTACGAAGGTCAGAGGGATGGAAAACAGGTCCGCCATTCCTGCAGGCGGAAACCGGAACCTCCCTTCCATATTTAAAGTCTCCGCCTCCCCGCACATGACATCACAGGAGCTGTCAAGTGCGATGCAGGTGGGTGTGGTTTGAGGGGGGCGGGCTCATGGGCCAAATTGGAACCTGTGACAGGCATGACAAGACTTGTGGGCCAGAGGTTCCCCACCCCTTGGCTAGATGTTCTCAGGTCAGGGCCCCTGAGTGAAGAATGACACCTGTAGCAACTCACACTAACAAGATTTTAAGAAGGCATTCCATAAAGACAAACATAAGGATAAAATAGAAACAGTGTGTTTCTAGGAAATAGCAAACAGAGACTGTCCCTAGTAAAGAGGAACAACAGGAGCATATGCACACCTATATATTTAATTGCATGTGCACCCACTGAGGACTGTGGCTTCCCAGTGTGTGTGCACTGGGTATACAGGCAGGTAAATGTAGGCATGTGATAGTCACACCTGAGTATCTATAAACCATGCACTTTTTAAAAACTTTTCTATTTAGGGATAGTGGGTGAGAACATTTTTTCAATATGAGAAAACAAAACATAAATCTATGCCTAAAATTTAAATAAAGGAATGTGACATGACTTTTGTATTTTTATTTATTTATTTTTGGAATATATACTAGGCTATAGCCCTGAGACATTCTTTAACGCAGCTTACAAAAGATTCTCAAGATCAAATCACATCTAGCTTGTAGTTCAATTCTATGCGTGTCATCTGAGAAGTAAGTCCCGTTGTAAGACTGCCATCCCATAAGACCTTCCAGAGAAGCACCATTGAATTTAATGGGGTCTACGCAGGTGGCGCTGTGGGTTAAACCACAGAGCCTAGGGCTTGCTGATCAGAAGGTTGGCGGTTTGAATCCCTACGACGGGGTGAGCTCCCGTTGCTTGGTCCCAGCTCCTGCCAACCTACCTTCCTCTGGCGGGAAGGTAAACAGCGTTTCCGCGCGCTGCTCTGGTTTGCCAGAAGCGCCTTAGTCATGCTGGCCACATGACCCGGAAGCTGTACGCCGGCTCCCTCGGCCAATAACACGAGATGAGCACCGTAACCCCAGAGTCAGTCACGACTGGACCTAATGGTCAGGGGTCCCTTTACCTTTACTTCTGAGTAGACATTAATAAGGCAGCCTGACTTAGGCAAGACAATGGATCCTGATTCTATGAGCATGAAGTATATTTAGCTGCTATTGATTTTGCTCACATCAAATTAAATGATAAACTTCCCCAGACTTCAAATAGAATTACAACCTCAATTTTAATGTTGTAAGGAAGAATAATAATTAAATGCTTGCTTTCAGGTTGATGATTTCCGCTATAGAAAAAATGACAATAAATTATCTTTTTTTCTGTTGGAGAATGGAATAATGCAATTGTGAGTGCGTGTGTGTGTGTGTGTGTGTTTCAAGCACACATGTACACCACCTTTTACTATTAGAACATAAACAAAAATCCAAAATCATATTTTCCATTAACCAGGAATATATTTTCCCCCATAGAAGTATCACATAGATGTCCTTTTTTTAAAGTAATTTCATTTGGGATACCAAAGGCACTTTTGACATCCTGCTTTATTCATAGACCCAGTTTGCAGATAGTGTTCAGACAAACCATGGGTTAGCAAAACGTTTGGGTTCCCTGAGTGAAGATTCTGCTCCTTCCCTGTTCCTCCTGCAGCCTCACTCCCCCAAGTGTCTTCCCAGGCAAACCCAGAACAAACCTTGATTTGTGCGCCCAAGTTTTAGACGTATCTGTAAGCCAAATCATGGTTTAGCTCAGGGTCGTACAGCAGCAGCAGCATAACCAGCGGAGGACTGCCACGACTGCAGTCTTCGCTCTGGGAACTTGGGAACTTTCTTGTTGACACTATCATCTATGGTTTGGCTTGGCATAAACCAAGCATTCCATGTGAACTGGGCCATAGTGTGATCAATAGGAGAGCGAGGTTTAAAAGTACTAGCAGATTGAACATAAAATTGACGTAATATACTGTATATTTTTTATTTTATTGAATTTATATACAGTGGTGCCTTGGTTTAAGTACACAATTGGTTCTGGAAGTCTGTACTTAACTTGAAGCGTACTTAACCTGAAGCGAACTTTCCCACTGAAAGTAATGGAAAGTGGATTAATCCGTTCCAGACGGGTCCACGGAGTACTCAAACCGAAGCATACTTAAACCGAGGTATGACTGTACCGCCCTATACCTGGAGGTCTGAGGGTGGTTCACAGAAAAGATCTCAATATATAAAATAAAGATTTTAAAAAAAACCAATAACACCCCCAATAACATTTTAAAAGGGTACAGCATGTTGATCAGGTCAACCAAAGGCCTGGTTAAAAAGGAACGTTTTTGTCTGGCGCCTAATGGTGTATAATGAAGGCGCCAGGCGAACTTCCATGGGGAGAGCATTCCATAGATAGGGAGCCACTGCAGAGAAGGCCGGTTTTCATGTTGCCGCCCTCCGGACCTCTTGAAGAGGAGGCAAATGAAGAAGGGCCTCAGAAGATGATCTCAGGGTGCATATGGTAGGTGCATATGGCAAGAGGCGTTCCTTGAGGTATTGCGGTCCTGAGCTGTTTAAGGTTTTATAGGTCAAAACCAGCACTTTGAATTGGGCCCGGAAACTAATTGGTAGCCAGTGCAGTCGGACCAGGATCGCTGTAATATGCTCAAACCGTCTTGCTCCGGTGTGCAACCTGGCCGCTGAATTCTGCAATGGAACTATGGCATGATCTTCAGCAGCTTTCAGATACAAATTTTTCACCAAGGGCAAGGGTCACCAACATATGCCCTCCAGATGTGGACTACATCTCCCATGATCCCTAATCATCGGCCATTCTGGTTGGGGCTGACTGAATTTGTAGTTCACAACATCTGAAGGGTGCCATATTGATTATCCCTGTGATGATATTCAATTAAATTATCCTCAGAGTAGGCTCATTGGGTTATATCCAACATCAGTCATACACCAAGTAGTACCTCAAGTCCATTTTTCTCAAGCAAATATATGGTAGATTATGGGTTCCCCTTTTCAAAAAAATGCTGGTGCAGTTCTGTGATGCCAATGAGAACTTTTACTGAACATTGCGATGCCCATGTATGTATTGAAGGACGTGGTAAACAGATCGATAAAAGCGACAACACAGTGATTTCATTGAAAAAAGCAAGCGAACGGAGAACAGGGCACTGTATTTTAATAAAATCATGAGCATGTTTATGGCCTGTTCCCTGTTTTCTCTCAAATGCTTTCAACCTTATCTTAACCCTTGCTTTAGAAAATCCATTCAGTGCCTATAAGAATTCAGAAAGCATGGAGTTAAATAAGTTTGCTCCCCCTCCCCCCACCCAACCTCAAACAATTGGAATCAGCAGTTTGCATTATTTTAAAAATGAATGCTGAGAATCAGCAATTTTCCTTTTTCTTTTTTGTCTTTCTTTTTTTTAAGATCTCGTGTTGTTGGGTGGTTTTTTATATATATTTAAAGTGGAAAACTACATTAAGTGCAAGGCACTCAACAAAGAAGCAGTCATAAAGCCTAAGTAGTCTTGGAGTTATAAAATATGTCCGTTGTGGCAATTCCACTGCCAACAATGAAGTTTTAAGCATTAATATGCCTTCATTGCAGTTTTAATGCCTTAATATTGACTCTATAGCTCTTTTGGGTAATTTTGCTTTCTGTGGTACTTGAAAGGTGATGATGTCAGCATTCTTCACACTGATTCATATGCAGGTTGATGAAGCTGAGTTATTTATTGAGTTCCATTATATTTTCTATAAACATTAGTTCTCAATAAACAGAGACATTTAGCCGAGGGTTTATTTATTAAATAGGTACTGTACAGATGGTTTTGCCACACATGATGTGCTGCAGAGGATATTACTCAGGAATAATCAGCTGTGTTATAGCTTGGCTAAATTAATAAGATGATAATGATGAAATTGATGCTTTTGAGCTAGGCTTGGTAAATGGTTTTTGCATAAACAAACTGATAAATTTGAGAAGCAATTACTTGCTTGTCAAAGATAAAAACACAACAGGGCCCATTTATAGTTAGGTCCTATTTATTTTTAAAGATTGTACCAGATTTTATGTTTAATACGCTGCAATTAAAAAATAATACTTAAATGAAGAATAAAAAAAACTTAACTTTCTGAGTTTCTCCTTCAAATTTGAAGATACAGCACTGCTTGGTTAGACATCAAGTAAACTTTTTTTCAGGGCTTTCAAGGAGGAGAATGGGGTGGGGATCAAGGCTGCGGCGTGAAAAATATTCACATGAGCTCATGATTTACAAATGCAGCCTTTACAAATATAAAATGTGTGTGAATAGTTAGATAGATCGACACCCATGCAAAGAGAAAGATAGAGAGGAAACACATATAGACAAAAGCACACATTAACACAGAACACCCAAGGTTCAATATCTCGTATTTTGATTTAGCGGTTTCATATATAAATTATAATAAATTAACAATAACAACAAAATACAAGGGTAGCCTGACCAGATGAAATCCAAGTTAAGAAAGACTTCCTAGCAGTGCAATCCTATATATATGCAATGTATTGAACTGAACAGGTAAACATGTATAGGTTTGCAGCATAAAAGGCCTGGAGAAATGTAATAGAGTTACATCTGGTACCTGAAATACAAACTCAGTGTGGGCAAATGTCTCTGGGGAGAGATTTCCACAGTTGGGGTGCCACAACAGAAAAGGCCACGTCTCTGATCACCGCTTACCTAATCTCCAACAGTAGTGTGGGGATCTCGACATGGATCTCTGAAACAGATCCTAATGTGCAAGCAAGTTTACGGGGGCACATTCATGTGCATACCTGGGTCCTCACTAAGCCATTTAAGAATTTGGCATTCAAAGATCTTAAATTCAAAGATCTTAAATTATGACATCTTGCACTCAAATTAGAATCCCGCTCACTATTGTTTCGTGTTAAATGTGCAAAATGGTCAACTTCTAAACTGCATTGACCCATCCAGACTTGTACCCATAAATGTTGAGATAATGGAGACCTCGGGTATGTTTTGTGAAAATAAAAAAGATGCAACTTTGTCGCTTTTGGTCTTCAAGTGGAAATACATGCTTACAACCATGTTCCGGGTTGCTTTCCCCCAGGAGAAAGCACTCATCAGCGCTCAATCAGAGCAAATGGCGATTCGGGTTTCCTCCGGATTGATGTTTGCCCCAGTTTAGCACTAAAGAGCGGGTTTTCTCTAGGAAAGGAGTGGGGGAAGTGGGAATCAGCTCAGGTCCAGACTTTCTATGTTTCCTCCCATGCTTTCTAGGCAAGAGGAAGTGTGGATGAGACCCTAATTTAGCACAGGCTCTAGTTTTCCCCACCCCTTGACTCTGTTTGAAGTTCTCTCTCTCTCTCTCTCTCTCTCTCTCTCTCTCTCTCTCTCTCTGCCCCCTCCCATATACATAGATGCACTTATTTCAAAAATAGAAAAAAAGACATTTTCAATCACAAGTACAGTTTTGTCACCTTCTGTTCTACCAAGACTTTTCTGTTCCCTTTAACGTGTGCCACCTCACTCCTCTTTCATTCATGAGTGGAGTGATTTCATTGCCTACTAGAGTGGAATGCGAAAACGACACTTTTGGACTGATGACAGAAAGTTGTTGCTTTCTTTAAAAAAAAGGAAAAAAGAATGAACACAAAGGTTGCACTTTACCACTGCTTGGAAGAAAAGGATGCAGAGAGTGTGTGTGAGAGAGGGGGGGGAGAGGGGGAGGGAGGGAGAGAGAGATTCCACTCCAACTGGCAGAGAAAAACACCTTCGGCATCAGTGGCCAATAAAACATCCTATCTGAGTGGAGTGAAGATGAGGCTCTCTTACAATTAAAGATGGCCAACAGGGGCATGCTAGGCGACCGAAGTGTCCTTGGAGAATTCACCTGCATCTCTGAGAATAAAATGTGCAATGGTTTTAATGGGTATAGAAGGACTGTCCTGTTTTTATGCTAAATAAATGTATGAAGTTTAAAATGTAAAGGGCTATTAATAATTGCTATGCATATCTTGGCGGTACGAGGTTCAGTGCCTGGGCGACACACTTGATTACATCCTAAGCAAGTCAGGGGCTTCAAGACATGCGATTAAAGCTGTCATAAAAGTTTGCAAAATTCAAAGAAATGCATCCGCTTCGCAGACACCAGCCAACATGGTACAGACCAAGGAATTGGTAGCAGTTTCTGTTGGGCTCACCTGCAAACAATGGAAGACCTACAATCTCCAAATTAGTCCTCATTCCTTGGAGAGAGTGTAGGTCAGGCATCCCCAAACTGCGGCCCTCCAGATGTTTTGGCCTACAACTCCCATGATCCCTAGCTAACAGGACCAGTGGTCAGGGAAGATGGGAATTGTAGTCCCAAACATCAGGAGGGCCGAAGTGTGGGGGTGTCTGGTGTAGGGTTTTTTTTGGGGGGGGGAGACTGTGGGACTCATTAGGGGACTGAAGAACTGGATCTTGCCGCACTCCTAAGTGCATCAGCTGGAGGCATACAAACGTCCTCAGAATAAACAGGTATCTGATACTAGATGGGACAATAATGACACAACTGATAATGGCATGGTTATTTGGGAGGTAGGGTTCATGGGAGCCATAAAAGGATCTGGTCCAGATTGAAACTGAAGCAGGGACTAGGGGAGTTAATTTCTAGGCCCATCAGAGTCTGAATCTGAATCAGGGTGACCCACAGCTGCTATGAGCACCCAGGGGGGAACCCTAAAAGCTGAAGACCACAATTGAAACCAAGGGGATTCTGCCCCCTCTGTGAACACACGTCCCCCACTGGGGTTGAGGACCTCCCAAAGCTGATTTATGCTAAACTAAACACAATTACGCATGTTTTGTGTTTATTGTCATCATCTAACTTTGCTCTGGGTTTGGGGTGGTTGGGGAGAATAGTATGATTCTCCTGGAACAATTCTGACCCTGACGCAGGCGGAAGCTTCTCCAAGGAATGAGAAATCCTTGGACCACTGTTGTGAAAATGAGGTTCGCTTGGACGCTTCTTAACTGGGTCCGCAGAATCATTCAAATTAGAACGGTGATTTAAACCCAGCTTGTGTCATTCTGATTAGGCAAATCCTATAGATCTAGACCACTCAGCTGAGGTATGCTTCCTTTCATGTTGCTAACAGATGCCGATGTAACTTCTCAGGGAGCTGAGCATGAATTCATTAAGCAGCTTCCCTTGAAATCCCTTGAACTATGATAATTCCTCAGGTGCTTACCTGGGACAGTGGGAGAATTCAAATAACAGGAAGCCGCTTTCGTTTGGGTCAGCATGCCCCCTTAGAGAGCCAAAGTATGTAGGCAGAAAGCTTTTTCGGGGAATTGCTCTCTCACCTACCCAGTGCTGTAGCATGGAAGATTCCAGAGCTCTGTGACAAGGCTACTGTCTTTGTAGCTGAAAGACAATGATTTGGAGCTTCTTATTGTTCCAGTACTGGTTTCATTGCCTTTAAAGTCCTAAATGGGCTCTGCCCAGTATACCTGAAGGAGTGTCTCCACCCCCATCGTTCAGCCTGGACACTGAGGTCCAGCTCCGAGAGCCTTCTGGTGGTTCCCTCCCTGCGAGATTACAGGGAACCAGGCAGAGGGTCTTCTTGGTTAGTGGGGCTCACCCTGTCGAACGCCCTCCCATCAGATGTCAAGGAAATGTCAAGGATAAGATATAACAGATGTAGTAAAATGATAATATTGAAGCAAATTTAGAATTTATATAAGATTCAGAACTTACTAAATATGAAATATAAAGAAGCGCAGCAGGAGGTGGGAGAGGAAGTCAATAGATTTGAAATAAGGTTTACAAGTAAGAATTTTTGTTTTGCATTTTTTGTATTTTTTGTATTTTGTATTTTTCTGTGTTTTGTATTTCCTTTTTGTGTTTTGTATTTTGTATGTTTTTGTTGTTTGAAAAAATCTTTAATAAATACATTTTTTAAAAAAAAAGATGTCAAGGAAATGAACAACTATCTGACTTTTAGAAGACATCTGAAGGGAGCCCTGTTTAGGGAAGTTTTTCATGTTTGATATTTGATTGTGTTTTTATTATTCTGTTGGGAGCCGCTCAGAGTGGATTGGGGAACCCAGCCAGGTGGTCCGGGTATGATTTTTTAAATATTATTATTAATATTATTATTATTATTATTATTATTATTATTATTATTATTATTAAGCTGCACTCTCCTTTTTGAAGCAGCTGCCAAACTTGTAACTCCCCCTTCCCTCCCTATCCTTCTGTCTATGGTGAGTCCCAAGGTGCGTCCTCTCTGTGAGTCCTCTCTGTGGCTGCCTGGCTCTCTGCTTGGCAACACGCAACAGACACCTTGTTCTGAGAGGCTTGCAGGCTGCCAGCAAAGAAGCTGTCAGAGTGGCTTTGCCAAGTCTGATTCCTGTCCCTGTCCTGTGCTGGAGCACCTACCCCTTTCCTCCTCTCCATCACCCTTCAATCAGCTCCCAGCCTCCAGCACTTCCCAGCTTTTCCGCTCCTCTGAGGTGTGGCCGGTTTCTCACCGCCAGGAGCCTGGATCTGAATCCTCTCCCTCTGTGCTTTCCTGGGGGGCAGCTCTTGGCCAGGCAGCTTCCACCACTCCTGCTTATCCAGCCAGTCGCTGATATCAGGCGTAGCTCAGGAGCAGGAAGGATGGAGGGCATCTGGGCATCAGAAGCAAGCAACATAGCAGAAGCAGAGATTTCCCATGTGCGTTCCAAGATATTTGAGAGATTCCACGACAATATTCCAACATAAAGCCAGTGTATTCTTCGGGCATCTCTGAAGGCAGGCAGACATTGTGTGTGTGTGTGTGTGTGTAGGAAGAGGAGTGATCTTCAAAATAAATCCTGTGGCAAGAGAGGCGTGGGAAATTGTGCAACCTGTCTGAATTTCACGACAAAATAGGGAAGTCTGGAAGCATCCCGTGACCTCTGCCTTCTCCAATGCTCAGTCGCCAACATGCATCTTTAAAGTCCTATATGGCTGAGGAGTGTGAGACTTCAAGGGCTGCCCCTTCCCACATGACCCACCCCAGACTCTGCAGTCTTTGCCAGAGTCCCTTCTCAGTGGGCGCCACCTGAGGAACTTGTGGAGGGTTAAGAGCACAGGAACGAGTCTTTCCAATGGTGTCCCCACCCACCCAAAGAACACCGCACAGACTCGTGTTATTCCCCTGCCACATTGGCTGAGCCCTTAGAATGAAACTAGGGTCTGGGGCTGAGCCTGAGATGTCACACCCGCATTCCCTCAACTTCCTGTCCCACCTAGGAGACATCTCTCTCTCTCTCTCTCTCTCTCTCTCTCTCTCTCTCTCTCTCTCTCATCGGCCATTCATTGGTGGAACTGTGAAGAAGAGCCTCTCCTGTGCCCCCACCTTTTCCACTCTTTTGACTGGCATGGAAGATCCTCAAAGGGAAGGTGGATTCAAGAGCTTGGAAGCCGAGCTGCTGCACAGCTAGGCCCTCAAAATGCACTTTGTTATTATTTGCATCCGGATAGGCAGCCTTCCTTATCTGTGACCAGTGGAGTGTTCTGTTTCCATCTGTGTATTTCATCTCAGCCCTCCCTCCCACCTTTTGCCGTTGAGAGTTAGGATGTTTTTCCAGCGTTCCCAATCTTCTTTATATGCAGGTAGAATGAATTTCTCTCAAAGCTGAGGCGCGCACACACACACACATACCCCCGCCCCCCCCACATATATATACACCGAGGAGTGGGGGGGGGAGGCTCACGTCCGTGATTGATGCACTGTTTAATGCCAACGTACAGAGTCTAAAGTTAAAACTTAGCGCTTGTTTGAGAAGGCACCCTTGACAAGAGAATCTACTCCCCCTGGTCTTTGAGGACAGAGCCACCAAAGGAGAAGGTAAAAGGTAAAGGCCCCCTGGGGGGTTAAGTCCAGTTAAAGGCAACTATGGGATTGCGGCGCTCATCTTGCTTTCAGGCTGAGGGAGCCGGCATTTGTCCACAGACAGCTTCCCAGGTCATGTGGCCAGCATGACTAAACTGCTTCTGGTGCAATGGAACACACTGACAAGTGCTAGAGTGCAGGGAAACTCCGTTTACCTTCCCGCCACAGCGGTACCTGTTTATCTACTTGCACTGGCGTGCTTTCAAACTGCTAGGTTGGCAGGAGCTAGGACAGAGCAATGGGCGCTCAATCCGTCACGGGGATTCGAACTGCCAACCTTCCGATTGGCAAGCCCAAGAGGCTCATTGGATTAGACCACAGTGCCACCCACGTCCATGTTACCAAAAGGGAAACCTTCAGGCAATTACACTAAGAACAGAGAGGGCTTTGGTTTGTCTCTCCAGGTCTATCGTGGTTGCGGCTGGGTAACACAGGTGTTTCAATACAATCGTCTTTGGATTCGAGCAAATGCTGCAGGTGTGGTAGAGAAATGGCAGTAGAGGACATTTTCACATATAAGGGATGGAGCCCAGTCAGTGAGAAGACTCACTTAGTTTAGTGATGTGCCACAGGGGTCACCAATATGGTGGGGACACACATGTCCTCGTGGCGGATGCCTGGTTGCAGTGTGTATGTTGTGCTCACAGCAGTTCCCCCGAGTTGGCAAATGTGCTCATGGGGCCTGTGATGTAGCAGCTAGGCCACGACTGGGGATACTCAGGTTCGAATCCTCACTCAGGCACAAAGTTCATTTGGTATCGGTATCTCTCAGCCACGGGGACTTTCTGTTAGGATAAAATGGGTTGGATATGGGAAGAGACTTGTGTCCATCACCTTGAGCTCATTGAAGACAGGTGAGATATGAATGGAGTAAATAAATACATTTGTGAGGAATTGCAGCCTCAACACTTCGGTAAACCCAGCAGAGCAAAACTCTGAATTATCTAGAAGGTTAATTTGTTTTACAAATGCCTGGTGCCAGTGGCTGGGGGTCAGGAAAGCGAAGCGGCTAGGGGTCAGGAAAGAGAGACTGAATCCCAGCCACGCGCTCACTTAAATTGGCGAGCCACGCCCCCCTGGAGCGTCCTGATTGGACACGCCAAGGGAGCACCGCGTCCAGGAGCCAGCCAATGGGCTGGGAGAATGGCAGCCATTCTCCCAGCATGTGCTCGGGCTCGTGGCCCGCCCACAATCTCACCTCCTTCTACGTCGGAAGTGACTTTTGTTTTACAAATGCCTGGTGCCAGCATTCTCTTCTGCACCAGCAAAGGTAAGAAAAAAGAGGTTTCCTGCTCAGTGTGCACTTGGTAAGGGCCTACAGCCAATTCTGGTAACTGCTTTTCCTAACACATGCCATTCACACAGGCTTTTAGGCACTTTTATAATCTTAGATCTATGCACGAAAAAGGTAATGTGTGGATCCGTCCTTAGAGTCCATGTTTGAACATATGTTTTTTACTCTCCCCTTTGAGCTTCAATACAGCCGGTCACAAAAATAAAATTAGATCCTCCACAGCCTCCAACACTTCTCTGATGAAAATAGGGACGTACAATTCCATAGTGATCATTTTACTATTCATACCCCACACATCTTATTGGGTTGCCCCAGCACTCTGGGCAACTTCCAACGTATACAAAAGCATAAAACAATAATAATTTTTTTTAAAAAAAACACTGCCCTATGCAGGATTCCCTTCAGACGGCTTGGGGACTGGATAACTCCATACTCTCCAAAGTTTCTCTAATTATTATTATTATTATTATTATTATTATTATTATTATTATTAATACCCCGCCCAGCTGGCTGGGTTTCTCCAGCCACTCTGGGTGGCTTCCAACAGAAAAATGAAATAAAATAATCTATTAACATTAAAAGCCTCCCTAAACAGGGCTGCCTTCAGATGTCTTCTAAAAAATCTGGTAGCTGTTTTTCTCTTTGACATCTGGTGGGAGGGCATTCCACAGGGTGGGTGCCACTACCGAGAAGGCCCTCTGCCTGGTTCCCTGCAACTTGGCTTCTCGCAATGAGGGAACCACCAGAAGGCCCTCAGAACTGGACCTCAGTGTCCGGGCAGAACGATGGGGGTGGAGACGCTCCTTCAGGTATACTGGACCGAGGCCATTTAGGGCTTTAAAGGTCAGCACCAGCAAAAAAAAAGCCGCTGAGAGATCCAGCAGAACTAGGAAACAACTCTCACCTTTGTCCCTAGCCCGCTGGAGATCATTGACCAGTGCGACCAAGGCAGTTTCAGTCCCAAATGAAAATAGGGACATCCTAAGGAAAATTGGGACATTCCGGAATCAAATTGGAAACCGGAAGCGTTTCTCTAAATCAGGCACGTCCCTGGAAAATAGGGACACTTGGAAGGTCTGAAACTGTAACATACCTGTGTGTGGCAATTCAGGACTTCTTGGCAAACCTGAATGCTTGTCTGGAGGCATTTTCACACCTCAGGTTCTAATACGTAATCAGAGCTTCGGTTCCATGGCTTGCACATCCAAATTAATTAGAAATTTATATGGCCAGGAGTTCAGTTCCGCCTGCATTTAAGACAGAGGCCATTACGGCTCCTGTATTTGCTCTCTTCATCATGAAATAATTATCTGCCCATTTAGAAAATGCAAAATTTGTTTCTGCTTTTAATAGAGGCTTCAAACCATAAAAAATATTCATCTGAGCTGCAGAGCTTCAAAAGCTCCTCAGTGGAAAGCAAATGTTTGACTCCAGGTGCACTTCAAATGAGACAGCTAGTTGTCTATATAGACATGCTACTTGGATTTTATTTAACTAGCCATTTAGTCTGCCCTAACCCCGTGGTTCAGAGTGAGCAATGGCACATCTGTATTTTATTCTAGCACCATGGCAAATTTGTAAATTAGAGTGCCCTTCTTTCCTTGTGTGCTGATGAGGAGCTGAGAGGATTACCCAAAAGCATCCAGGAAATGTATTGCTAAAAAAAGATTTGAATCGAACCCTGCTAGGTCTGTAAGTCACACTTGCTAGCCAATGGATGCACTGAACTTTCGTTTGCTTTGACTTTACGAGAAAATAAGCAAGCAAATAATGCTATCCTGAGCAAAGCTTACATGCTACTGGCGATAATGCATTCACACGACTCTCTTGAGTGGCCGTCCATGCAATGAATAGGACAATACCATGTTTACAATACCATGAAGCTTTTGGGGCAATTGAAACTATGCACTGGTGGGCCTTGTTCATTCGTGTGATATTATTGTTCGTGCTGGGGGAAAAGTGACGTTGCTGAAGTTCATAATACAAACCTCGGCAACTCTTTATGTTTGTCTCTAATCCAGGGAAGTCCAGCTCAGGGCAAGAGAAATCATCTATTAAGTGCTGACAAAACACACCCAAAGTTGGCAGATTACAGGGGAAGTTTTGCAGAGGTTTTGCAGGAGATGGACAAGTAGCAAAATTCGCAAAAGGGCCACATTTGTTGTTCTGAGATTGCAATTCTCTTCACATATATCAGGGATCAAGCCATGTGTGAATTCAACGGACCTTAAAGGTAAAGGACCCCTGACAGTTAAGTCCAGTTGCGGACAACTCTGGGGTTGCAGTGCTCATCTTGCTTTACAGGCCGAGGGAACCGGTGTTTATCCGCAGACAGTTTTTCCGGGTCATGTGGCCAACATGTCTAAGCTGCTTCTGGCGCAACGGAACACCGAAACCAGAGCAGTGCACGGAAACACCGTTTACCTTCCCACCGGAGCGGTACCTATTTATCTACTTGCACTTTGGGGCATGCTTTCAAACTGCTAGGTTGGCAGGAGCTGGGACCGAGCAACGGGAGCTCACTCCGTCACGTGGATTTGAACCACCGACCTTCTGATCAGCAAGCCCAAGAGACTTAGTGGTTTAGACCACAGCGCCACCATAAGCCCACATAGGATTGTGGAGCATTGCTTCCATTTGTGAATATGAACTACTGGGCATGTTGACAAATAGCAATAATTTGAATATCACCTTCCAGTTTGATGAAGAACTTACTGAACAAGGAAGGTCTCAAGATGGAAGGTGGACTCGTTCTTGATTTCCTTGCGTATCAGCATCTAAGGCTGCAGTCCTCACCCTGCCTACTCAAACGTAAATCCTACTGAATTCAGTGGTGCTTTACTCGCAGGTAAGTGGGTTTACCATTGCAGCCCATATCTCCTGAAACCCTCTAGCATGTGGCAAAGAGCTTTTTTTAAAAAAAAAAAAACATAGCGGAATGCAAATAAAATTTGACATATCCAAAATGACAAGAAGCCAACACCGTACCCTGTACGGGAAACTTGCAGGAAACCAACATCACAGCTTTGTTCTTCTGTTAACCTTCTGTCAGAGTTCCTTCCAAGCAATTACCACCAAAGTGACTGAAAGGGAAATCTGGCAGGGTGTATTTCTGCCAAATTTGTCTCACAGCAATACACAGTAGAAATATTATTTTGGATTGCTCATTTTGGGCCTGATCCCACCACTTAAAAAAAAATGCCGCCGTTGCTCTTCGCTCCAGGGTGTCAAAAAATTTAAAAAGTCAGTTATCCTCTGAATAAGCTTACATATACATATACAATATGATCATGCCTATTGTTTCAATGAGAGGAAAGCAAGAAGAGAGAGAGAGCGCAGGTTGGGAGGGAACATTGGCCCTGTATACCTGAAGGAGAGTCTCCACCCCATCGTTCAGCCTGGACACTGAGGTCCAGCTCCGAGGTCCTTCTGGAGGTTCCCTCACTGTGAGAAGTGAGTTACAGGTAGGTAGCCGTGTTGGTCTGAGTCGAAGCAAAATAGAAAAAAAATTCCTTCAGTAGCACCTTAAAGACCAACTAAGTTTTTATTTTCGTATGAGCTTTCGTGTGCATGCACACTTCTTCAGATACACTTGAAACAGAAGTGGGTGGGAATGGGTGATGGGCTGATGGGAGTGGTAAACCTGTAGATGGCTGTTAACGACTGCTGATGACTGCAATTAGTCCGAGGGGGGGGGAAGCAAGGGCTGAGGCGCCAAAGAAAGCTTGATCATGCATAATGAGATAAGAATCTGATGTCTTTATTCATCCCAGGTGGCTCCATGGTTTTAAGCTTGGTAATGAGTTCCAATTCAGCAACTTCTCTTTCCAGTCTGTTCCTGAAATTTCTCTGTAATAAAACAGCTGCTTTGAGATCTTGTATAGAATGTCCTGGGAGATTGAAGTGTTCTCCTACTGGTTTCTCTGTCTTATGGTTCCTGATGTCAGATTTATGTCCATTTATCCTTTGGCGTAGGGTTTGGCCTGTTTGTCCAATATAGAGAGCTGAAGGGCACTGTTGGCATTTGATGGCGTACACAATGTAATTCTGTTTCAACTGTATCTGAAACTTCTGTTTCAAGTGTATCTGAAGAAGTGTGCATGCACACGAAAGCTCATACCAAAATAAAAACTTAGTTGGTCTTTAAGGTGCTACTGAAGGAATTTTGTGAGAAGTGAGGTTACAGGAAACCAGGCAGAGGGCCTTCTTGGTAGTGGTGCCCACCCTGTGGAACACCCTCCCATCAGATGTCAAAGAAATAAACAACTACCTGATGTTTAGAAGACGTCTGAAGGCAGCACCATTTAGGGAAGTTTTTAATGTTTGATGTTTTATCGTGTTTTAATATTCTGTTGGGAGCCGCACAGAGTGGATTCGGAAACCCAATCAGATGGGTGGCATACAAATATTAAAACTGTTGTTGTTGTTGCACAAGGAACTTATTGCTTTTCTTCTGGTGGCTGCACGATTACTCATAGCAAAGAACTGGAGAGGTCATGATTACATACACATCACACAATGGAAACAGAGCACACGGAGTAATGCTTTATCTGAGATACAAATGATGATGATGAAGAGGAGGAGGAGGAGGAGTTTGGATTTGATATCCCACTTTATCACTACCCTAAGGAGTCTCAAAGCAGCTAACAATTTCCTTCCTCCCCCATAACAAACACTACGTGAGGTGAGTGAAGCTGAGAGACTTCAGAGAAGTGTGACCAGCCCAAGGTCACCCAACAGCTGCATGTGGAGGAGCAGGGAAGCGAACCCGGTTCACCAGATTACGAGTACCACTCTTAACCACTACACCACACTGGTGTACAAGCCCTGAACAATGCATCTGATATAGGCAGTTTTGCAGAAATATGGTGTTCAAACTATGGCAGGCACCCACTGACTACGCACGTGGGCTTATGGAAAAATCTGATGCCTTAGACTTCTGTTTGGGGGCGGGACTTGATGGGAATGGGGAAAATCAATTGTTGTGTTAAAGTTAATGTTTATATTTTTTAAAACCAATAAAAATCTTTTAAAATAAAAGAATACCTTCAAAGGAGGCTCTATTCCAGGCATCCCCAAACTGCGGCCCTCCAGATGTTTTGGCCTACAACTCCCATGATCCCTAGCTAATAGGACCAGTGGTCAGGGATGATGGGAATTGCAGTCCAAAACATCTGGAGGGCCGAAGTTTGGGGATGCCTGCTCTATTCATAGTCCTAACCATGTCGGCAGTTCATTATGCAATAAACTGGGATGGGGCCTTTTTTGTTGTGGCCTCACAGTTATAGACATCCCTTCCATTAGAAATGTCATAGTCTCTCCTGTTGTCAGCCTTTCATCACCAGATTAATGCATTTATGTTCCGTTGTGCCTTTTGGAAAGCAGAGTGAGCAGAGAAGTCTTTTTCTTAATAATGATTATTATTTTATTTTATTTTAAATTACGTATATTTGAAGACAGCTACAATTTCTATCAATGGACTTGTGCTTCTATCAATGGACTTGTGCTGGCAAAGCAGCATTTCTATTGTGTCTCTTCTTTCCCCCCCCCATGCTCCCCAAAATATTATTGGGGCACCCCACCCCCATAGCTGAATTTGAGGGTGCACAGGGGCTCATCTCTTGCACTAGCAGAACAGGAGAACTGGATACTGCCCTATATTTGTAAAATCCCTGTTATATCTCCCTCTCAGTTAAACTGTGCTTGTTGTTAATGGTGTGCAAGTCTGACGCACTAAGAATGCTCTTGATCACTTTGTTCCATTGTTTATTATCCGAATTTATGCTCTGCCCTTCTAGTAATGTATCAGGGTAACAATAAGAATATTATAAATTAGTATAATGGAACGTCAATTACTAAGTGTTGAAGGGGATAGGGGTAGATTTCCCATTGTTTCACTAGTGTTTCTCATGACTGTGGAAGGGAGGCCACTCTCAAGAACTCACCCACATCCGTTTATTACGAAAACGAGCCAAATTGTATAATAAGGAAAACATAGACCGGGAATCCATAATGACAATTCAGCGACTTTCAACGACAACACGTCACGCAGCATCGGGGGAAACAAAGGACTCGAGAAAACCACTTAGAATGATAAAACACAGAACATTAACAAAAGGAGAGCCCAAACACAGGCATTTATTAACATGTGAATAGACTGAGTCAGCAATTAGTCAAGACTCATTATAACTGAAGAGACTATAGTAATTAAGCTGCCATCGATTTAATTGTTCCCATTTAATTTAAGGTAAATATTTACTATAACCACGGTTTCTTCTCGACTTCCGCATGGAACAGAAATATATTGATACAGGGCTCGGGATCAAACTTCCCTCGCAGCTTTAGGAAATGCGCGTTCCAACCAACTGTCATTCCAGAGTATATGTGTCTTAACTGCAGAAGCAGCTCAGCCAAGGCAGCGCTCTTGCTCTCGAGCTGACAGATCTTTTGAAACTATGCAAATCAGAAAGGCATGTTTGACTCCAAATGGAGGCTCATTAAAAGTCATTTTTCACATGCTCAAGATTCAGTTTCTTTCCTCCACCACCACCCCCTTTTAAAAAAAAAACCCACAAATTTCATCAAACACCTCGTGAGGCCTGTTCATGAGGTAAAATGAACATCCATGAGGAGGCCAACCGCAGCATGAAGAGCCTCTCAACCGCCATGTTTGATGTCATATTGGCAGGCTCTGTGGTGGGGCGGAATTGCACAACCGTATTGAGGCAACACTGGGGGTTGAAATTTTGAAGCCCTAACAATTTTGCGCCCGGGGCAACTGTCACTGTGCTCCCTCCCTGCCCCCATGCTATGCCACTGGCAAAGGGGAAGGGACAGTGGGGCCCATTGTCCAAATGGAATTATATCCATGGTTCTATAGATACAAGCTACTGTATTGAGGGATGTGTCTCTATATATTTTGCATTTAAATTTCATATTATATGTAGTGGGCAGACAAAGGGACAGATGTGGTTTTGTGCCCATCATACATTCTGATTTTGTATAGAAAGGCCTTTCTAGCCCACGTCTAAGTATGGCTACAGTGCTACCTTGGTTTTCGAACATAATCTGTTCAGAAGTCCGTTCGAGTTCTGAAACGTTCAAAAACGACTCAACAGCTGACAGCTAGGCCTCTAGATTTCGCACTCAGAGGAAGCCGTGTGACATGTTCGACTTCCAAGGCATGTTCAAAAACTGAAGCGTTTACTTCCGGGTTTACAATGTTCGAAAACTGAAATGTCTGACTTCCGAGACATTCAAACCGAGGTACCACTGTACTTGGGTTTGGTGTGTGTGATCCCCTCCACCATCATAATGTTGTTTAATTCTTGTGTAAACTACCTTGGGAGTCCATTTCGGGGCCACACATGCACGCACGCGCACACACACACAAATACACTTTTTAGAAATAAAGTTTAGTGTCCAAAATTGTATCCTTACCACCCATGTAGAGCCCAATATGGGCACGGCACACCTCCCCTTCCTGCCCACCTGCCATTTTGAGAAACTAAACAACCACACCAATAGCAATGCCACTGGCTGCAGAGGTGGCAGGAGGCCCATGCAGCTGCCATCTTGGGGGCTTTGGCTGCCTCGGTCTGCCTAATGGCAGAGCCACTCTGTTGCCACGGTAGCAGGGATGCAACCCTATGAGAAGGCCAGGAAATCAAGGGGATTCTCATGAGATTTTGCCCGTTGAGGAACCATATACGATAGGTGGGAGTGGGAAGCAGAAGAAGAGACACCTCAGGCCTTTGCTCCATTACTAGGAGACAAGAATGAGCAGGAGAAGGGCGCACCAAACGCTTTTTTAATCCTTCTGCTCCATTTCTGAAGGAAGGAAGGAAAATCCAGGTGGGTCAAAGAGGGAACCATGACTGAGACCATGTTTAATCTACCTGCTGCAACTGGAGTAGCTCAAGAGCAGTGGCATGCAGTCAGTGGACCTGGGGTTCTAGGCTAGTCTTCTAAATGCTCCTGGTAAATTGGAGTATTAAAATATTGAATCCTGGTGCCTCCTTCCCAAAGCATGGGAAGCTTCTGCCCGGCTTAGGGAAGGAGGTGCAATGCTCATGCATGAAACATGGCCCCCAGTCACCCTCTCAAGTTTGGTGGCCCTGGACCTGACTGTACCCCTATGAAAAACACCACCGCACAGAACTTCTCAAGGGTGCTACATTCAGACATTGTAGCCCTACTACTAAGAAAAGGTAGGTAAAGGACCTCTGGGTGGTTAAGTCCAGTCAAAGGCGACTATGGGGTTGCGTGCTCATCTCGCTCTATAGGCCAAGGGAGCCGGCGTCTGTCCATAGACAGCTTTCCGGGTCATGTGGCCAGCAGGACTAAAACCTCTTCCGGCACAACGGGACACCATGACGGAAACCAGAGAGCGTGGAAACGCATTTTACCTTCCTACCACAGCGGTACCTATTTATCTACTTGCACTGGCGTGCTTTCGGACTGCTAGGTTGTCAGGAGCTGGGACGGAGCAACGGGAGCTCACCCTGTCGCGGGGATTCGACTGCCGACCTGATCGACAAGCCCAAAAGCAGACTTCTTCAACCTCAGCCGTCCAGATGTTTTGAGACTATAATTCCCATCATCCCTGACCACTGGTCCTGCTAGCTAGGGATCATGGAAGTTGTAGGCCAAAAACACCTGGAGGGCCAAGGTTGAGGAAGCCTGGCCAACTTCAAGGCTCTCCCATCTTTGATTTCTTTACCTTAAATTAAAGCAGACTTTTAATAGAGGTTGCAGGTAGGTAGCCGTGTTGGTCTGGGTCGAAGTAAAATAAAATAAAAATTCCTTCAGTAGCACCTTAAAGACCAACTAAGTTTTTATTTTGGTATGAGCTTTCGTGTCCATGCACACTTCTTCAGATACACTGAAATAGGAGTCCCCAGGCGCTTATGTGGAGAAGGGGTGGGGAGGGGGTGGGGTGGGGAGGGGGTATCACTCAGAAGGGTGGTGGAAGTGGGTGATTGACTGACTGATAGCTGTTGATGACTGAAAACGACTGCAAATGGTTTTGCATGAAAAAACAAGGGTTGAGATGGCTGAAGATCGCTTTATCATGTATAATGAGATAAGAATCCTATGTCTCTGTTCAAACCAGGTCCCTCCATGGTTTTGAGCTTGGCGATAAGTTGTAATTCAGCAACTTCCTGGGAGATTGAAGTGTTCTCCTACTGGTTTCTCTGTCTTCTGGTTCCTGATGTCAGATTTATGTCCATTTATCCTTTGGCGTTTTAATAGGGGATTACACTCTGATAGCCG
The DNA here is from genome assembly GCF_965207765.1 of Zootoca vivipara. NCBI lineage: Eukaryota > Metazoa > Chordata > Lepidosauria > Squamata > Lacertidae > Zootoca > Zootoca vivipara. Next base: position 11,714,836 of record NC_142582.1, read on the forward strand.
TTCCTATTGAGGATTCCTGCACACAGAGGACTGTTCTAAGTCAAGCAGGACACAGGGACACCCTTTGCTTCATTGGGACAACTTCTCCTGCTGCTCTGTTTTTCCGTGTCAATCACTCCGAGCAAACAGACCCTCACTTCCTCCCATGCACACCCCTTTTCACTGGCCATGGAGATTACTCTTTGTTCTTGCCAATTAAGGCAGCACATTCAAACGGCTGTTGAAAAGTCACTGTGTCTAAACCAGGTTACATGCATGTGGAGTATGAATATTGTTCAATATTGCCTGAAAGGGGGGGATATTTTTCCCCCTAAAAAAGAAATACAGCAAAGTGAACATTTGTCAACTGGGCAGCAAACAATAAATACATCTCTTTTTTTCTATATAAAAAAATGACAATCCCCAAAACCAGTAATTCCTTTTTAAATAAAAACAAAAATGAGAAACAGTAACTATTAGAAAATCCCACCTGGTGCTTTTTCTGTGTTAATGATGCTTCTTAAATTGCATGTGGGTAAATGGTAATTTTGTCTCACACCATTAAAAACTAATGGAACCCTTGATGATAAGAAATGCCATAGCTAGCTTGTTGGAAAACGTTTAATTAATAAAGTAATAAAATTATTGTAAACTAGTGCAGTTTCACGGAGAATTCAATGGGATATAAAACAGATAAAACGTCCAAGAGAGTTGGTAGAAGAAATAAATGCTACTATACAGTAAAGGCAGAGTATAAAATGAAGCTGAAATTCAAATCAGCTGCTGAGCTAATAAAATGCTATTACACTTCCGTTCAGAGGCTGGCAGTGGGGTGGGGGGGGGAGGAATCGAACAGTCCAATTCACAACACAGTTAATCTAAAATCCTCAGATTTAAAGATAAATCAAATATTTCAGCTTTCACATGACGTGAAAGTCACTTAAGGAAGCCTAGCGGAATCTAGTGGAAGTTTCGCACTCATTTCCGTGTCACTTGCTTCCAGAAAAAGAAAAATCCACTTGCAACCCTATTAATCCACAAAATCTCAGGAGTAAAGTGGTGAAATTTGGGGCGACATACTGGCATGCAAGCTTTTCCTGTTGTTTCCATGGGGGTCATGGGGGTGGGTAGAAGCACACATATTCAAATATACAGTGGTGCCTCGCAAGACGAATTTAATTCGTTCTGTGAGTCAATTCATTTCGCGAAAAATTCGTCTTGTGAATCCCATAGGAATGCATTGAATTTTTTATTTATTTATTTATCTAGCCCATAGGAACGCATTAATTGAATTTCAATGCATTCCTATGAGAAACCGCGATTCGCTAGACGAATTTTTCACAAAATGAATTTGTCTTGTGAGGCAACCTCCGATCGCAAAACCCATTCGTCTAGCAAAAAATTCGTCTAGCAGGGCATTCGTCTAGCGAGATACCACTGTATACAGCTTGTGAAATGGAGGTTTCGTTCAGCTATCATGGCGAATAAATCTATTTGTTTAATTCTTTTTTTAAAACAACAACAACAACCCAGCTTTGTTAATGGCCATTGCCGTTCCTGGTGATTGATGGAAGCAGAACAGATTAACGCTTCACTGCTTAGAGTCCTCTCTCGGTTGCTGGACTTCAGCGCCCATGAGTCGCTGGCCAGTGATCAGGGATGATGGGAATTCTTGTCCGGCAACATCTGCCGGTTCCTCACATGTGGTGTAGTGGATGAAGCATTACAAATTTCACGCATAAAGTTGGATGCAAAGAGGTTGCAGAATGTCACCCAAAGCAAAAAAAAATTGATTCAAAATTCAGTGTTCCAAAAGTGCTGCCAGACACTAAGACAGTTTTCAGTCACATTTATAGCACATCCAGTCATTCTCCATTGTGATTCTCCATTTCTTCAGGGCCATAGCCACGAGCATTTTGCATGCTTAGGAATGACCGCTCCCCACATCAAATCCCCACGCCTTTTGCGTGGTCGCATGTGGAACACACACACACACCCCAGATCCCAGTGCGGCTCCCGGTACTATGGGCTGGCTTCATCCTGCCTAGGATGGATACCTGGAGGTCTCCGCCTACCTCAGCCAATCGCCCAATCCCGCCTGGGGAGGAATTGCCAGGGGATCAGCCAGGTAAGGGGAGGGACCGCCCTGCCCACACAACTGAAGGTGAATCTTACCTGCGAAGTGTCAGCTGGCTCCAGAGCTTCTCCCACCCTGCCCTCCCTCAGTTAAGCATTGTTTTGCAGATTAACCTATTCTCCACAGGTATGCAGGCGCTGCTACGTCAGGGTCGCTGTTGAAGGGCCAGAAAGGAATTTTCCCGCATTGGCAGGTTTTGCCTTCCCCATAGCAAAACGTCACAACTTTGGTGGTTTCAAGCCTTGGGCAGAATCCTTTAGTCTATCTTCCCTAAATGGGGGAGGGGGTGTGAAGCAGTGACCCATGCCCCCCCCTGCTGCAGTGATCCCAGGGTTCCCTGTTAAAGGGGTCTTGAGGGGAGGCATTGGCCATACGCCGAGAGGTTGTCATTGCTGTTCCCTGCAATGGCGGCAAAACTGGGGCGGGGGGTTCCTCTGCTTGAACATATGTTCTCCAGAGCCAGCCCAATCTCCACACATTCTGGATAACCCTGATGTATCCCAGATCCCTGGCTGAGGACTGGGAAGGATCATAGAATCATAGAATCATAGAGTTGGAAGACACCACAAGGGCCATCCAGTCCAACCCCCTGCCAAGCAGGAAACACCATCAAAGCATTCTTGACATATGCCTGTCAAGCCTCTGCTTAAAGACCTCCAGAGAAGGAGACTCCACCACACTCCTTGGTAGCAAATTCCACTGCCGAACAGCTCTTACTGTCAGGAAGTTCTTCCTAATGTTTAGGTGGAATCTTCTTTCTTGAAGTTTGAATCCATTGCTCCGTGTCCGCTTCTCTGGAGCAGCAGAAAACAATCTTTCTCCCTCCTCCATATCACATCCTTTCATATATTTGAGCATGGCTATCATATCACCCCTTAACCTTCTCTTCTCCAGGCTAAACATACCCAGCTCCCTAAGGCATTCCTCATAAGGCATCGTTTCCAGGCCTTTGACCATTTTGGTTGCCCTCTTCTGGACACGTTCCAGCTTGTCAGTACCCTTCTTGAATAAGGATAAATGCCCAATGCCTGAGCCAAGGTCTCCCTACATCTGAAACTTAATAAAGTTGTGGCCAATTTTAATCCCATAGCACGTTGTCTTGAGTCATTATTCCACTCGGGGGTCGCCTGGGGTTGGGGGGAGTTCGCCTGTCCATGCAATATGCATTGTCTTATTTGTATTTTAAAACAAAAACAAAAAACAAATCGTGTCACAATACATTGCTTTCCAATTTACCCTTTTTGGGACTTCCACAAGGTGGGACAAATAGGCTCCCTTGCCCATAAACTCACCTTAGACAAAGTTGTTGAAAGTGTTCATTTCACTACCTACATTTTCTGGAGGGGGGGAGGACCCACCATCTCCTCAGTCAAGTGAAAGGCTGGCTAAGGGGCTTTCTCGCATGAAAGCACTGCTCCCTGTCAGTGTTAACTTTGCCATAAATGACATGTTTTCATTTGGCAAAAAAAGGAACGCGATTTTGATAACATTTTTTTTTCCTGAGGCAGATAAATTGACTGCTTTGACATATATACATATTTTTAAGAACCTGTCAAGGATCTGTGTCTGTTAGTGAAACCCAAAGCAACATGCTGTTACCTCTCCTTGTCAAATACTTTCTTGAGCTATTTAATATACCGCCCGTCCCCTGAGAGTGACATGGTTTGTTTGTCCAAAACAGCAACTCTGGTCAAAGGTCTGAGTCAATACAGTATTTAATTATTTTTTTGTCCCTGAACCGAACTTCCCCTCGGGGGAATGTTTGTCAGGATTGTCTATTTTCTTCATTGATGAATCTACATCCTTTTTTTTTTTTACAACTGCTTCTTTCTGGGTCATCCGATTGGTTCAGGCAGAGCAGAACCTCCCATTTCAGATACCACCGCTCAAACCACTTTGAGCATGCTTGTGTGGCGGCTTGGCAACATGGCAGCTTCTGCTCTTGGCGGAGGAGAAGAGTTGCCCCATTCTGCATGAGCAAGAAGCCTCCCTAGGCAAAAGAAAACGCAGCTGCCGCGAGAGCGCATATGCTCAGATGCCTGTGAATCTGGAGAGATGGAGTCAGCGGCTAGGAATTTGCATGGGAGTGGGTTTTCTGCAATCTGGAGGCCACTTCTGCAGCATCTGTTATTGCGATCACATCAACATGGTATGCATTTTTAAAAAATATATCAAAAAATGGAACCCATGAAGGAAGTCTCCTCAAGACCATAAAGTTTCTGAGCATCTCATCCACACACAATTAAGCAAATTCACCAACGGGATAGAGAAGAACTTCCAAATGTAGAGCATAGCCCTGAGTGCTCACTAGAAGGACAGATCATGAAGCTGAGGCTCCAATACTTTGGCCACCTCATGAGAAGAGAAGAATCCTTAGAAAAGACCCTGATGTTGGGAAAGATTGAGAGAACTAGGAGAAGGGGACGACAGAGGACAAGATGGTTGGACAGTGTTCTCGAAGCTACAAACATGAGTTTGACCAAACTGTGGGAGGCAGTGCAAGACAGGAGTGCCTGGCGTGCTATGGTCCATGGGGTCACGAAGAGTCAGACATGACTAAACAACAAGTACTTATTTTATGTGGCACTGCTACTATGTATTATGTCAGCTGGATAATAACAATAACAATAACTATTGTTATTGTTATTATTAATACCCCGCCCATCTGGCTGTGTTTCCCCAGCCACTCTGGGCGGCTCTCAACAGAATATTAAAAACATGATAACGCTTCAAACGTTAAAAAACTTCCCTAAACAGGACTGCCTTCAGATGTCTTCTAAAAGTCAGATAGTTGTTTAGTTCCTTGACATCTGATGGGAGGGCATTCCAGAGGGCGGGAGCCACTACTGAGAAGGCCCTCTGCCTGGTTCCCTGCAACCTCACTTCTCGCAGTGAAGGAACCACCAGAAGGCCCTCGGAGCTGGACCTCAGGGCTGAATGATGGGGGTGGGGACGCTCCTTCAGGTATTCAAGCCATTTAGGGCTTTAACGGTCAGCACCAACACTTTGAATTGTGCTCGGAAACATACTGGGAGCCAATATAGATATTTCAAGACCGGTGGTCTCAGCTCCCAGTCACCAGTCTAGCTGCCACATTCTGGATTAGTCATTCAAATGATAGCTCAATTGAACAGAGCGTGGGGCTGATAATGCCAAGGTTGCAGGTTCAATTCCCATATGGCACAACTGCATATTCCTGCATTGCAGAGGTTTGGACTTAGATGCACTGGTGGAGGAAGAGGGGGTGGGGAGAGCGCACCGCCCCGGTAGCGTGATCCCAGTGGGGTGCCATCGTGGATGCCCCCCAGCCACGCTGGTCGCCACACCTCTGCAGGCGGTGCACCACGCCCCCAGGACGCACGGCAGACACCCCCCCTGCCTGCTCTCCACCACCCCACCCCCGTTGCCAGAACATGAAGCTCCACCACTCAGGTTCCCTCCCAACTCTACAATTCTATGATTCTATGATTCATGGGGACCCAGGAAACTGTCTTATACCGAGGCAGATCATTGTTCCGGCCAACTCAGTGTTTTCTCTTTTTTTTAAACATAATTTTTATTGGTTTTACAAATTACAAAAGACGGTACATACAAATACACCTTTTCCACCTTCTTCCCACCCCCCTCCATGGGTCCTCCCCTGCCACAGAAGTATCCCACGTAGGTGAACAGTCAGAGATGGTCCATTTTATGCTTGGATTTCTGTCCTCCTCCCCCTCCCCTGTCCCCGAAGCCCCCCCCCCCCCTGCCACCAGGGAGCTCCAGTAAACCAGGGCAGTACGCAGGAGGTCATCCGTCCAACCATCTATTATCATACCAAAAAAAAAAAAAGAGTAAAAATAGAAAAAAGAGAAAAAAGAGAAGAAAAAAATAGCAAAAAAGAGAAAAAGACAATACAAAACAAAAAAGATCTTTCTTTCATTCATAATTTTTAAACCATATTTTGTGGGCTTCCCCACCCTCCCCCCTTCCCCGGTTTTCATCCCTTTTTTATCATCTTCAACAGTTTCTTATTTTATAAAAATACACCTTTATACCTTATACTACTTATAAATTGATTATTATCATTTTCACCTAATATCCAAATCACTAAAAAATCAAACTCCCATTTTTTCTTCCCGTGCCTAATTTTTACCCCCTCTATAAGCCTCCATATTTTCACGTTTTTCCAAAATCAATTCACTTTTAAAACTATAACTATTCCCAATCTAACCTTACATCCCCGATTACCGGCTCCACCCCCCCAATCCAGCAAATTCCATAGTCAGCAGACCAGTTATAATCCTGTTAATCCATCCTTATAATCACAACTTCACTTTCCCTTCACCCCACCCCCTGTTTACAACCTTTTGCCAACTCAGTGTTTTCTATACACTATCAATGGCATTCTAGGATTTCAGACACAGGTCTCTCCCAGTTCTACCTAGAGAAGCTGAGAATTGAGACCTACCCCTCCATATTATCTTCCAAAATGGCTGAGTAAGAATAATGTTGGATCTAGCACTGCGCCGAGCATTTTTGTTGGCAGGCTTTAATTTCCAATTTCATTTCACCACTTTCTACGTTGGCGTGCTGGAAGACGGAAGGCCACCAGTCTTGACTTAACAAACCTGGTACAATATATCCCAGCAGGGCTGGTAACTTTGGGAGTTGGTGGCAGCAAAAAGAAGAGAGGAAGAGCTTGGATTTGATATCCCGCTTTCTCACTACCCGAAGGAGTCTCAAAGCGGCTAACATTCTCCTTTCCCTTCCTCCCCCACAACAAACACTCTGTGAGGTGAGTGGGGCTGAGAGACTTCAGAGAAGTGTGACTAGCCCAAGGTCACCCAGCAGCTGCATGTGGAGGAGCGGAGACGCGAACCCGGTTCCCCAGATTACGAGTCTACCACTCTTAACCACTACACCACACTGGCAAACAAACTTGCTGGGGCAAGCTTCCTTGGGCTAGAGCCCACATTATCAAAAGCATGGTGACCACCTAATTGGGTAAGTGTGTGCGCACATATGTACAGAGAGGAGGAGGCAATGCGTGTTTACAGAGTAAGTCCAGAAGGCCAGGTAAAGGAAGAGAAAGGAGTCTCTTATTACTCTGCAAAGCCCAGTTGCAAGACCCAATGTGCGTACAATCCAATCACAGTGGCTGTGACTCATTCCAGCCTACTAATGATGAATCAGCCTAGCAAGATGAATAGTGTAAAACAGGGATGGGGAACCTCAGACCCAAGGGTCAAATACACCTCCTGCATTTGGCCCTTGTGACTCTATTGAGGTCATGACCCCTCTTCCAAGTCACACCCTTACCCATTCCTACTCAAACTTCTCAGGTACATTAGCCTGGCTGGAAAGTGTCTTCAAACTCACCTCACCCCACCCCACCCCCAGTTATATTGTATTAAATTTTCATAGGAATTCACATGTACACTCCAATGCATGCTATTTTTTTCTTTCAATTTTTCCCAATTTCCCACCCTGTTATCCATGGTGTTGTTTTTTATTTCTCCCCCTTGCTGCACCCTATCTTCTCTGTCTTATACCATAATAACAATACAATAATCTGTAACTCCTTCTGTTGTTCATGGTTCGAATCCTGACTGCAAAATTCATCATACTGCAGTGGAACCTCGGATTGCGGACATAATCCATGATGGAGGCACACCCGCAACCTGCAGTGTTCGCATCCTAAAACGCCGCGTCTGCACAGGCGAGATTTGGCACTTCTGCAATTTAGCGCTTCTGCATATGGAACGGCAAAACCCACGGTCCGCAACCCAAAAACACATAACCTGAAGTGTCAGTAACATGAGGTACGGCTGTATATTATTTCTTTAAATAGTCCAAAAAAGGCTTCCATTCTTTCGTCAACAGAACGATCACCATTGAGTTCTCTTACTTTAGCTGTTAACTTTGCCAATTCCACATAACTAGAAAGTGTCCTCAAGCTATGCTAATGCCTCTTGGCCTTTCGAGATGAATAATGGTGACATGTCTATGTTTGCAGAAACCTCTGGCTTTTGTGTGCTTGGGATGTAGCTTACTGTACAAAGGATGATCCATTGAATTATCGACGTTTGCCTCTGGCCACACTCAACACTTGTATATGGCCCCCAGAAGGCAATGTGGCCCTGGGGCCAAAAAAAGGTGTAAATCAATACCTATGCAAGAGGAGTAAACACTGTTTATAGTTAGCATGCTGATTCCTACCTTCATTGAGCCCGAATCTAAGTAGAAGAAGGGTGCCCAGGCTGAACTGGAGATAACATGGCACCACCAGGAATACATATTCAATTTCTTTTTGAAAATCAGCCAAAATCTGGAGTTTGGCAATGCGTTCCGACATGTGAGACTTCACACAGCTCAGGCAGAACTAATTAATCTCAGAGATCATGCCCCATTACATTCAAGATTTAAACTGTCAATCAGGGAAGGAGAATAACAAAACAGTCATTTGATCTCTTGTGTGCCAGGCATCTGTTCAGGTCTAAGGACAGCAATGAACAGCAATGAAGCAACAGGAGATCAGCATATATAAAAGGCCTTTTTTAAATTAAAAAAAAATCTGTTTCAGAGAAGATGGCAGCCAATTGTTCATCCTTGCTTCTGAAGGTAAACTCAGAAACATTTACGTGTGTGTGTGTGTGTGTGTGTGTGTGTGTGTGTGTGTGTAAATCAGGTAGCCAATGAAGTGTAGGTGGGTTCCCATGTTGCAAGACACAGTGATAACAGCAAGAACCTTTGTTGAACTAACAGAACTGGACAATAGGGGCAAAGCAACTGCTTATATACATTTCTGAAGGCCTGGGCCACTCCCACTCCCAGCGTGATTGGCTGTCTAAACTTCCAAGCTGCGAATCATGACTCAGAGTTTAAGGGCCAATGACAGAGGCCCAAATCCTGAAAGGTTCTGTGATTGGGTATCATGTATCAAATCAGAACACAGGGGCTCACAATCCTTAGTCCAAACTCAAGCTAAGGCAAACACAAGCCACTGAATACATAACAGCCAACATGATGCTCTCCAAATACTGTTGAATTCCAACTCTCATCTATTCCTGCCTGAATCAGGGATGATGGAAGTTGTAGCCCAGCGACATCTCGAAGGCACTATTTGACTTGGTTCTTTAGGCACCGTTCCTGGGGGGAAATGGTACAAGTATCTGCCCCACCTCCACCACAGTGAAGATGGAGGCAATTAATGCTTTGCAAACTCCCTCTCTTCCTCCCCAAATCCTTTCTGTCCTCAAATAGTCTCCCTGGTTGGTTTCCTGCCTCCGATATAGGACTTAGTCCCAAGTAGACATTGGGTGGATCTACACACAGAAAAAAAACCCGCTACAAATAAGTCAGAAATTAAATCGTTATAACAAAAGGGGGGAGAGGAATGCTATAGAAAATCGCATAGAATTTTTTTTTACTCTCTGATGCCATCTGGTGCTAAAGCATTCAAAACAGTGTTTCCTTACTAATGTAGCTGAATCTAAAGTCCCAGTTATGCTACACAGTCGTACCTTGGATCCCGAATGCCCTGGAACTCGGACGTTTTGGCTCCCGAACGCCACAACCCTGGAAGTGATTGTTCTGGTTTGCAAACATTCTTTTAGAACCCAAACGTCCAATAGGGATTCCGCGGCTTCCAATTGGCTGCAGAAAGCTCCGCACCTTGGTTTCTGAATATTTTGGAAGTCAAACGGACTTCCGGAACAGATTCCGTTCGACTTCCAAGGTATGACTGTATATTAATTCATTCAAATCTGGGATCTGTGAAGTTGACATTTATATGATATTTAATTAGTGATAATTGGAAATGTGTCTCTTTATCCAAGATGGTTGTCGGCGGGGGTTGAAGTGACTCGTTTTGCTCTCCTCTTCTGAAGTTCCATATGCAAACATTCAAAGCCTGTCTGTGAGAACATCAGCTAGTTGTTGCTTTTATGTATGGTTGCTTTTTATTGTGAAAGAGTCAACCTGTTCATGGCATGCCTTTTTTTAAAAAAAAAGTATTATTTTGCAGATTTGTCAGGTTTAGTTTCTTTGGCGTAATATCGTGACACTGATGAACGCCTTTGGGTCAAAATACGCTTGGCATACGTTGAAACGCACCATGTAGGATTTGGCCTGTTGAAGATTTATTATTGGAGTATTTAATAAATAAATTATATTATATTATTATTATTATTATTATTATTATTATTATTATTATTATTATGTTTCAGTGTATCTGAAGAAGTGTGCATACACATGAAAGCTCATACCAATGACAAACTTAGTTGGTCTCTAAGGTGCTACTGGAAGGATTTTTTTTATTTTTTGTTTCGACGACGTCAGACCAACATGGCTACCTACCTGTAATTATTAATTCGTTATTTATACAGCACCCATTTGGCTGGGTTTCCCCAGCCACTCTGGACGGCTCCCAGCATTAAAAACACAATAAAACATCAAACATTAAAAGCTTCCCTAAAGAGGGCTGCCTTCAGATGTCTTCTAAGAGTCAAAACAAAATAAAAGAATTCCTTCCAGTACCACCTTAGAGACCAACTAAGTTTGTCATTGGTATGAGCTTTCGTGTGCATGCACACTTCTTCAGATACCTGTTTCCAAAAGTCAGATACTGTGTTGTTTATTTCCTTGACATCTGATGGGAGGGCTTTCCACAGGGCAGGCACCATCATTGAGATGGCCCTCTGCTTGGTTCCCTGTAACCTCACTTCTCACAGTGAGGGAATTGCCAGAAGGCCCTCGGGGCTGGACCTCAGTGTCCGGGCTGAACGATGGGGATGGAGACGCTCCTTCAGGTATACTGGGCCAAGACCATTTAGGGCTTTAAAGGTCAGCATTAACGCTCTGAATTGTGCTCGGAAACGTACTGTTTGTCAACATGATTGTTTCTGTAATAAAGGTTGTTGGTGCTTTTTCAAAACATATTTCCCCCATAAACTTTGATGTTGGCTGCTAGGCTTTTTATTAAGGTCCCATTATCACTCTTCTGCTTGCATATTTATTATCCCACTGCAGCAAGTGTTGTCACCAGTCCTGCTCAGAAAAGGACCACTCTCTGCCATTTCCCCTTCTGCAATACCACAGGGTGTCTCCCCTCTTTTTCCTGAAATATTTTATTTATTTAAGATGTAGGTGCTGAATAGGTGACTTCCGGAGGGTCCAATAAACGCTTCGCAAATGTTAGAAGCAGTGCTATTTTTTTCTGGGAAAAGAAGTGCCGGAACTCACGATGAACATCTCCCTTGTTCCGGTGAGTTCCGGTGGGTTCCGGCTAAAAAAAGGCGTGTGTGTGTTGCTTGAAAAAGTGCCACTTCCACAGACTGAAGCAGTCTAGTGGGCACAAATGAAATAAATATTCTCTACTTGAATAAATGCCTATCCAGAAAAGGTTGTCTCCCTGTCTGACAATCTAAAAATACATACATCTACTAAATTCTGCTATTGTACACCTCTTTAAAATCCTACACGGTTCCTTGAGATGCACTGTGTAGTACGTCCTAAAACTCAATGAAACGTTGAGTTCGCTTTCTGGTTTCTTCGTCAATCTAAATATTATTCACAAACATATCCCCCTGTTATAGTCTTTTCTTTTATTGCTGCTCGTTCATTCAAATCTTATTCAAGAATAGCGTTCTTCACTCCCCCCCCCCTTGCCTAGTAAGTATCTTTTTATCTATCTCCTCCATCTATCATATGCATTTCTTTCTGCATAAAACCTTAGGAAATGAAAGACAAATGTTAGGAAATATTTAAACATTGGACAATATTCCTATGAAAGTTTAATGTTCCCAAGCCTACAGTTCCCTAATACCTAACAGTACGAGTTCTGTTGCAATATTTGCCCTAATGGAAAACGATAAGTGGCATTCCTCCAAAGCAAAACCACCAAGAAATGAGCAATAAAACAGCAAAATAAAAAAATAAAAATAAATGCTGGCTTGGCATTTAAAGAAAGAGGAGATGAAGCGAGAACTGCCGTCTGGGATAATAAAGAATTAACCACAAACCCCTGTTCTATGAAGCACAAAACCCCCTATATTAAAATGACACACATCCCCAAATGTTCAAAGAGTTGTGTGCATTGTGATAGCTCTTCCACTTCCGTGAGACTTTCAGACCCATGGAGCTCAAATATACATTGCGCAGATTCTATAATAATAATAATAATAATAATAATAATAATAATAATTTATTATTTATTCCCCAGCCACTCTGGGCGGCTTCCAACAGAAAAATAAAACACAATAATCTATTAAACATTAAAAAGGCTCCCTGAACAGGGCTGCCTTCAGATGTCTTCTAAAAGTCTGGTAGTTGTTTTCCTCTTTGACATCTGTTGGGAGGGCGTTCCACAGGGCAGGCGCCACCACCGAGAAGGCCCTCTGCCTAGTTCCCTGCAACTTGGCTTCTCGCAACGAGGGACCCGCCAGAAGGCCCTCGGTGCTGGACCTCCGTGTCCGGGCAGAATGATGGAGGTGGAGACGCTCCTTCAGGTACACTGGACCGAGGCCATTTAGGGCTTCAAAGGTAAGCACCAACACTTTGAATTGTGCTTGGAAACGTACTGGGAAATTCTAACTCCCCACTCCCCGCCAACAAATAAAAATATATCTCTAATGCAAAGTCTATCTATGGAAGGCCAGTAGCTCAGTGGCAGAAAATCCTAGGTTCATTCCCTGGCATCTTCAGGTAGGACTGGGAAAAACACAGCCTAAAATCTCAGAGAGTCACTGCCAGTCAGTCTTGTGAGCTAGAAACTGATGGGAAGACAGATGAACTAACGGCAGTGTACTGGAAGAAGCAAAGATCGCCAGTGTCAAAGCAATGATTCTTCAGCATCAACTTCGTTGGACTGGTCATGTTGTGCAGATGCCTGATTATCGTCTTCCAAAGCTCTATGCCAGACTTTAAAATGGAAAGCGTAATGCTGGTGGTCAACAAAAGAGGTTCAAAGACTCCCTCAAGGCAAGTCTTTAAAAATGTAGTATAAACACCGACAACTGGGAAACACTGGCCTGTGAGCGCTCCAGTTGGAGAACAGCCTTTACCAAATATTTTATTTCAAATACGTCAGTGTGGTAACACACTAGCCAACGTGTCAATAAGAATGGGAAACAATGAAAGCAATGAGCTTTCCCAGACATTGTGTCAATTATAAATCTCGAAGAGCAACAGTAGGAGCAGCAAGATTTGCCTGGCATGAGTGGGGTTTTTTTTGGTGGGTTTTAGTCATTGTTTTTACTTTGCAGAACTGACAACAAATCAACAGGAATCGACAAAATAAAAACTCCTTCACTGAAAAACAACATTGCTACTTGCTATGGGTTGGTATCCAACAGTGGTTTTGTGGTGGTGGAAGCACTTCTGCAAGCGCATGGCACAAAGTACCATATTTTCTCCTGCTCAATTGCAGCTTTCTGTGCCATATCCCAGACTTCTCTGCATCACCTTTCCAACCCCACCCTTTCTCTCCCAAGCATTTCTCTCTCTTAGAGTTTTTGCCTGACTTGAATATATCTTTGAAGTCCAATAATGATTATTTTATACATACCCTCCAAAATTTCTCCAATTAAAATAGTAAAGGTAAAGGGACCCCTGACCATTAGCTCCAGTCGTGACCGACTCTGGGGTTGTGGCGCTCATCTCACGTTATTGGCCAAGGGAGCTGGCATACAGCTTCCAGGTCATCTGGCCAGCATGACAAAGCCGCTTCTGGTGAACCAGAGCAGCACACAGAAACGCCGTTTACCTTCCCGCTTGGAGCAGTACCTATTTATCTACTTGCACTTTGATGTGCTTTCGAACTGCTAGGTTGGCAGGAGCAGGGACCAAGCAACGGGAGCTCACCCCGTCACGGGGATTCGAACCTCCGACGTTCTGATCAGGAAACCCTAGGCTCTGTGGTTTAACCCACAGCGCCACCCGTGTCCCTTCAATTAAAATTAAAATAGGGACATCCTATTCAAAATAACAATAATAATTATAGTTACAGGTAGGTAGCCGTGTTGGTCTGACGTAGTCGAAACAAAATAAGAAATAAAAAAATTCCTTCCAGTAGCACCTTAGTTGGTCCCTAAGGTGCTACTGGAAGGAATAATAATTATATTATTTATACCCCACCAATTTACCTGGGTTGCTGCAGCCACTCTGGGTGGCTTCCAACATATATAAAAAACATAATAAAACATTAAAAACTATTATCAGGCTGCCTTCAGGTGTCTTTTAAAGGTTGTGCTCACTGGAAGGACAGATCGTGAAGCTGAGGCTCCAATACTTTGACCACCTCATGAGAAGAGAAGACTCCCTGGAAAAGACCCTGATGTTGGGAAAGATTGAGGGCACAAGGAGAAGGGGACGACAGAGGAAGAGATGGTTGGACAGTGTTCTCGAAGCTACGAACATGAGTTTGACCAAACTGCGGGAGGCAGTGCAAGACAGGAGTGCCTGGCGTGCTATGGTCCATGGGGTCATGAAGAGTCGGACACGACTAAACGACTAAACAACAACAACAAGTTACTTATCTCCTTGGCTCGGGGGGGGGGGGGTTGCATTTCTCCAGTAAAAATAGGAGCGCCCTAAGGGAAAGTGGGACATCCCGGGATCAAATCAGAAATCCATTATTGTAGAATATGGTGTCCCTGTTTTCTTCGGAGAAATGTTGGAGGGTATGTTAAAATAAGAGAAAGTGTAGCTCTGAGGCAAGCATGTGGAAGCAGATGGGGCTTTCCTGAGTTTTCACTCTGAGCTCAGCTTGTAGACTCTGTTCCAAGATTGAAACAACAGGCTGAAAAAAAATACTACAGCTATCATCCACACCTATGATTCTGAGATGAAGAAGCAATGGCCGTTCCCCCTTCACTGAAAAATTAAAGTCTGGCTTGTTGTAACCCCGGGTCTGTCCCAAACATTGTATGAAACCATCTCCATCTTGGAAATGAATCTACAAGCTGACATCGCAGCTGCAACATTCAGCCTATTTTTATTTATTTTTTGCACTTTGGGGTTGTTGTTTTTGTTTTAATTCTGCCTACCCACCCTCACCTTGCCAAATAACGGGCTCAGGATTGATAACTGGAAAGTTCATCCCACCTCTTGTGACAATTCAATTGCCCCCCCACACACACCCAAAAAGGAACTGCTTAGCTGTAGATTGGGGAGTTTGAGGAGAGAGAAAACGTTTTCAGTCCTTTCTTGTATTTTCAAAACCTAAAATGAATTGAATTTAAAGTTGTTTTTTGTTTTAAAAAAATTCATTCAAGATCCACTGAGAAGAAAAGGCACTTTAGAATTAGAGTGATTCTTTAGCGCGTATATCCATCGCTGAGATGGTGAAGCAAGTCCTTCACAAGTACTTCATAAAATACTAAACAGGAGTTCAGTAGGAAAGCTCTTGTCGCATCTCAGTTAGGGTGGTTAGTGCCGGTCTTTGAGCTACAGTACCATTTGCACTTGTCTCGCTCTCCCTTTTGAAAATGTATCAGAAAAGTTGTTGTTTGTGGGAGTAAACTCTTTATCCATGCATATCTTATTTTCTCAGCACTAAGAATGACTCTGATTCTGTCCCGGATACGCATGTCAGATGCATAACTGATTAGTGACAAGTGACACAGAAACAGAAATGCTCCGTGTTATGATGAATAATAAACTTGGGCAATTTTATGCAGGGAAGCATAGAGAGACGAGTTTCTGCAATTCCCCCCCGCCCCCGCCTTTTCCCATATAAATAATATGTATCTCACCAAAATGGATCCAAGAGGAAACGCAGAGAAAGTTCTTATGACAAAGTTATTGTGTGCATTTTCAGTTCCTGTATTAGACTCATACAATCACAGAATTGAGAGGTGGAAAAGACTTGCAGGGGTCATCTAGTCCCTGCAATGCTGGAATCTCGGTCCAGTATACCTGAAGGAGCGGCTCCACCCCCATCGTTCTGCCCGGACACTGAGGTCCAGCGCCGAGGGCCTTCTGGCGGTTCCCTCGCTACGAGAAGCCAAGTTACAGGGAACCAGGCAGAGGGCCTTCTCGGTAGTGGCACCCACCCTGTGGAATGCCCTCCCACCGGAGGTCAAAGAGAACAACAATTACCAGACCTTTAGAAGGCATCTCAAGGCAGCCCTGTTTAGGGAAGCTTTTAATGTTTGATGGATTTCTGTATTTTAATATTTTGTTGGAAGCCACCCAGAGTGGCTGGGGGAACCCGGCCAGATGGGCGGGGTATAAATAATATATTATTATTATTATCTTTTGCTCAACGTAGGGCTTGCACCCAGGACCCTGAGATTAAGAGTCGCATGTATTACTGACTGAGCTATCCCAGGTTTGGTTTATATAAGAATAATACAGAAAGAGTAACAATGGCAGCACATTCAAATACTGTACATGTCTACTCAGAAAGAAGCATGCTCAGTTGACTTCAGTTCTTCCCAGGGAAGCTTGTCTACAGTTGTAACCTCAGAAGCTGAACAGAATCCGTTCTGGAAGTCAGTTCAACTTCCGAAACGTTCGACTTCCAAAGCGCAGCTTCTGATTGGCTGCAAGAAGCTCCTGCAGCAAATCGGAAGCCCCGTCAAATGTTTGTCTTCTGAAAGAACATTCAAAATCTGGAACACTCACTTCTGGTTTTCGATCATTCAGGAGCCAAAATGTTCGACTCCCAAGGTGTTCGGGAGCTGAGCTACGACTGTATAGCAATTCAAGCCCAAAAGCTTATGATCTAGTTCAGAGGAAATCAACTTGATGGGGGGGGGAGGGAGTTTTTAGATCATTGTAGTGATCATCAGATTTAAATAAATGCATAATTAAATAACTGATTGATGTGCCATATAGCAAAGAATAAGACGAATGAGCTTGATTCCCACCCCACTCCCGGTTTGAATGCCATAGTTCTCTGTGAGCTGACCAAGAAAATGGTTTTCTTAAAATATAAACTTTAAAAGCTTTCCTAAAGCTCTATCTAGTATCCGAGGGTGGGAAAACAATCTACATGTGTCCACTTCAAAACATATTTTCCATTACTTTCATATTAAAAAAATATTTACCATCTTTTCTAAATTCTATTACTAGCATGAAGAAAAATTAGATTTCTATGACTAATTAAAAACACTTGGTCGAAAATGAAATAGCAGGGGGAAAGAGCACATATATCACAGACATTTCCGTGCTGAGCTGCTTCAAGCACACCCAAGAGTTTGGGGGTGTCCAATGGCATATAAAACTATTAAAAATAATAAAGTGCCCTAATTCTGAAGGCAATTGGCTGATTTGAAACGCAACCTGGTTGGTGGGTGTAATTTGAGAAAATGCCATTCTGCCACCGCCGCTGCTTGGATATGCATAACAGTCTCACGCCTGGGGCAACTGCCCCTGTGGCTCCCCCAACCTATGACACTGTTCCAGACCACCCCTTCCTCCTTCTGGAGTGTCTCCACCCCCATTGTTCAGCCCGGGCCCGGAGGTCCAGCTCTGAGGGCCTCCTGGCAGTTCCCTCACTGCGAGAAGTGAGGTTACAGGGAACCAGGCAGAGGGCCTTCTCGGTGGTGGCGCCCACCCTGTGGAACACCCTCCCATCGGATGTCAAGGAAATAAACAACTATCTGATTTTCAGAAGGCATCTGAAGGCAGCCCTGTTTAGGGAAGTTTTTAATATTTGATGTTTTATCACTTTAATAAACAACAACAACAACATTATTCTGTTGGGAGCCGTCCAGAGTGGGTGGGGAAACGCAGCCAGATGGACAGCATATAAATTATTATTATTATTATTATTATTATTATTATTCTAAACAAACTGGGTCTGTGTTTCAGTCCAATGACAACTTGAACCAGCCCCTGGCTGCCATGAGGTCTTGAGCTGCAACACCAGAGGCAGCCTCAGCACAGGTGTCAAAATCCACCTTCACACCCAAGATGGTGTGATAAAATGGTCAGATAAATTGCTCGGCAGCAGAGTGAGTGGTACATCAACAGCAACCCATTTACTGACTCACGGGCAACATGGGCACCCTCACCCATGATTAAGTCATGAATGACTGAGGTCTTGTCACGTACTGATCTTGCATTAAATAACCACGCACACAAAAGGAGCCCAGCTATTGGGGGGCGTGGTTGAGAGCAAATGTTTGAGAGGCTGGCTCCATCTGCCAAGGCCTCACACCTGGAGTCAATGGCTCTGCCCGTTGGCTTATTCCAGTGGTTCCCAACAGGTGGTCCGCGGACCCCCAAGCGTCCGCGAGCTATGCCAGAGGGGTCCGCAAGATGCTATTAGAATAAAAAATATATTAAATATATTTCGTATGATAACAGATTTTTTGTTTTGGCCGCTTCCTGCATGAGCAGAGTCTAGCACAAAACTAGAATTAGATAGAGGCAGTAGTTCTGCTGTATGCCGTTAGTGTTTACAAACACTACTGTTTTGCAAAGAGGCAGCGCGCGCATTCTACTAACGCTCACCTCCCCAAGATGCTTTGCGCGCGTCGGCTTCATTTGTGCGCTACTGCGCAGGTACCCTGTCTTCTCCATTCCCCTCCCTCCTCCCTGGCGCGCGCTGCCTCTTTGCAAAACAGTAGTGTTTGTAAACAAAGCGTTGTTTTTCGCGGAAGCTACAGTTCGCGTAGTTAAAAATGGACCGTTGGTTAAAAAGTGGTTTGTTAAAATGACAAAGGCCTACAGATGAAGAGGAAGATAATGCATTTGATGTTCAAGCAAGTAAGTCAGTGACTCTCGAACCGATCTTGTCAGTGTCCATTGAACCTAAATCGTCGGCGTCCCTTGAACCTAACCCTTCCAAGATCAGTGTTAAGCTTACTGGAAAAATTAATTAGGAATTAGATTTAGGATTAGGAATTAATGGGGGTCCTTGTCACAATAGTGGCTCGATGAGGGGTCCTCGAGAAAATTTTGTTGGGAACCCCTGGCTTATTCTATCCAACCTGCCTATTATGGAGACAAGCTATGGAGATCAGACCTTCAAAGCTTGCCCATGTTCTCCGTACGAGGCCAAATTCTGTCTTCCAAAATACAATTGTGATTGTAGGGATTTCTAGAATCCCTGACTATATGACTGAGCACAGTATAATCTACATAATCTGCTTTGCTCTATTTGATTATAGTGTAACAAATGTATTTTGCACTTTATTTACATTTGGCAAACCTTTCCCAGATGCCCCATACACTCTGATATTTTGTATCCCAATTCCTATACGATCAAAGCTGCGAGCAATTCAAAGAAAAGTTCTTCAAAGGCTTGTGACATTTGGAGAGAAATTGAGAAAACGCGTCCTCTTTGAAAACTGGAGGACTGCATGGGAAACGAAAGCAAAATAAAATACTATTTATACACTGCTTCGTTTTTTTTAAAAGGAAATAGTAATTATCAAATGCCACCAGATTAATAAACAATTACCATAGTAACACCAGCTAGATCTGAAACATATGCTTATACATTTTTAACGTGTAAATGGAAATACAAGACAGCTGAAAGTTCCTTCGATTCCCTTTGTTCCTATAAGACAAGTGACAAATCCATTAACAGATCCTTTCATGTAATCTCCTCCACTACTGCACTTTGGAACTATATATGTAAATACTGTGCTAGCAAGAAATGGCCATTTAGTGTTTTATTTTCATGGAGCATCTACCAAAAAACCCAGGACCTTATTCATCAGTCCTGCTCTCTGGACACATGTGAAATTACTATATTGCACAAAAAAGTAAAGGTGCAAAAACAAATCCAAAATCTAAGTTAAAGCAATATGACATTACTGCTGCCCTAATAAAGGACTTCTTAGTTTTTCTATCATATCTCAATGCTCCATTTGTCATAAATGCTGTCTTTTGGAACACAGGAATTTGCCTTACATGGAATCAGACCATGGCTCCATCTAAGTCACCGTTGTCTGTCCAGAATGACAGACGCTCTCCAAGGTCCATCTAGAGCAGGCATCCCCAAACTTTGGCCCTCCAGATGTTTTGGACTACAAATCCCATCATCCCTGACTCTGTTAACAACATGGAGCAATATGGGTAGTGTTTGTGATTGGAGAGGGTAGGGGAGAAGGTTGCTTGGAATATAGCATCATAGGTGCCACGTTCCGGATTGAAAAATCCAGGATCAGCAGTACCGCGGCACCGGAAGTCGCTTCTACGCACTTCCGGACATGCGTAGAAGCGACTTCCGATGCCACTGTGCCCATTTCCAAAATGTCCGCAGCGCCAGAAGTCGCTTCTATGACATGTGTAGAGGCGACTTCTGGCTCTGCGGACATTTTGGAAATGGGCACAGTGGCTTCAGAAGTCGCTTCTACGCATGTCCGGAAGTTCGCAGAAGCGACTTCGGGCGCTGCGGACATTTTGGAAATGGGCGCAGTGGCATTGGAAGTCGCTTCTACACATGTCCAGAAGTGCATAGAAGTGCCGGCGCAGGAGCTCCGTAATCCAGGGGAATATGGGGTATTTTGCCATTTGGTACACCTGTGGGAAACAATAAGAAAATACGGGGGTTTCCCGGGCAAAACGGGGTACTTGGCAGCTATGTATAGCATGCCAAATAGAGCAGGCGGGAAAATCGAAAGGAGGCTGGAATGGCAGGTGATCTGGAGGTGGAAATTTTGTCCCTGCTGAAGTCTGGAAGATGGAGAGAGGGTAGAGGGGATTAACTTGGTGGGAACGGGATTAGGAGATTTCTAATCACATCGATCCCACATTTCAGTTTACTGCACATTTGCCTTCATTGTTCCTCGAATAAACAAGCTCTTGTTAACCCTGGGTAACCGTCAGCGAAACCCACGCTTAAAGGTTTTGAGCAGCTATTCCAATACCTCTACCTGCACAGCGCTGTTAGCACAGTAAGACAGGGACAATCGTGTAGGCGCTTGGCACTTATTTGGGATCTGTTTATTTCTGATGGTTAGAAATCATACACTGTCAGGGCGATTACTTTAAGAAAAACATTCTGATTTTGCAGAAAGCCATATTCAATAGTTGCAGAATTAAGGTGGGGATTTTATATTGTACAAAGTATTTTAGACCTTGGAACGATGCTTCCTATTGAAATTTTAGAGGAGGAAAATATGACAAATTCTGCAGTTTTATTTTCCTCCGTAGCTTCCCATTACTAAACCAGCCAAATGCCACCGTGAAAATGGGGACACTGCATGTCATCTTGATCTGCTGCTTCCAACCCCCCCCCCTTTCATTAAAGCTTTAATGCTGCAATTATGGTCACGTTGCCCTATTTAAAAAAAAAGGAAAAGGCAGTTTACTTTAAAAAGTGAAATTGCATAGCCTACTATTTAATTATACACAAATGTAAATGGCCCATTTTTCCATAACTGGTTATTACAGCACTGTT
Organism: Zootoca vivipara; assembly: GCF_965207765.1. Lineage (NCBI taxonomy): Eukaryota > Metazoa > Chordata > Lepidosauria > Squamata > Lacertidae > Zootoca > Zootoca vivipara. Next base: position 11,736,297 of record NC_142582.1, read on the forward strand.
TTACTTTCTGAGTTTTCACAATCTCTAAAACCTACAATGCTTCCTGCTATATAATTGTTTTGTTACATTATTGTTTTCATCTTATTTTTTTTCCCCTCTCTCCCTTTTTAATGCGAGTGCAGCAGGAGGATAAATCTTGGTTTTAAGCCAGCCAGTACTTCATCTACTTAAGCTTTTATAGATGAAGATTGCTGTAATTATCAGAATACCCGCTTATTTCTGAAGTATTATCTTGGCAACCTGCTGGCATTTACAACCAATTAACAAGCGTTGCCCATTAGTTGCGTAAGGGGTATCGCGGAGTAAACCTATTGTGTGTTAATTTTCTATTTTAGATAATCAGTTTGGCCATCCAAAATGGGAAGGGGAAGAAAAGAAAGGTTTGACACACAGTGGCAAGCGTGTAAAAATTACAACGTGCTTCCGAGAGACAAAGGTATCCAGCGACACAGTGATTACTTCACTGTCGTCACCATTGGGTCTTAAGTATTTATTCCTTTTATCTCTTCTGGAAGATAAATTATAAAGTACAGCTTCAGCAAAAGTAATCATGTGTCTTCCTCTCCAACTTCCCCCCACCCCAACCGACTGCCTTCTCCTCCTGTCTCCTCCTGTTTGTAATTACATCAAATTGTACAAGTGTTAAATACTATTTAAAAAGATTTTTTTAAAAAAAATTAAAAAAGACAAAGAAAAAGAAGACTGGCGGCCGATGGGGGACGACGACACAGCCTCCTGTCCCCTTTCTATTACTATTAAAAAGGAGAAACGTGAAGGACTCCTTGAAAAGGTAGCCCTTGTAAGTGGCCTCATGTGTGCTGCGTTTCCATCCAGCTTATCATCTTTGTTCCATTATTTTTGTTGCTCTCCCTGTTTTAAAAATGGGGCAACGATAACGGTAAAGGCCCCCTGGCTTCTTACGTCCAGTCAAATTTGACTATGGGGTGCGACGCTCATTTCCACTTTTAGGCCAAGGGAGCCGGCGTTTGTCGGCAGACAGCTTTCCGAGTCATGTGGCCAGCATGACTAAACCACTTCTGCCGCAACGGGACACCGTGACGGAAACCAGAGCGCACGGAAAAGCCGTCTCTACCTTCCCGCCAGAGCGGTACCTATTTATCTACTTGCGCTGGCGTGCTTTCGAACTGCTAGGTTGGCAGGAGCTGGGACAGACCAACGGGAGCTCACCCCGTCGCAGGGATTCGAACCGCCGACCTAACGATCAGCAGGCCCAAGAGACTCACTGGTTTAGACCACAGCGCCACCCGCATCCCTAAAAAAATGGAAGGGTCCATGAAGGGAGGCAAGGGTGGTGGGCAGGAAAGATTGAACCTTGAAGGGAAATGTGGGAGACAGAAGAAACCCCTCTCAAAAGTGGGGAGTGGAGATTGAGTGCTTTAAATGCACACACTGAGGAAGAGTCCTAGCCCTGGGGAGCAGCTCTCCCTGGTAGAAAAAGTTGCCCCCTTCAGTCGCAGTCTGCTCCTACCCCACACCACCCCCATTAATCATTTTCGGAAGCAAGGGCGGCTTTCTGCACGAATTCCTGGTTTCCTCATATCTGCCAAACTCAGCTCTTTAATATTTGTTGTGGTCAATTGCATCCAAGGGATGATGTGTCTGTTATTGCAGCATGATGATAGATATATTTATTTATTTATGTTATTTATTTTAGATGCAGACATATAAAAGTTATTTTAAAAAGTCTAATGAGGATGTAATGGATCAGCCCTTCAAGAAAAGCTGAAAAGTTACTGCTTCATATGACTAACACAGAGAAAGATGTCCCCTAAGTTATGCAGGGATTCAGAGTCATTGAAATCATTGGAGAGTTGACATATGTTTGGGAATTCCAGGACATGTCCTCTTTTGGGGGCCCTACATGCCTATCCGGAGGAATTTTACATTTAAAAGCAAATGTACCAGAATGCGGCAGCTAGACTGGTGACTGGGAGTGGCCGCCGAGACCATATAACACCGGTCCTGAACATTGGCTCCCAGTACGTTACCGATCACAACTGAAAGTGTTGGTGCTGACCTTTAAGGCCCTAAACGGCCTCGGCCCAGTATACCTGAAGGAGTGTCTCCACCCCCCATTGTTCAGCCTGGACTATGAGGTCCAGCGCCGAGGGCCTTCTGGCGGTTCCCTCATTGTGAGAAGCCAAGTTACAGGGAACCAGGCAGAGGGCCTTCTTGGTTGTGGCACCTGCCCTGTGGAAGGCCTCTCATCAGATGTCAAGGAAATAAACAACTACCTGATGTTTAGAAGACATCTGAAGGCAGCCCTGTTTAGGGAAGTTTTTAATGTTTGATGTTTCATTGTGTTTTTTATATTCTGTTGGGAGCCGCCCAGAGTGGCTGGGGAAACCCAGCCAGATGGTCGGGGTATAAATTATTTATTTATTTATTTATTATTATTATTATTATTATTATTATTGGTTTTAATTTTGTGTGTGTGTGCACTCGGGCACCTCTGGCTCAGTCTCTGGCTACCCAGTGGCAGAGGGGTTATTGGGCGATTGCCCTACTCAAATGCTCAACTTTTTGTATCTGGATTTTTGACTCTTGAAATATGGCAACCCTACAAAAGTGTTATTTTGACTGGATCGTGGCTATTATAATTTGTTGTTGTTGTTTTTAACAAAAACAACAAATTTAACAAAGAAAGCGAAGGGTTCAAGATCCTGTTATTACAAAAATGGTGCCATTACAAAATCCCATTATTGCCAAACATGGCTATTATCTACTGAGTTTTAAAGACTTAAGCAGATTTTATTTAAAAAAAAAAAAAGCATGGTTAGATCCCAACTATTCCACAGATCAGGACGGTTGAATGGTTCCTGCTGTAAAATGACAGGAAATGTATTTTATTAAATTAAGTGAACTGTACAATGATGCCTTTTATTTTCCTCCTGTGGATTGGTTTCATATTTTGCCTCAGCATAAGTTAAACAAAATTAAGACTATGATTATGCTAAAACGATGGAGCCCATTAAAGGAAAAGATAGAAAATGTTGAACTCCTCCAACAAAGTCATAAAGAATTATCAACTGTGCAATTAGTAAAGACTGTGCATACAAAGGGAAGTCTATTAAGTCATAAATGAAGGAGAAAAATGTTGTGCTTGGCAAACTGATGAGTAGATTTGGCTTAATTATTTTGAATTAATTGCTATTGGCTACAATAATTGGAAAATTAAAAATTTAAGGTATGGCCATAAAACCATTCCCATAAAATGAATCTGGTAATACAACCGGGCCATTTGTTTAACTATTTAGCATACAAAAGGCAAAGCAATAATAAGGATTATCTGGCAGAGCTGTTCGGAAGAGGGAAGGCTTAGAAAACTGTGTTGCCTGTTCATGCGACATTCAAGCTGAAGAATGTCAGTATTTGTCTGGAAATTCCATTTCGGTGAACTTCAGCCCCCTTAAATACATTGGGACTTACTTCTGAGTAAGCATTCATAGGCTAACACTTCTTTATTCCTTCAGAAACATACATATTTGTGTTAGAATTTGGCCCATATGATATCGTCTCTTAGAGCAGGAGGAGCAAACTCCCATTAGCAGACCACTTCTGTTCTATAACTAGATGGATAGATAAGATAGAGAGGCAGGTAGATAGATATGAGTGTATCGAGAGAATGGAGAGGAGAGGATTCATTCGTTCTGTCTTCCGCTCTCCACACCAACCAACCCATTCTCTCCATAGTGACAGGGGTTCCAATGCTATGAAGATCATAGAATCATAGAGTTGGAAGAGACCACGAGGGCCATCCAGTCCAACCCCCTGCCAAGCAGGAAACACATCAAAGCATTCCTGACAGATGGCTGTCAAGCCTCTGCTTAAAGACCTCCAAAGAAGGAGACTCCACCACACTCCTTGGCAGCAAATTCCACTGTCGAAAGAGCTCTTACTGTCAGGAAGTTCTTCCTAACGTTTAGGTGGAATCTTCTTTCTTGTCGTTTGACTCCACCTAAACATTAGGAAGATGCATGATGTACAATTCTACGGCTAAAGCTAAGCAGGTTAGGGCCTGCAATTTTCATGAATTTGAGACTTCAAAGGCTCAGCCCCTTAGAGGAAAAGTAGACTTGTAAGAAAGAAATGTTCTATTGTCAATATGTGGTTTCCTTCACTGCCGAAAACCACAGAGGCCAAGGAAAGCCATGGAAGCAGAAGGCAGGCATTGAAACAACTTTGATGGGATTATTAATTCCTCTCAAAATTATGAGGTCACAGTGACCATTTCTTTCTAGAATTCTGCTGCAGAAGTGTGAAACCTCCCTGAAAAATGTCACCGGTTTTAGTGAAACATCTGGTGAAATATAATCAGATGTTTCTCAAGGAGAAGTCTAGAAAGTCATACTGAATGCAACTTGAGATCCCATAACAAGACAGGAACATACACACGCCTGAAAAATTCCGTTTGGCTTTACTAAACTCTTTTGAGCTCTGTCAGCAATTTCTCAGATGTTTCCAATGGATTGTGGAGCTCCCAAATTCTCTTAAGCACAGCTGGGGAAGGTCTTCTGGTGGCAAAGTAAGTGACTGAGGTCAGAACACCGATGACGTGCCAGAGGGCCTTCTCAGCAAAAGCAACCTGGTTGTGGCACCTTCTCGTGAATGTGCCTCCGATGCACAAACCCTCCAACATTTCTCCAATGAAAATAAGGACATCCTATTCCACAATGATAACTTTACTATTTATACCCCACCCACCTGACCGGGTTGCCCCAGCCACTCTGGGCAGCTTCCAACATATATAAAAACATAATAAAACATTGAACATTAAAAACAACTTACCTGTGCCTTCGGGTGTCTTCTAAAGTTGGTATAGCTACTTATCTCCTTGGTTTGGGGCTCAAGGGTTGCATCACTCCATACCCTCCAAGATTTCTCCAATGAAAATAGGGATGTCCGAAGGAAAAGCAGGACATTCCAGGATCAAATCAGAAACCAGAATGGCTCCTGCAAATCAGGGACTGTCCACGGAAAATAGAGACACTTGGAGGGTCTGCAATGTACATGTGTGTGTGGCCTTTTCCCTTTTCATCCCTCTTCTTCACAGCAGGCCTGGTACCAGCGCTACCATACATTTGAACATGTAACTGACATGGCTTCCTCCAAAGAACCCAGGGTACTGTAGTCTGCCCACCCCCACAGGGCTACAGTCCCTAGGACCCTAAACAAATTACAGCGCCCAGGATTATTTAGGGCAAGCCATGTGCTTTAAATGTGTGTTAAGTGTGCTTCAAATATGCACTATGGATAAGGTAAAAAGGTAAAGGACGCCTGGGCGGTTAAGTACAGTGAAAGGCCCTCATCTCGCTTTCAGGCCGAAGGAGCCGGCGTTGTTCACAGTCAGCCTTCCAGGTCATGTGGCTAGCATGACCAGGGGCGAACAAAGGCGTCGTGACACCTGGGGCGGGGTGTTGCTACATATGACACATGCAGCGTACGTAACGACACCGCACATGCGCTGTACATAGTGGTTTGCCGGCAGCGCCGCTCCAGCGCCGTACACACGGTGCCGGGATCCTCTGCTCGCCCCTGCAGCTGCAAATGGAGGGTCCTCTGTTCACGTCTGTAGCAGTGACGGAGGGATCCCACTGCCGTCTGTACGGCGCTCGAGTGGTGCTGGCGGCAAACCGCTATGTACAACGCATGTGTGGTGTCATTACGTACAGAGCATGCATGCGGTGACGCACATGCGCTGTACATAGCGGTTTGTCGCCGGCTGCAGCCACGAACGGAGGATCCTCCACATGCAGCTGCAGCGGCGCAATGGCTGCTCACGCTGCCATGTGCCCCCGCAGGGTGCCTTCTTGTCACACACACCCCCAGACATGGTACCAGGGGCGCATCACCCCCCGCCCGCCCCCCCATTGCGACGCCACTGAGTATGACTAAACCGCTTCTGGCACAACAGGACACTGTGACGGAAACCAGAGTGCAAAGAAACGCCGTTGACCTTCCCACCACAGTGGTACCTATTTATCTACTTGCACTGGCCTGCTTTCGAACTGCTAGATTGGCAGGAGCTGGGACAGAGCAACGGGAGCTCACCCTGTGGTGCGGATTCAAACCGCCGACCTGCAGATCAGCAAACCCAAGAGGCTCAGTGGTTTAGACCACAACGTCACCTGAGTATGACCCTTCAGAACGGTTGGTTTACAATTATTTTTCACTGTATTTTATTTTTGTGTGTATAGTTGCACTTTAAATTGCTGCACCTCACTTTGATATTACTTCTAAGGAGTGGTTGGCTATAATTCTATAAATGAATGAAATAATTTCTACTCTATAAGCAGTACAACAGTACAACAAACAATTACATTTTTTTCCCACTCTAGATCTATTTGCGCAGCTTCACATTGTCATCCATGGACAGAGCATGAGGGATAGGCAGAGACAAACGTACCTTACTTGGGTCACATACCTTGTCTGATACTTGTAGGCAGGATCAGGTAAAGTGTTCTCTTTCCAATACACAAATAATACAAAATGTGGAAAGACATTTGCGAAGTGTTTTTGGACCCTCCTAAAGACTTCTTTCAAACACTGTGTGACTCTCCCAGTAGTTACAAAAGTAGTAAGTCGAAAAGGGAGAAATTTCCCTCACACACTTCCAGTTGCTGAATTAATAATAATAATAACGTTAATTCAGAAATGATTGATGCCTGTGACCCTACTTCAGTCTTGCCCTCTTGTATTTTTTTCCATTTGATTTCTGCTTGAGTGGAATATTAAAAAGTCTTGCCGTATCCTCTACAAGACTTGAAGACAAGCAAGTTCATTGCCAGCAGCTACTCCACTTATTCTTTTAAATGGAAATTTGCCGTCTGCTATATCACACGGGGTGAGGGGAGGGGGAATACAGAACTATTTTTTGCAGCTTGTTCACTGAACAGATTATTGGAAGGGAAAAATACATTTCCCCCCCTCTTACAGATTTCCAAATTTCAGTGAAAATACCATCTTGGCAACTTGAATTGGGGGAAACAGTTTTACTCTCATATTGCTACTATGCTTCATTCGGAAATTGTAACTACATCCAAGGCAAAAATAATAATCCATGCTCCGAGGAAATTACCTGTCGAAGGCTCCATTTCTAAACTCGCATTATGCACAGTGGGACTTACTTCCAAGTAGGTTTGTATTTCTTTTTCAGTAAATTCCTCAGGTGATTTGCAAGATTTGGTTTTTAAAAATAGAGGTTTGCTAGACATGGGTGTACCCAGCGAGGGGTGTACCCAGTGAGAAAAATACTGTATTTTTCCGTGTATAAGACCAGGTTTTTTTCCTAAAAATAATGTCCAAAATTTGGGGACGTCTAAACACGGGGGCCATCTCCCCCCCTTTTCTTAAATCGGAGTCCCCAAAAATAGAGGGTGTCTTATACATGGGGGCGTCATATAGATGGAAAAATGTGGTACTTCTTACCCTAGGAACTAGGGTTCAACTATATACACAAAGTAAGATTATTTTGATTAGGAATGGGGAGAGAAGATAAGGTTGATCTGAATTGTGATTGCATGCTCAGGGCAGAACAGGGCCACCCATTAAGCGGAGTGAAGCAACTGCCTCAGGCGGCACCCCTGCAGGTACTTCACCCACCCCACCACCTCCTCCACCCCTGGCAGAAGACACCACTGGCATGTCCTGATTCCCTGGCCTACCTGGCAGACAGTGTGCCAAGATGAAGTTCCAAGTCCAGAAGCCAATCCACTCAAGCCCAAGTCCGAAGATCAGGAAACACAGTCCGGGGTCAGTCCAAGTAAGCCAAGAGTCAATCTCAGCAGTCAATCTCGAAGTAGAAACCCATGAAGGTCCAAGGAGAATCCCAGGCGAGGTCCCTCAATATGGGCAGTTGAGGAGACACAGCACCTCAGCTCTGCTGTCTTCTTATGCTGTGTCTGCTGATTGTCGCAGCTGGGCTCCATGACGCATGTGACCCTCACCTGCTCTTAGCTTGCCCCAGCTGAGGAATCACATGCCTCCTTCCCCAGCTGGCCGGCTAGTGAACTAGGCTGCAGGCCCTGACCTGCCTCTGGAGAGCCCTGCCCGCTATCCCCTACGCCTTAGGACCTGCCATATTCATGGGGACGGGGGCCTCTCTGGCAAGGGGTCCCACTGCTCAGCATCCTGTGCACTAGCCCCTGCCCCCTCATCATTCTCTGTCACCCCGTGAGTATTGTCTACAACAATCTCTCCTTCCCCATCCCCAGCTTGCTCCCGTGTGACCCACTCCCAGTTGCAACCTCTCACCAGAATCCTCTTCTTCTTCCTCCTCCTCCTCCTCTTCGAAATCCTGCCAGTTCATGACATCCCGTCGTCAGCCCCAATTTCCAGCAAAATCTCACCAGAATCTCCTGAGATCTCAGAGGCCAGGTGGCATGGCAGAGTGGAGCAATGTGGAGCAATGTTAAGAATAGTTGATTTAATTCACGCAGAAATGAAAGATGTACGTGTACTAATGAAGGTTTAAAATGGCTAAATGTTTATTACTGGAGGGTTGCTAACACTGGGGTTTTCCCAATGTTGCTTTCTAAAGGACTCTAGGCTCCTTAATGGGTTAATATTAAGGAATGACTGTTGATTGTTTTCTACTCTGTGCTGAGAGTGAACCATTGATCATGTGACGAAGGTTGTTGTTGTTGTCGTTTAGTCGTGTCCGACTCTTCGTGACCCCATGGACCCTAGCACGCCAGGCATTGCCCTTTTGAAGGGAGTTGCCGTTGAACCAATGGCTTCAAGTTACAAGAAAGGAGATTCCGACTAAGCTTATGTAAAAACTTTCTGACAGTAAGTGCTGTTTGACAGTGGAATGGCCTCCCTTGAAAGGTTGTGGACTCTCCTTCCTTGAAGGTCTTTAAGCAGAAGTTGGTTGGCTATCTGTCATGGATGCTTTAGCTGAGCAATGCAGGGGGTTGGAATTGATTACCCTTAGGGTCCTTTCCAACTCTATGATTCTATAAAGATATGGATTGAACTTGGGACACCACAGAGCTACGACTCTTCTCCAAATTAAAGACCCCAGCTCTGCCTTGTAGAGAAGAAAGTCACGTATAATAGATAGGGATTGAATCAGTGTTGCTTCTCATATGGAGCAGAACTGTTTTGAAATAAGATATTCCCCAGAAAGTCTAGGATGGCGTGGTTCTGAGGTTAGAGGGAAGAGGTGGTTAGTTGATACTGAAGGTGGTAGAAACAATATTGCTTGGATCTAATGAACTCTTAAGGATCATGGAATGTCATGGAATGGCACACAGGACCATTACAGGGCCAAGCTGAAGGCAGGTGGTGGAAATCTGACCTGCTGAGAGCCTGAGGGCCCTGTTGCTGCCTTTCTCCACCTGGCCTAGGGTGGGGCCTGAAAGGCTTCACAAGAACTGCAGTTGCTGCTGCTGCCCAGCAAGGACTGGGGTATTTTGGGGGAAGTTTTGTCGGGAGTTTTTGCTGTTATTGATATTAATTTTTGTATCTTTATTTTGATGTGGAAATTGTTCAGCTTGGTTATGTCATCTTTGTTGCGTTTTATTTATTTTTATGACTGCTTTGCTATGTTTGTAACTATGTAAATCTTTTCATATTGTAAGCCGCCTTGAGCATTGTTTTAACTGTGGAAAGGCGGCATACAAATAAAATGATGATGATGATGATGAATGATGATGATGATGAAAGAAACTGTTACTTGGAAGTAAGAAAGAGATCTTCATTCAGGCAAGTGATGGTAGACACAGCGGTCAGGAATCACAACTGAGGAGCTCAGGAGCAGGGCAAGAAGATCAGAACTGGAGGGAAGTGACAAAGATGCCCCAACAAGTTTCCCCATCCCTCCTGCCAAGCTATTAAAGACAAGGTGTGTCATGCTCACTCGTGAGGCTCTCTTGCCTTGTGGAGATGGGAATGAGATTTCCAGCGCCGTCTTAAGCGCCCCTGTTGCCATGGTGCGTCGGATTCCCAACGCGGCGGGTGGGTGGGCGCGGCGCTGCTGCGCGGCGGGCGGGCGGGCAGACACAGCGCAATCTCTCCGGTGCCCTCCCGCCCCGTTTCCCAGCGCGGTGGGCAGGTGGGCGCCGTGCGCAGCTGCGCGGCGGACCGGCGGACCGGCCGGCCAGCGGGCGGGCGCAGCTCGCGGCGCCCTCCTGGTGGGCCGGCGCCATGGTGCCCTGCGCCACCGGGGGTCTACGATGAGCCGGCCCTGGAGATTTCAAGTGTGCACTCTGCCTGGGTGGGTCTGCTCCTATATGCGAAGGTGACATCTGGTTCTAGGTAACAAGACTGCACCCTCCTGAATTCAGTCTCCCCAGTTCACTGATCAAAGCCCTCCCCAGCCTCCACTGAGGCTTTCCACTCCACATGAAATCTGGAGGGGGTGGGAGCCAGCATGCCTGCTCCCTCTTTCAAAACAACTGGAGTCTCCCCCCCCCCTTATGTTTATTTCCCCCACCTCTTTCGTCAGGGCCTGCCGACCCCAACCTGATCCTGGCAGTCATCATCACTCCTTTGAAAGAAAGCATCAGAGCGACACTATGCTATTGCGGTCAGGATTGCGCTGTTAAGACTTTATTCAGCTGTTTTGCTATCTACTGCATTCTGTCCCACCACTGGCAGCTTATAGCATCAAGTTTGGCTGAGAGATGGCGAGTTGCCCAAAGCCACTTGAGGAGCAGCACCAAACGAGTGAGGATTCCCCTTGTTCTTTGCTCAACATTCAAGTACGCCTACAGACCCTCTCTTTACCAACACGTAAATGCTGCCACAATTGCTCTATTCACTTGTCTCAGGTGTGCTTCAAATTTGCTGGTGCTTCAGTGTCTGCGTTGCTAGGAAGCAGCTGTTCGCGGATAAGGCCTTAACGTGCAAGTTGTATTTGCCATAACATGTTTGTCTCTCAGCAATGACACCTTGCTTTTCTATTCGCGGCGTTTTGAAATCCCCTTTCTTGCATAGCCTTTTATGTCGCTCTGGTCTCATTCATTTCGGTTTCTTGAGGAAATCTTCCTCGACAAGTGCTCAGGTTTTCCATCATTGTTTCTGACATTCCGCCACTTTCATCTGGAGTGGAGAATATTGGGAAGCTCCTTTGTAGAGAATGTGGTTAATTATCATTTCGCTTTGAGTGGAGACAACCATTTGGTTGATTTGCAACTTTGTCCTTGGCTATGGTACAAGGAGCACTGGAGAACGGGTTTCTTCCTCCTTTTGCTGCTGATAATCATAATATTTCTTCAGGGAAGGGAAGGTGGCATTCAGAAAGATACATGCTTCCTGCTGTAGAAAAGATCTAACTATTTGAGAATAGTTTTGTGAATAGTTTCTCAGTTTGAGAATTGAGACTGGTGAAATTGTTCAAGAATTTGCCTGCACTTCTGCCAATAACCCTGTTTCTCCAAAAATAAGACGTAGCCATAAAATAAGCCATAGCAGGATTTTTAAGCATTCAAGGAATATAAGCCATATCCCGAAAATAAGCCATAGTGATAGGCAGTTTAACCTTGTAGATACCATACTTAATAAAAAATAAGACATCCCCTGAAAATAAGCCATAGTGTGTTTTTTTGAGGAAAAATAAATATAAGATGTTGTCTTATTTTTGGAGAAATACGGTACTAGCGAGACCTTGACTGAGCTTTACTGAAACCACTGCGCCCTAGAATCAGTTTTTAAGCATCCTCAGCTGGCTGCTTAAAATATTGTCTCCTTGCTTTTTTTTATCATCTCCTTTTGGCATCCCTATGAATATAGTGAATGTTCCCAGTGTGGAGGCTAGTCTCACATAAATGATTCATAAATACGGTCCTCACAGAAAGACGTCAAAGTGCAGTGATTATGAAACCCAGTTCCTCCACTCGTACTCATTATTGCCACGTTGTAGATGCTTTTCTACAGGGACGATGCTATGTCCCAAGGGCTTGCCTTAACGTTTCCACTTGAACAAACTGTTGGTAGCAGAAATGGTTAAAAAAGAAAAAAAAATAGACCGCAAAATAGTTTATAATAATCACTCTTTCATATCTCAACTCCCCTAGAGTTCTCTTTGGGTATTTGTAATGTAGATTAACTCCTGCCAACCTAGCAGTTCGAAAGCACGTCAAAGTGCAAGTAGATAAACAGGTACCGCTCCGGCGGGAAGGTAAACGGCGTTTCCGTGCGCTGCTCTGGTTCGGCAGAAGCAGCTTAGTCAGGCTGGCCACATGACCTGGAAGCTGTCTGCGGACAAACGCCGGCTCCCTCGGCCAGTAAAGTGAGATGAGCGCTGCAACCCCAGAGTCATCCGTGACTGGACTTAACGGTCAGGGGTCTCTTTACCTTTTAATGTACCGTAGGGGAAGAAATGTGGTCCATTGCTTCGGTGCTTGTTTTACTGGCTTATGGATCAGGCTGCTATGTGAAAGAGGCCTCAGCTTGAGTGCGAAGGTGGGTTCAGTGAAGATATAGCAATGCTTTCTTGTTTCTGCTGCAGGCTCTACTGCAGTGATATTGTTGCTTTTAGGGGGGCATATTTTCCATATATTTCCATTTTTCTCTATTCCATAATTATATTTTTTTAAGGGTACTCTCCATTCAGCACTAAGTATGCCTTTTTATTCTTGAATATGCACGTGTACCTCTGATTGTAGGAATAGAAAATTATTCCTTGACTCAGTTACCTTTTGCTTTCTAGTGCTAATAATATACAGCAGGGCATCAGCAACAGGCAACGTAATAACCAGGACTTAACAGTATTTACCAAAGAATAATGCTTCCCCCTTTAAAAAAAATCCACATTTGAACCTTATTATCATTATCATTATTATATTGATTCACTGAGGGGGGTTTTGAGATCCCATATCCTATTTTTTCCCTGCTCATTTGGAGATGGCATCCATTTTGTGTTACACCACACCCCTAGTGGCAGCTATTTTCTAATCTTTGGAGCCCAGGTGAACAAATTGTTGTTATTGTTGTTATTGTTGTTGTTTAGTCGTTTAGACCATAGCACGCCAGGCACTCCTGTCTTCCACTGCCTCCCGCAGTTTGGTCAAAAGGTGAACAAATTAGCGAGTAGCAATATCTCAGAATCCCTCAGCCATGTCTCCTCTGTTCTTAAAATAAATCCTTTTAAGAAGTTTTTAAGGGACAAACGAACAGGCATTGGAAGGAGGCACACTGCAGTAGATGGAACCCCCTCCAGTCTATGTGTTTATTGGGACATGCAGAGAGAGCCCTTCATGCACAGTTACAGAGAGGAGAGAAGAGAAGAAGAAGAGTTTGGATTTGATATCCCGCTTTATCACTACCCGAAGGAGTCTCAAAGTGGCTAACATTTTCCTTTCCCTTCCTCCCCCACAACAAACACTCTGTGAGGTGAGTAGGGCTGAGAGACTTCAAAGAAGCGTGACTAGCCCAAGGTCACCCAGCAGCTGCATGTGGAGGAGCGGAGACGCGAACCCTGTTCCCCAGATTACGAGTCTACCGCTCTTAACCACTACACCACACTGGTTCTCAGTGTGGTGAGCTGTTGCTTATGATCAGAAAATGATGGGAAGGGACTGGCAGAGGGGAGACTCCTTGTCAAGCAATGATCACGAGCAGCTAATTCTACTCATTTCAGTTTGCAGGATTCAGATGAAGTTCATTTACCGTATTTTTTTCTCTCCATAAGACACACTTTTTACCTCCTAAAAAACGAAGGGAAAATGTCTGTGCATCTTATGGAGCGAAGGCACTGGACGGCAGTGGGATCCGGGTGACTCCTCCACCGCCACCGCTGACAACAGCATTGATTCAGAATATTTTTTTTCTTCTTCTTTTCCTCCTCTAAAAATTAAGTGCATCTTCTGGTCAGGTGCGTCTTATGGAGCAAAAAATACGGTATATTTTCACATCAATGTTCACAATCATTTTCACATTTATTTTAAAACACCGTTTGACTGAAATATATTTTAATGGATATATGTCACAGGGCTTTTTTCAACCAGAACTCATCGGAACTCAGTTCTGGCACCTCTCTGGTGGGTGCCATTGCCATTACAGTCGTACCTTGGTTTTCGAACAGTTTACTTCTCAAACGTTTTGGCTCCCAAACGCCACAAAGATGGAAGTGACTGTTCTGGTTTGCAAACTATTTTTGGAAGCCAAACATCTGGCAGGCCTTCTGCGGCTTCCGATTGGCTGCAGGAGCTTCCTGCAGCCAATCAGAAGCCACACTTTGGTTTCCGAACCTTTTGGAAGTCCAACGAACTTCCAGAATGGATTCCGTTTGACTTCCAAGGTACGACTGTGTAAGAGAGGTGTTCATGGTGAGTTTCGGAGCACCTCTTTTCCAAGAAAAAAAACATGACTAATATAGTTCTACATGTTTTTCCACCAGATTCCTAAATTAAATCTTGTTTTTAATTCACCTAAAAAAGAAAAGAAAAACACTGCTGTGACATAAAAGCCATTCTTAAAATGCCAAAAGATATACATACCTGGCCAACTCAACGGTTTAGGGGTCTGATCCAAATAACAGATCGATTCCATTGAATGCTTGACCCGAATCTTCTGTTTTTAATGTGCATTATATCATTGTGCTTTTTGAATTAAGAGTGTTCATTTTTTTTAACGTTCATACAACTTCTTCTTTTTTTAACATTTTGTAAGCCACTCCTATTTGGTCATTAAGTGCTATATAAGAAGTAGTAGTAGTTTCAGGAGCCCTGTGATTTCTTAAGACTTGTGAAGAGGAACAAATGATTCAAACTGCAATCCTAAACACACCAGGGAGTAAACTCTGTTGAACATAATGTGATTGCACTGTAAAATATTAAGAACGAACCATATGCTTGTTAGGAGACATATTTTAACCCCCAGATACTACTGAAATCCACCCAGGCAGTGCTCTCGCACACCTTGAAATCAACAAAACTTTAAGAGTGTTTAATTTTGACTGGATTGACACCATGTGAACGTAAATTGATTGTGGTGGGTGGGCAGAGGTGGAATCCAAGCAACGATAAAGAAGGAGGTCCGGTTTACCTGTCAACGGACAAGTTGACAAGGCTCTCTAACTTCACATTTTAGCAAACTTTTCAATTAGCACCCTCTCCCCTCCCCTTGCTATTTAAATTTGCTTAAAGTAATAGTTTTCTGTAATTTCTCTCTCTCTCCTTTCCCCCCTTTGGAAACATACCGTGCTATTGTCAGCTTTAAAAAGAAGCAATTTCCTGACTTTTTGAGATTGAGCAGGTCAAGGAAAAATTACTACTGTGGAAACCCTATAATTAAATAGACTAGACAGCTGCACTTATGAGAAACTAAATTTAAGTTTATGCTATTAATACTTGATTTGGGGGTGGCACTTGGAGTTGTAAGCAGAAGTTTAATTTGCTGCCAACCACCACCCCCCCACTTGAAACACATTTCCCTCTCCCTTTTTAAAGAAGGGGGGATTCCAAAATAGCCTTTCCTTTTTCTTGCTTTTTGAAAAAAAAAACAATTTTTAATTAGCTGATAGAACAATTGGAACATGCATCTTAAGAAATATTCCTCTCTCACTTCCTTTTTACTTTCAGTTAATATAATGTTATAATTTGAGCAGAATAGGTAAAGGTAAAAGCAACATATATGCTACTCTTTACTATCATTGAACTAGAAAAACACTTTAAAACATTCAGCTAACTGAAATAAAACAGTTTCCCAAACTGCACTTACAGTGCATATATACTTACATCTCACACATCGGTTGTTGTTGTTTTTTAAAGTACAAATGCAGTCATTTTAATGCTTGCATACTGCCAACTATATATAAAGGCAAGGTTTTCTGAAGGAATTTTTTTAACATATCTTAGATTCTTGGAAGATAAATAAAGGGATGATTGTTGTTATTATTACTTCACAACATCACTATTTTGAAACAAAAGGGTGGGGAGAAAAGAATTGTCAGCCCATAGCATTAATTTCTAGAATAACCGTTTAAAAACTAAGTGTCCCAGAAACCCAAAATAAAAGTTGGCATATGATGAAACGAAAAGGGGGCGGGAAGAGAGAGGGGGGAGTTATTTCGAAGTGGCAATACTCATGATTTTCCACAATGGGGAGTTATTCTAAATCTTGAGGTCTTGAGGTACATTTTGCTTTCGTTTTCTCAGAACACGTCTCTCTCTCTCTCTCTCTCTCTCTCTCACACACACACACACACACACACACACACAAAACAACAAAAAAGTATTCACAACTCCCCCCCCCCAAAAAAAAAATGCATGCAAAAGCAATTAATTAATACACCTTTAGCCAAAAGAACATTACAACTGCATTGTTTCAGGCAGATTTTTATCTGTGATGCCATTCAAAAGTCCTTCGTTAGGCCTTTTATCCAGAATCCTTTTTATTATTCTTGCCATCTCTTTGTTCCTTTCATTGCAGAATATGTGGAAACTCAGAGCTTGCATCTTCAAGCAGGGCAGGAACTGAACCCAGGTTTATCATATATTTAACTAAATTGATTCAACAACCGCTGGTAGGTGACACGTATCAAAACATGTTGCATATATGCACATTAGTTAGATGGATTAACACACCAATCAAGGAAGCAATAATAACTGGCAAAATATTTCAAAACCATGTCTGCTTTGTGTTTTCATTCCTGCGTCTGCTTGGTGAGTTGGTAGCTGCTTTCCCCCCCCCCCCTTTGGTGTGTGTGGTGCTGGAATTCTATTTTCCAGCTGCCCTGATTCCACGGAGGAAAGGAAAACTGAAAGGGAAAGCTTCTTGTCAATAGATGCAGGCACTGTGGGACCCGCCCAATGGTTCATCTGCCCTTAATAATATTAGATTCTCATGCTGTCATGAAGGAGTCTACTTGTGAGTACATCCAGGGATAAACACACACAAAGAAGGCCTGCTTGGAAAGGGTGGTTAGAGATTGTCACCTACCCGAATGAGCTTTGCCCACAAATCAGCAAATGTGATCCTGTCCTTAAAAGACGTGGCAGTGGCAAGAAGTGACGGCGACTATTTAAAGCACAATTATGCACTGCCTCCAGCGTGCAGAATGCTTTTGCTTAACTTCAGCCAAGAGTTAATTGATGATGCCACTTTGCAAAAGCACTGGGCCTGCACCACGCAGACATGTTTCAGCTATGGCTCAAGCAAATGGTTTTTTTATTTAAAAAAGTCTTTTTGGATCAAGAAAGCTTGTCATTCTTCAGAACTGATTGCCGGCTCTTGTCAGCAGCTGTGAGGATCGGCAGAAGTAGTAAAACAACATGCGTGTTGCTGCTACGGTATACCTGGTGAAATCTAATAATCGTTTTCTTAAGAAAGAAAAGAATACTTTTGCTGATTGAGCTGCTATTTTCAGCTCCAACGCAAGATTCAGATTGCTTTTACTTTTCTTACTTGCTTATCAAGTACTTCAAGGATGTTTCGTGAAATAAATACTTTTGGTCTTCTGATGTTGCGCTGGGATCTAGTGGAAATTCCAACTCAGTTGAACGAATCTAATGAACTATATAATGCACAATTTATAGGAACCCCTCAGCACATGGGATCATTGAAAACTCAGGAGATTACTGGAAGTCTACACCTATGAAACTCCTTGCATGGCATGATCCACTGCGGTCATAATCTACCACTAGAAAGGAGTGGAAATCACTTCCACTCCTTTCTGTATGGTCTTCAAATATAGGAATTGCCTTGATATATATTTCCCCCCCAATTCTGTTGGTCTTATTTTCAGTCCATGTTTTATGTGTATTGAGAACATTCTTTTCAAAATCTGAAGACAAAAGTAAGATCACTAATAGCAATCAATGGCACAGTGGCAAAAATGACAGCAGAATCAGGGAACTTCTAGCTTTAAAGTTTTCTGCTTTTAAAAAAGCATGCTTCTGTAGTCCAAGCAGAGAAAAGGAAACACTTGGCTGTGAGCAGAAGGGTCACATCAGCTGGCGCTTTGGAGTGGATTGTGTTTGAGGCTAAAATAGAGCATGTCTGCTCACCAGTGAAAAAGTGGCGATATATGTTTATAGGATATGCATGATTCAAGGAACGTGATAACTATATTCCTGTTCCCAGTTGAATCACTTCCCACTTCCTCTGCCCTGCTTCCTGGTCATTAAAAACACCCAACATTATAATTATTAGTTGCCGTTTCTCTTCGTCTTTTTTCCAGAAAAAAATGAAACTCAAACTGACTTACAAAAATGAACTTTAAAAACAAGGCTAAAACTTAAAATGCACAAGTAATGTAGACTAATATATCCAACTTAGCCCCATCCCACTAAAAGATATGCAGAGAATTAAAATCCAAATGTCTGGGAGAACCAGAATGTTTTAGCCTGGTTCTCAAAAACAAATAGTGATGGTGTCATTTCCCTATTTTCCAGGGACATCCCTTATTTAGAGAAGCCATCCCGATTTTTTATTTGATCCCAGAACGTCCCACTTTTGCTTAGGATGTCCCTATTTCCACTGGAGAAATGTTGAAAGGTGTGGAGTTATACGACCCCCGAGCCGCCTGAAGGCAATCCTGCATAGGGAAGTTTTTATTATGTTTTTATATGTGTGGGAAGCTGCCCAGAGTGGCTGGGGCAACCCAGTCAGATGTGTGGGGTATAAATAGTAAAGCTATCATTGTGAAATGGGACGTCCCTATTTTCACTGGAGAAATGTTGGAGGCTAAGACACTATGTCTTTCAAGCACATTTGAAGCACATCCACCACCGCCACTTCTAAGCATTGTGGACACTGTAGTTTACCCCTCATTGAGTTACAACTCACAGCAAGCAAACTACAGTCCCCATAATTCTCGGGGTGTGTGTGTGTTATGAATGTGCTTTGAATGTATGGCGCATACACAGATACAATTTATAATGAAACTCATTATCTGTTGGAGGTCCTCATGTGCTTGCTTGTACCTGAACATGAGGAAGCTGGATCATGAATATAATGGGCTCTACCCCGAACCCACAAGCTGGTGGTAAATTGTACTGAAACGTGGAGGTGAAAACCCCCTTGATTCACTGATCAAGTAGGGTACATAAATCATGGCTTTGCGCATGCAGGGCATCCGTTCTGTATGCATGTAGCCATGCGAAAGGACAAACCACCCCAGAGATTAGCCTTCCAAACATGTAAAACAGGATATTTACAGGCATGTAACATCCGCCATAGGGACGCGGGTGGCGCTGTGGTCTAAACCACTGACCTAGGGCTTGCCGATCAGAAGGTTGGCAGTTCGAATCCCTGCGACGGGGTGAGCTCCCGTTGTTCGGTCCCTGCTCCTGCCAACTTAGCAGTTCAAAAGCACGTCAAAGTGCAAGTAGATAAATAGGTACCACTACAGTGGGAGGGTAAACGGCATTTCCATGTGCTGCTCTAGTTCACCAGAAGTGGCTTTGTCATGCTGGCCACATGACCCGGAAGCTGTACGGCGGTTCCCTCGGCCAATAAAGCGAGATGAGCGCCGTGACCCCAGAGTCGTCCGCGATTGGACCTAACGGTCAGGGGTCCCTTTACCTTTACCTTTTAACATCTGCCATATGTGTAAACAATGTGAAAGATAAAGAAACCAATGAGAGGAAGGCTGCAGGCTGCAGGTTGCTATCAACCTTTGTTGTCCAGTGAACTCTTTCTAAATCTGGATCCAGCCAGAGGTGGATTCGGGGGGGGGCGGTCAGCTCGGTCGCAGAGCCATGGGGTGCCACGACTATGATGTAGAATGGAAGGCGAGAGGAGGGGAAGCCAAATTTTGGCATCGCACAGGGCACCGCTGAAATTTGAGACCTTCAGGTCCACTAAAGAACCTGCCCCTCATCTGTTACACATAATAAAGGTAAAGGTAAAGGAACCCCTGAACATTAGGTCCAGTCGTGACCGACTCTGGGGTTGCGCGCTCATCTCGCATTATTGGCTGAGGGAGCCGGCGTATAGCTTCCAGGTCATGTGGCCAGCATGACAAAGCCACTTCTGGCGAACCAGAGCAGCACATGGAAACGCCGTTTACCTTCCCGCTGTAGTGGTTCCTATTTATCTACTTGCATTTTGACGTGCTTTCGAACTGCTAGGTTGGCAGGAGCTGGGACCAAGCAACGGGAGCTCACCCCGTCACAGGGATTCGAACCGCCGACCTTCTGATCAGCAAGCCCTAGGCTCAGTGGTTTAACCACAGCGCCACCTGGATCCCTTGTTACACATAGTATTACGTTCTAATCCTAAGCATACTTGTTTGCGAGTATAACTCACTGAAACCAGCGGGGTTTGTTCCTTAATAAACATCTTTCCGATTGTGCTGCAAGTCTGACACGTGTATTTGTAGTGCGAGACTTTGAGGCCAACAGCTAATGGGCAGCTTTAGTATTGCATTTGTACTTTTACCCTCCTTTTTTTAAAAAAGTGTTAGTATGACATGTTTGTGTGTGTTGATCTAAGTGCATTTTCCCTACCTATACTGCCTTAAAAGTTGTGGCATCAGCGCACTTGTTCTTCCATGCAGTTGTCACAATGGTCTTAACTCAAACTATAGTTATGACCATTTTGTCATGCGGTTGTTTAGCCTTAGCGGGGACGTTTTATGCATCTTGTGGAACCTTTGACAAAATAATGCCGCGCAGCAACAAGTGATCTTGTTTAGAAAGCATACTTTTCAAAAGAAGCTTTCTGGCATGGATTCCTCAGTAAGCAGTAATCAACGGGGACGCTCCTTTGTAATTTTTCTGTTTCAGAAATAATATAGGAGTTTACTAACAGGAAGTTTGTGGGCAGGAACAGTAAACAGTCTCACGGTCCATCTGTTATTATGGGATGCAAGAAAGCTGAATAAGGACTTTCTTTTTTCAAGAGGCTATTTAGGTTTTTTTTTAGGGATCAGAGAACTTTATGGGCAAAGGGGAATAGTTTAAATATTATTAATCAACCCAAAATAAATAAATCTAGAAACCAGATCTCCCTTTGTTTTCGTTTTCTGAATTAAACTATCTGAGTTTAGCCAAAGTCTTGTAGATGACCCAAATAAAATACTTTAAACGCTGAGGCACCAATCCTGCCCATGTTAAGCACTTTAAAGTCCCGTTGATTTCAATGGACATGTAGGAGGTAGTAAAACAAATGCTCGACTTCCATGGGAGCTTTTTAAAAAAATGCTAAAGTTTGGCTGGATCTTGCCTTTTGTGTTCATTTGTTAAGGAGAGAGCTTTCTTTGCCTTAACTACCAACTGTGTTGAAAAATCAGTTCATACACTCCTCCTGGAATTTCCAGGAAAGTATCTGCTATCCGGAGGGGGGGGGGGGCATGTGACAGAGTTGCCTTTGCTTGCTTTCTGGGGTGAACTGAAAAGGAGTTTCATGGAGAGAGAAGGATGTCACAAGAGCTGTAAAACAGACGAGGGGAACTGGGTTATGGCTGGAACTTAATGCTTCATGTTCCAGTAAATAAGTGCTAACAACTATCGCACGTTGATTCCTGCACCAGTGTAAGTTCTTATAACATTGATTATAGCTTCCTTCCTTCCAGAATTGAGTCACAAGTAGGGATGGAAGCATCTGCCAGCTTCACTTCTCTTGGTTTCTCATTTTTCCCCCTGTCTTAAATTTGGTTCTCCGTGTTTCTGCAGAAATTTGCAAGCATTCTCTTTGAAAACCCTTCTGAAAATTCTTTGGCATTTTAGTGCCAGTTTCTCCTGACGAAACACATTTTCGGTATGGACGCCTGACATTTTTGCAAGCCAATTGTCCTAATATAATGCATTTTTGTATTGTACTATGCTGATACGGTTCTTTTTATGCACACTTCCACCAGATAAATGCATTTTTTTAAAAACAAAAACAAAAAACGCTGTTTAGAGAACAGCATAGCAAATCTCCAGTAAGTGCAAATTTCAAAGGATGGTTTTTTCCAGTTCCGATTTTAATTTGGGAAGTGCAAGCTCAATAAATTTTGCTTTAAATATGAACTGAATCTAATTTGTTCCCTATCCCTATTTGCTGGGTTGACATGCTATGGGAGGGTGCAATGATTTGGGCTCGGTTTTTAAAAATTGCACTTACTTCTGTTGGTACTTTTGTGAAATATTTTGGATGATATATGCAATGTGGTCTCCTGCTTTTACAGATGGACTTGCCCTTCCTCTTCTCCTCTTCCTCCCAGCAGTAGCACCCACCGCTGAAAAAGTTTGAGGAAGATTGCAGAATCGGGGTGGGAGAAGAAATCAGATCATGGCCGCTGCTGCAATGTTAAATCTTGCCCTTTGGATTTAATTTCCCCTGGATGGAGCAATGGGAATCTAGAAGGAGAATGCAGCCACATGGATAATTTGGTCACTTCTACAAAAAGAGAAGAGGTTTGGACATAGCATCTTCTCCTTCACACCAACGAATGATCTTCTGTTGCAAAATATTGATGCTTACAAAGGCCTTTCTGTAACCAAAAGCCAAATTAGGAAGTACAAGTCAACCCATATTTATATTTGAAGCAGTTTGGTTGAAATAATGTTTTTATTTTCCAAGTGAGTGGAGTTGTTACTCAGCCCAATTATAATATGATCTGGATTCATCTCTAGTCTATTGCTGTTTTAAAATAATTGTTCCATTGGAAATGAATTTGACTTTCAAAAAAAAAACATAAGGACGTGATTCGGCCAAATGGAAACAGTTTGTGGCCCCATTAATTTCTCTAAACAGAGATTATGCCTACACTATTTCTGTGTAAGATATTAAAATCAGCATCACACATAGCATAATGCCATTTTGTAAATACTATATATCTATAGCCTGATTGCACACATAATTCCTTCAAAGTGGCCCCCACTGACTTCAGTGAGATTACTCAGTGAGTAACAATACACAGCACTTGTTACAGATAATTTACAGGTGCAGATCTACTTACATGCTTTACTGTATGCATTCTAGGGTTGCCATATTTAAGAAAATGACAATCCAGACAAAAAAAGTTGATGACTTTTTTTGAGGAGCAGACCAAAGTTGCTAAGCTTTTCTTGCCCCCAAATTCCCCCCCCCCCAAAAAAGAAGTTATCCTGGTTACCATATGTCCATGGAACCGGACGTTAAAAAATCCACACGGACACCATTTTTCAGGATCAAAATCCCGGGGGTGTCTGGGATTTTGTGAATGTATGGCAGCCCTAATACATTCACAATGACAGTATTCAAAAATAATACTGTACCCAAATCGTGTAAGAAGCAAAAATGCATGCGTAGTGATATTGCAAACTTCAGGCACCTGAAATTACACCGGGGGGGGGGGGAATGTTTTGCAAAGGTAAGATGACAGATTTGTCTCTGCAGCCCAAGAAAACAGATACATGGGTACAATGCTATTTGCTAAATTGCAGAGGTGCAGGGAGCCATGCTAATCTTAGAACGACAGACAACATACTGTTATGCGATGCCTTAAAGACTAGGGCCACAACCGTGCTTGGAAGGCAGTGCTCTTGAACACCATGGGACTTGCTTACCAGCAAAGCGGCACAGCAGTGGGTTGTAGCAAATTTATTCTGGCAAAGGGTTTCATGGACTGGAGCCCACTTTGTGGTGCTATTGCTGCTTGGCATTTTCCCAGTGTTACCGCTCGAATGCTAGATTTTCTTTCCACCCTCTGCAAGGGCGCCATCTTCTGGTTTTCCATTTGAAAATCAACCCTCTACTTGAAAGAAATGCAAATTTTATGGGGAGATTTTTTTACAGGGAAAACAGTTCATGTTGTTATGAGAGAGAGAAAACTCCTCCTTTTCTCTTATGGGGTACCCAAGAGAGTCCTTTTGTAGGTTCTCTATCGGTAGGAGAAAATAAGAGAGACCAACCTGAGAATATTGAGAAGCAAAACAGCTAGTAAGCCTGATCTTTATTAACTGTTGCAACAGGGTGCTCCCACACACACGGGAGGGAGAGGGACCCTGAGCCATGCGCACAAGCCCTTATCTAGACATTTTTAATTGCCTGCCCTGGAGTCCAAGACCACGCCCAGAAACATCATAACATCATACATACATCACAGAAGGGGTGTGGCCCAAGACCATCCCCTTACTACATCAGAGAAGGGGCGGAAATCTGGGTATGTTGCTTGTTCCTGTCTGCCAGGTTACCTGATCGGATTACCTGGCCACTCTTTTGTTATGATAACTACTCAATTCCTGAATCCATGACACAGGCTCACACCTTAAATGTGCCCTTGAGACAGGATTTGTGAAAGAGACAATGGGGAGATTTCCCATTTCCTTTGACCTTGCAGAGAAATATTTGAGGTCATTTGGGGAGAGAGAAAATGGTTTCAGGACTTTTTTGTGGGTTTCAGACATGTGGTTTACATATTCGTATGTAAAATAAAAAAATTCCTTCAGTAGCACCTTAAAGACCAACTAAGTTTTTATTTTGGTATGAGCTTTCGTGTGCATGCACACTTCTTCAGATTTGTATGTGTTTGCTTGGTACATTTATGAACATCTATTTTATATATAAGACCTTAAAATTCTTATAACAATGTCCTTGAATTAAGTCTCATGTCTGAATTCGTACTTCTCAGAACTGTCATATCTTCAGAACTGAACAACACCTCACATTTTTTTACTTCCCTCAGTCGTCTATATTTCCTAGATGGATGATACAGCCCCTCTAGCTGGGAAATATCGGTGGTCTTTTCCCTGCTGAGATTTTGGTCGACACTTCAAATCAGGCACCCCCAAACTGCGGCCCTCCAGATGTTTTGGCCTACAACTCCCATGATCCCTAGCTAAGAGGTCAGGGATGATGGGAATTGTAGTCCAAAACATCTGGAGGGCCAAAGTTTGGGGATGCCTGCTTCAAATGATATTATATATTGCCTATTCGTTAAACTTTCAATTGCATCAAGGAACGGGGGAGAACTTCAATTCAGGTCTCCCTGGAAAAACAGGACCTATAAAAATTCACACTTTCCAGAACAGTGTGTGCAACCCGAAACACAGCTGTCTTCCAAAATTTGCACTTCTCCCAGTTTGACTAAGAAGTTTGCCAACCAGACAAAGATGCATACATCAGGGGGAAGTGTGAACATTCAAATTGGCAGCCTTTAAAATACAATTTTGCTGCTGTAGGGGGTGGAAACGGAAGGCTATTTTAATTTCCCACCATGTCCCCCAGGGTAGCATAAGAGCTGTCTGAAGATATCTTTCCTGACTGAAGTGACGGACAAAATGCTCCCTCCCACAATGCAGCGAGAAACAGACTGAAATGGCAGTTGAATCAGAGCCCACCACCACCTGCACTAGAGATATAAAGCAGAATCATACCACTTTAAGCCAGTTTTCACCAAAGAATCCTGGGAACTGTAGTTTGCAAAGGGTGCTGAGAGGTTTTTTAGGAGCGCCATATTTTCCTCATAGAGCTTTAATTTCCAGAGTTTCCCGGGAAGGGAGATTTTGACTCTGAATCCATGATGGGAATCCGACTCCTTAAAAACTCGGCCCTTTGGGTGTTGTTGGACTACAATTCCCATTATCCCTGGCCATTGGCCATTCTGACTGGGACTGAGGAGAACTGTAGAGTCCAGCGACATCTGGAGGGCTAGTTTAACTGGAGATGCCTCTGCGACCCTCTGCACACAAAGCATATGCGCTCTATTGCTGAGCTGTAATGCACCACCTCTTAGCTAGCAGATTTGCCATTTTCCCCCCACCTTTTCCTTTCTTTTTTTAAGAATTGTTTCTGGTGGGGGTTTGGTGCGCTCCAGTGGCCGAGGGCAGACACTGCACCTATATTCAAATACTTCTTACCAGAAAATTATCAGAGCTTGTTACTCTTCACGTCCATTCATGTGGTAATTTCCTCTCTGTTTTGGGGGAATGAGCTGTTGCCTGTGGTATTTCACTTCATCATCTTGCAATATATTCTGTATCACTGCTCTAAGCCCTCAAACTTCCTCTCCTTCCCAGGGACGGCCCAAGACATTTTGGCACCCCCTCCCCACCGAGGAAGAAGGGCTGGGTGAACATCTACATCAGGAACAAGGTAAGGATAAAGATATACATTGGGATCTGCTGCCGCTTTGGATTGGGCCGCCTGAGGCAGTTGCCTCATGGGTGGGCTGGGCCGGCCCCTTCCATATTTCTGAGGTATTTCATAGCTCCCTTCCAGACAGATTGCAGTTCTTTTTCCCCATAATTTTTAATTCATTTTTCTGTTTTACATTTTAGAATATTCATTTAAACAACCTTAAAATATCAGCGACTTCCCTTCTTCTCTTTCCATGATTCATTTTGCATAACATAAATTCCCTGCATATTTTATATAAACTAAACCACTCAGCATTCCATTATTACCTCCATCAAAACTTATTTACACTGTTGAATTTATCTTAAGGCTGCCCACGTTTTCAAATATACACAATTTCCCCCCCCCCCATATGTTCAATAAACATTTTCCAATCTTCTTTAAACGTATGTTTTTCTTGTTCTCTTATTCTCTATGTTAGGTCCGCAAGCTGCACATATTTCATCCATTTAAGTTGCCATTCTTCTTTGGTTGGGACTTCACTTGTTTTCCATTTTGCGGCGAACAAAACACAGGCCGCAGTAGTGGCATACATAAATAACCTTTTTTGACACCTGGAAATTTCCATCTGAATTATCCCCAGCAAAAAGGACTCTGATTTTTTTTTGGAGGGGAAGTATTTTTAAACATTTTTTTTCAATTCATTATGAATTATTTCCCAATACTCTTTTACCCTTTTACAGGTCCACCACATATGATAGAATGTACCCTCAGTCTCATTGCATCGCCAGCAGTTCTAGAGCTGCAGCTAAACTTTGGGATTGCCGTATAGTCTCAAATGGCAAATGTTGTTCATCTCTTCTTTTGTGTCAGTATCTTTTTCTTTACATTTAGTCAGGAAGCTCATGTTCAGCCTCAAATGTAGGAAGCAGATCTGGTTCCGTTCACATAGCAGGGACATAGCTGCCAAGTCTCCCGTATTCCCCAGGAAACCCCTGTTTTTCTAGCTGTTCTCAGCTGAAAAAACGGATTTTTTTGTTTTTCCCCAGTTTATTCTGGCGCGGCAGCCATTTTGGAACTGGGCGGAGCATGCTCAGAAGCGACTTTTGATGCAGCTCTGCCCAGTTCCAAAATGGCTGCAGTGCGACTTCTGGCATGGCGGCCATTTTGGAACTGGGCAAAGCAGCATCCAAAGTCGCTTCTGAGCATGCTCCGCCCAGTTCCAAAATGGCGGCAGCGCTACTTCCGGTCTGCTACTTCCGGTCCGGTCCCTTATTTCTCCCACAGGAACTTGGTAGGTACGAGCAGGGAAAGCAGTTCTTCATGTGCTCAGACAGACTAGCACGGGAGGGGAGGGTATCACCATAACCAACTTCATGCATTTTATATCCCAGACACGCTTTCTTGGGAGTAAGGGCCCCTCCAGACATCTGTTTTATTCCTTCTCCTTGAGGGACTGCCTTCCCAGGTTGATAAACCCCCTCTGCCCCTCACTTCCCTTTACAATACACGCAAAAACCACTTTCTCAACTGTTGGACCTGCTAGGGGTCTCGTCTGCTCAATCCACTAGAGCCTGTCTTTGCATGCAAGTGAAGTTCCTTAGTCACTGAAGGTTTGGGACCTATTGGCTACCCTCTCCTGGTTTAGCCAGCCAGCTGAAGACATTGGCTCCCAGTACATTTCCGAGCACAATTCAAAGTGTTGGTGCTGACCTTTAAGGCCCTAAACGGCCTCAGCCCAGTATACCTGAAGGAGTGTCTCCACCCCCGTCGTTCAGCCCAGACACTGAGGTCCAGCTCCGAGGGCCTTCTGGCGGTTCCTTCACTGCGAGGTTGCAGGGA